>NC_090444.1:271872681-272175711 GCF_031143425.1 Pleurodeles waltl | reverse complement strand
CTGCAGCTTGTTTGCTTGAGTTTCCAGCACTTGCTTTATTTCCGTGTGCAGCGTGTCTCTGCACATGTGAGGTAATATGTGACATAGTGGTACTGGGTGTGCGTCTTCTACCTCGACTGCTAAGTGGGATATGTAGTTATGCGGTTTATACCAGTAATAAGCAGGTTGCGCTTGTGCACAGCGATAATACCGGGTGCTGCAAAGCCTCCCCTTTCATAGGCAGAGTCAGTAGTTGCCATCCCAGCCGGGGCTGTGTACCCGCCCTGACTAGCTTGATCAGCTGTGCTCTCATGTGTTTGAAGAAGCTGCTGGGAAGAGAAATGAGGATGTTGTTAAATAGGTAAAGAAACTGAGTATTACCACTCTATCTGCAAGCGACAACGGCATCTTAATCCATCTGTCCACCATATCTTCTAACATCAACATAGCATTGCTGTAGTTAGCATGCATCACTACATTTGGATCCTTATGTACCCATATCCCTAAATATTTCACCGCCTCATTGCTCCACTCTAACGGGTACTCCAGTGGGGATTGTAAACATCTGGCCATCTTTATTTATACATAAAATTACAAAAAAACCCACAAACTGGCCTCTGAGTGAGATCATGACTGGTGCCAGGGTCTCCTGCTCGGGAACCCGCCTTCTCAGTCAAAATGTACCTGGATGGGTCCCTCCTTAGGGGAGGACCGCACCCACCCACATCTCCTCCCAGGATAGGCCTGTGCAGGGGGCCCATGTGCTCACTAGGATACCTTCCTCAAACACCCCCTAAACCCATCATAAACACCCCTCATGGGACTGTGATAGCATGACACTCATTGTGCCTGTGTGGGTGGTTGGCCAGAAGGATCGGATGCCGGTGATCGCTTCCAACCCCTCGCACTTCTGCAACCTCCATTCAACTAACTGCTATCACCCCTTAGAGGGTCCCATGACACAGCTGTTATGTTTGTCTAAAAGGAAAGGATACCTTCTATGGACCCAAACTGTCCCATCAAGCATGACTACACCCGCCATAGGCCAGCATAATTTACCTACTATCTGGCTTCCCTCCATTTCTCTCAAGCTATGCAGGCGATAAATTAACAAGGCCAGCAGGTTCTCTAGGAACATTTCATTACCTATCTTTGACAAGTGAACTCTGCCCAGTAGGAAAAAATGCTCACCTTTTATGCAGCCATGAGGGATGGACAACAGCCTGGGTGGCATGAACAACGTACCAATTTTATTATTCACTCGCTTCATTGAGTCGTTGAGTGATCCGACCAAATGAGCACCCCTCCACTGCAACCTTGGGCCATGCTAGCATAGCATGCAGAAATTTCCTTGCAGGAGAACCAGTCTCAGAGATCACCAGTTCAAACAAGTCTTTCCTGAGAAGGTGCACCAAATCGTTGCCACCGAGATGTACTATAATGACCCCAGGGGGCATATAACCTTTGGGCAACATTTTGTCCAGTGAAGATCTGAAATCGGCCAAATGCAGCCCTCCTTGCTCACAAAAGGACAGGCGGTAACCTGCCTGATGTGCATAGTAGCAAAACTACTGCAAAATAAAAGGCATGAGTGCGCTGCACTTAAGAATAGCCCAGCACTTCTGTAATCAACGTTGCCTCTTTGTTAACAGGATTTGGCAAGAAATCCAGCAGCTGACTCGAATCCCCATGCATTCCATCTGCGTCCACACGAGAGAAAGGTAGAGAAGATGGGAATTAGCTATAGGCTCTACAACATGTGCAATCTAACATCACACTTGTAGCAATCTGAGGACCATCTGCCAATTTTTTGCACCATCAGGCCTGTAAGCCCCATTGCCGCTTCAGCAGTGGCAGCACCTATCCTAAAAGAGTGAGACCCATACTCAGTAGGATTGTACCCCGCCACCCTCAGGGCCTTGTTAAGTATTTTGCAGAGCTGAAATCTGGTTAGAGCTGTCCCATCAGAATGCACCAGGAGGGGCCCCAAATTCCCGGGGCCAATGAGCCAGAAATTACTTCAGGTTATTCAGGGGACAGCATTCATTACCTGGAGCTAAATATAATGGATGTGATCCCCCTCCCAGCCTGCTCCATCTTGGAGCGGGGAACACTAATATTCAGGGAGCCATCCACCCACTCAAACTCCACCTGCTGCAAACCCCCTTCAAAATCACTCTTGTTCTTGGCCACTAATTTTACCTATCCTGAAGACCTTATAGAAAGCAAGGGCGATTGCCCCCATAAAGAGGCAGACCTCATCCGGCGGCCTACAAATTGTCTACAGGGTTGCCAAAAGGCAACCAGCTTGCCTGTGTTGATGGGGCACCTGGAGTCAGGCCTGGTCCCCTGTAGACATTGCCAACCCCTCACCGCCTTCTGCACTAAGAACGTTTTAGTCTCCTCTGTGTGCCCCAGCATCTTTGCAAAACAAGATATTGCCGCAGTGTGGCATCTAGCATGTGCATTCAACTGCACCTCGTCCCTTAGGGACCCCAGGAATGCATGGACTGAAGTGGAGGCAAACCAATCCCCTGCTCCTACGTGCCCTAAGAATTTGGAATATGTGCTAAATCCCCCCTCATAGGCATGCCTTGTCCTGGGCGCTAGGCTGGCTGCCACAAGGTCCGGTAAGTTTGGGCACCAAGTCTCCACAGTTGGTCTGGGAAGGGCAAACGGAACTCCACTGCTCCTGGGTGATGGCACTTGAAAGATTGCATCTTGAAATAAGGTAAAGCATTAGCAGCATTGTTTAACATGCCCGGGAAAAGGTTGGCTTTAAATAGAACATTGAACTTCAAACACCGCAATACAATTTCTTTCAACAATCTGAGGAACATTTTGCATATTGCTGTCTGTTGATTGATGTGTTGTCAGACCAAACTATGACTGACTGGTTGCGGAACTGCTCTGACCAGATGGATAACGTAACCAGAAGAGGGAAAAGCTCAAGAAAACCAATGTTAGCAACCAGAGCGGGCTACACCCAATTACTGGGCCACCACTGAGCATACCATGCTGGGCCTAAAAAGTCACCAAAATCTTCGCTGCCTGCTGCATCAGTGAACAGGCCTATTTCTTCATTGGTCCTGGGTGGCCTGGGCCACACCATCTTCCCATTAAAATCCTGCAAGAATAATACTCAGATCCTCAAATTCTGTCTAACCTCACTGGACAACCTGGTGACGATGTTTCTCCTTTCGGCCAAACATAGCATTAGCAGTTGACCAAGGAAAGGGGCGGCCTCTGGGGATGATGCGTAAAGCAAAATTCAGTTGTCCGACCACCATTTTCAACTGATGCAAGTTGACCTTACCAGCTACCAGACATGCCTTCAAAGCTTGTGAAAAGGAGTCAACCTTTCCCAAGGGGATCCTCAAGATAATAGCAATAGAATCCAACTCTATCCCTAGAAATGCAATGGAAGTTGCAGGCCCCAAGGTCTTGCCCTGAGCCAGTGGTATCCCAAACTTTACAATCAGCTCATAGAAGGTCTGCAAGGCCTCAGCACATTCTTCCATCCTAGGTGGCCCCAGGAAGAGAACGCAGATGAGGTAGTGTAACACAATCTGATGGCCGACCTCAGCCTAAAGACCCATTCAAGGAATGTGCTGAACTTCTTAAAATAGGAGCATGAGACTAAACGCCCATAGGCATGCATTTATCGCAATAAAATGAGACCTCAAATTGAAAACCAAGAGGATGGAAATCCTGCGGATGCACTGGTAACTGTACGGAAAACCAATCCTATGTCTGACTTTGCTAAAAGAGTCCTAGGTCCCAGTTCCTGCAGTATCTAAATTGCTTGGTCCAGGGAAGAATACCTGACTGAGCATTTGGCCCCTATCAATGGCTTAATTCACTGACTGGCCCCTGGGTGCTGATAGCTTTTGTATTAATCTGTACTCCCCAGACTCCTTTTTTGGGAAATACCCCCAAAGGAGAACAGACAAATCCATTGAAAGGTACTAAATCGAAGGGACCTGCCACCCTCCCCAGGATAATTTCTTTGAGATTCTGAGCCCTAGCCACGCCATGATTCGACCTGAGTAACTTTTTATTCCTGCAATAAGAGATGCCCACATACCCCTTTCCTGGGATTCTGAAACCTTCTTTGAAGCCTTAATACAATGCCTGCACTGCTGTGGGATTATTGTACACATTGAGACATGGAATCATTGCCAATCAATTAGCCAGGGAGGCCACAAATCACCTGACCCTCTCCAAATCATCACCATCAGCCACACCAACAAGGGTATTCCCCAATGGGGAGTGGATAACATTCCAACTTTGGAGAGCCAAAGCAAAACGCTGGCTAAGTTAGTCACCAAGTTAGGCTGGCCAGGGCCACCACAGATGTAACTCCATTTGCCATATAACTGTTACCATTCTGGACAATACTACCACCCGCCGAAGGCTCCACTACAGCTGAGACATTACCCTGAGACAATACTTGTCCAGAGTTACCTGCCACCAGGGTCTGCGCAGCAGGCTCCACCACTGCTGGGACACAGCCCTGAGCCCCTACTAGATCACGGTTAACTGCTGATGGGTCTCCCTCAGGAACCCCTGTCGATCCCTTCCTTGTTCCCTGCCCCTTAGCCCTCTTAGGAACCAGTGGAAATGCCAGCCTAGGAGCAACTCCTGGTCTTCTAGGCCCCTCTGCTTGTGCTGCAGGTAACCTATGTTGCCCCACGTGCACATGGGACCTCAACAAAGCCAAATACCTCGTCCTTTGCATCTTTTCTATGAATTAAGGCCTCCAAATGTACCTCAGACTTTTGGAACCTTTGCTCGCACCACCAGGCATCCTCAGAATAAATCAAGAGGGTCCTAGAACAAGCACGAAATAGAACTCACCAAACCAGCAGTTCTACAACCTACCAACGGGAGTAAGAGACCCTGAGTCCACAAAATGTAACAAATTTAAAAGCTCTTACCAAACTACACTCGCACTGACTGCCAAGCTGATGTATTCACAGCAGTGTGGCCCAAAAATCATCCCAAGAATACAACAAAACACTTAGTGTACAATTCTGTATCCCTAGGACAGACTCAATGCTCACTTAGCTAAACTGCCCCATGAAATAAGGCTGAACACTCCTCACTTGCCCCTCCTGGCCAGAAAAACAGTCCAAAGAATGCCACAAGCCACAACAGAAGAGTGGCAAAACAAATGAAATTGCACAAAATGCCTGACCAGGTTGAGCCAAATAACCCTCAGGAAAAATTGCCTGCACAAAAATGGGTCAAATGCCACCTTTGCAGCTCCCCTCATCTTTAGCATTCACAACAACAGAAAAAAGCCCAACAAGTACCAATTGCCCAATGCCTGTTTACCACAAGTACAAAATAGCACAAGGAAAGCCTGCTCATGAAAAAACGCCAATAAATGTCCCACTTTTTGCCCCTCTTTCCTACAGCTACAACAGCCCCTCCACCAGAGCCGCCACCGAGTACCTAAGTACCTGGGTTGGGTGACAAAACAAGCTCTCTAGCCCATGTGACCCCCAGCAGGAGACGGCTACGCTGTGTATGCAGAGTCCATGTGACGAGCGGAGTGTGGTGAGATCAGGAGCTACCACTTTCCTCCATGCCAAGATGTTGACAGCCCCTAAACCACCCCTTGTATGCCCCTTTAAAATGTTTTATCTAAGACTGCAAAGCCATTGTCATACTGGAGTGTCCATAGTACACTTGAACATTCGCGCTCTGGAGTTGATTCCAGCAGATCCCAGGCCAGCTGTCCCCTGCAACTGCATCACACTCTCCTGTTTTCTTCCTTGTTCTCACTGCCCTCTCCTCTTCCCCCCTGTTTTTCTGAGTGCCTTCTCCTGCTTTCTACCTCGTTTTCACTGCTTCTTCCCTCCTTGCCCCCATTTTGTTAGTGCCTTCACCTGCTTTCTGCCTCATTTTTACTGCTTTCTCCTCCTCTCCCTCCATTTTTCGGAGTACTTTCTCCTGCTTTCTGCCTTGTTTTTTACTGCTTTCTCCTCTGCTCCCCCGTTTTTCTTAGTGCTCTCTCCTGCTTTCCGCCTCTATTTTACTGCTTTCCCTCTCCTTTCTCACATTTTTCTTAGTGCTTTCTCCTGCTTTTTGCCTTGCTTTCACTGCTTTCTCCTTCCTTTCTCCCCATTTTTCTGAGTGTTTTCTCCTTCTTTTTGCCTTGTTTTTACTGCTTTCTCCTCATGTCCCTCCATTTTTGAGTACTTTCTTCTACTTTCTGCCTCATTTTTTACTATTTTCTCCTCCTCTATTTTTTCTGAGTGCTCTCTCCTGGTTTCTGCTGTGTTACTGCTGCTTTCTCCCTTCTTCACCCAATCTTTTGAGTGGTTTATCCTGCTTTTCACTGCTTTCTACTTCCTTTCCCTTGTTTTTCCTTTCTCCCATTTTTTCTGAGTACTTTCTCCTGCTTTATATCTCCTTTTTTTAATGTTCATTCCTTTTTCCCCATTGCCACTCCCGACTGCTTCCTGTTTTCCTGCCTCCCACCTAGCCACATCAACCGCCCCTACCTCCTCCAAGGACCTACTTAATGGAGGCCACAGCATGGCCGTGCAGCTGATTCATGCGACGGGCGCACCACTGGTGTGACAAAGGCAAGCCCATCTCTGCCAATTAATGCCTGGACCGTGCCCAGCACCAGGACCCCTGGCTCTTTCACCACACAAAGATTCACAGCCACTGACCTCCAAACACTGGACCCCAGACGCACCAACAACCACTGTACCACCAGTGGATCATTCTCCTGCCAACACTTCCGCCTTACCTTCAGCATTGAAGCAACCAATGCACCCGACACATTGACTGAGACCACCACGACACAACTCCAGTCCATCCTACTCAATGCACATTCACATGTTAAACACCCAACTAAGGTCTGGGACACAATCTCTCCCTCACCCTGGATGTCATTTTCCTCACAGTCACCAACCTGGCTCAGCCCCGCCACCACATCAGACATCACCACCACCATTCCTGAAGATCACAAGATTACAAGATAGCACACTGGGACCTAACCAATAAGCAAGGAGGTGAAATCACCATCATCTACAGGGACACCATCCACTGCACAACATCCCTTACACAGCCCGACACTGGTAATAGAACACCTCAACTTCTAACTCCACACAGACACAAAAAGCACCATCAGAGGCACTGTTGCTTTCAGACCATAAGGACCACACCCCAGCTTCTGCAACGCAATCACAGAACTCATCACCCCGAAAGCAACCAACTCCGAGCACTACATATTCCTAGGGGACCCTAACTTCCATCTCAACGACCCTAGCGACGCCAACTCCACTAACCTCCTGGAAAAGCTTGAGCAACATCAGCCTCAAGCAGCTCATTGTCAATCCTACCCACATTGCAGGACACGCTTGACCCCATCTTCTCCTTCAGAGACAGAGTCAGGTACATCCACACCACACCACTCACATGGTCTGACCACCACAACGTACACGTCACTCCATATCTACGTGAAGAAACTGGAAAAAGGTATCAGAAGACCAGCGGAGCTACAATGTCTACTTCAACCTCCTAAACTCTTCACACGACCCTAAACCACACGACCCTAAACAAGTAGCAAAGAGCTTCTCCAAGTGGATCACAAAATGTGTGAACTCCTTCATCCCCACCAAGGCAGCCACGGTCAAAGAACATAGCAAAAGAGCAATCTTGTTCATCGAGTAACTACACTCTACCAAACTTGAAAGAAGTGGTGTAACAGCAAAAAAACAGAAGACCGTACCATCTTCAAGACCACTCTCAACCAGTACCAATGCCTCCTGAAAGAAACAAAGAGGAATGAACTAGCAGATGACATCAAAGCCAGAACAAACCACAGCGAAGAACTCTTCACCATTGTGAAGGAGTTCACTAATCCTGCAGCCACCGAGAATGACATCACTCCCTCCCAGGAACTGTGCGACAATCTTACGGCCTTCTTCCACAACAAGATCTCGGCTATCTATGAAAACTTCAAACGCCAACCCTCCACCACAGACAACATCAACAAACTCACATGCAAAACACAAACCTCGAACACCTTCTCACCCTCTGGGAACTCCTCACCACACTGTCTTCATCAAAACCTCTGTACACTCTGGAGCACCCACGGACCCTTGCCCCATCCACATCTTCAACCTTGGGAGCAAGACAATCGGCAACAAGCTCAGGATGGTCCTGAATACTTCCATCAATGCTGCATTCTTCCCGGAGGCCTGGAAAAATGCTGAAGTGAGGCTCCACCTTAAAAAAAACATCAGCCAACCCAGACGAATTTAATAACTACCGTCCCATCTCTCTGCTCCTCCATCCAGCAAAAGTCCTTAAGAAATTGATCAACCAGCAACTCACCCAACACCTAGAAGACCCCAACCTCCTGGACCCCTCCCAGTCTGGATTTCGAGCTAACCACATCACTAGGACAGCCCTGATTGCAGCCACAGATGACATCAGAGCCCTCCTGGACCATGGGGAAACAGCAGCCCTCATCCTGTTTGACCTTTCCGCTATGTTTGGCACCATCTTCCACCACATCCTGATCAACAGACTCCACCACATCGGGATTCAAGAAAACACCCTCAAATGGATTGCCTCGTCCCTCACTGGCAGAACCCAAAGGACCCATCTCCCACTGTTCACCTCAGAGCCCTAGAAGATTATCTGTGGAGTCTCCCAAAGATCGTTCCTCAGCGCAACCCTCTTCAACACCTACATGGCACCCCCTGGCCTGGCCATCACCATCAAACCAAACGGACTCAACATTATCTCCTATGCCGATGGCACACAGCTCATCCTCTCACTGTCCAAAGATCCCTCCACCACAAAAGCTAGCTTCCACAGATGCATGATGAACATAGTGGACTGGATGAAAGACAACTGTCTCAAACTCAACACTAAAAAAAACAGAAGTCCTCATCTCTGGGAACAACATCTCACCATGGACTGACACATAGTGGCACACAGAGCTCGGCAATCCCCACCCCAACAGACCACACTTGCAACCTCAGAATCATCATTGATAGTAAGTTATCCAGGAATAGAAAAGTCAACACAGTCTCATCAGTCTGCTTCCACACCCTTTGCACGCTCTGAAAGATCTTCAGGTGGCTCCCAGCAAACACCAGAAGGACCGTCATGCAGGCCTTCATCACCAGCAGACTGGACTACGGAAACAGGCTCTATATAGGAATCATAGCACATCTCCTGAAGAGACTCCAGACAATATAGAACTCAGCAGCAACACTTGTACTCGACCTCCCGAGAAGGACTCACATCACACCCCATTTTAAGAAACTACACTGGCTCCTGATTCAGAAGAGATGCCAGTTCAACATGCTGAACCATGCCTACAAGGCCCTCACAATGAAAGACCAGCTTACATCAATAAATGTCTGGCCTTCCACCAACTGACCAGACACCTTTGATCAGCTTCCCTCTCCCTTGTAGACACCCCACGTATCTGTCGAGCTAAAATAGGAGGATGCTCTTTTTTGCACGTGGCAGCCAAGGCTTGGAAGAACCTCCCCCTGCACCTCAGGACTGCACCGTCACTCCAGCGATTCAGAGGAGAGCTAAAGACCTGGATGCTCAAATGATTATACTTCCTTGAAGCAGCATACAGCTCCAGTTCCTTGAGACCCTCACATGTGATTTGCTGCGCTCTATAAATGTTTGATTGATTAATCCAGAGCAACTAAACCTAAACACATTGTCCTGGATCCAATCCCCCTTTTTACCCTCCTGGCCCTCGTGGTCTGGGGACAGAAGGGCCAGAAGCATGGTTCTCGTCCTGTGCTCAGCAAAAGTACTAGCTTGTTTGTGGACCACCCTGGGAGCAAAATTGCTATTACACGTCCTTTAACATGTTAAACTGTGAGATGTAAAGGTTGCCAATAGCATTATTAACCAGCAGCAATACAAATTCAGCCACAAAGGCGACAATGGTCTTTTCCATTTGCCCTTCCCCACCAGCTCCACAGTGGCAGCAAAAGAAGCAATATATCCATAATCGCCTGTGTCTTAAAATTGGACAAATGGATCTCTGTCAAACATGCTTTTGCCCAGTATCATTTTGTGAAGAATGAATTTAACCCTCTAAAGTCCACTCACCAAAGTTGTAGAATGTGAATTTAACCTAACAAAACTACTCAACGCCCGAGGGTTAGAGCCAGTCCCCTAACCATTTTCTAGGACTCATAGTGTGCCAGGTGAGTACAGAAGAGCAAAACAGATTTTGCAGCACTGCACATTATTTTAGATTCACATTCAAGTCATCCTCAATTAAATAGCTCAGCAGTACCTTCCGAGGCCTTCATGACGAGATGCTTTAAGCAGTGTCCTCGAGGATATAGCACATCGGGCAATTACAATTTTCACAGTCTTTCTGAGCCTGAAATTATTGATCTTCAAGTTTTGGACCCAAGAAAGCCTGGTCCACAGATACCAAGCCTGGATATGGTAGTAGAGTTTCAAGGGTTGGTGATAGGTGCAGCACATGCCCCATGCCTGCCCATACTCTGCATCAAGGGGGGAAGATAAAAAGCTCCCCTAGCAAAAATGAACTTTTCGACCCTGCCATTACCCTGGACACCAAGCTGTAACTAAACTCACCCTCCTTTTCCCCACTTCTGGACCACTCCACGCTCCACCCCACAGTCAATTGAAAAGGCCCCTCATAGACTTCTCACTTGCTATACGCAGGTGGTAAACATATGCAGTTTTGGGAACTTTATTTCCCCTGTAAAGGACAAAAACACACAGAATTGGTCCCAATATCCCAGAGTTAGAGTCCCTCATTCTTGGAGAAATAACTTGTAATCCCCAGATATGGATGTGGGGTTACTGGCCTGAACCAGTGATTCGTCGCACAGACCGCATTGATATGTCTGAATTTGAAGTTAGCTTGGAATGCGGTACGGATTTTCCTATTGAAAGGCTAGCACACACGCTTTTTCTTGATTCCTGTCCCTCGCCCATATGAGGGGTGAAAGGAAAAGGTTGTTTTTTAAGGTGTATCACTATGTTGCATATATTCCAATCAAAAGTTTATAGATGTCTGGTCCCACCTTAAACTACTTGTTAGAAATGGGGTCTTTGGTTGACAGTCAGGTTACCCCCTGTTCAAGCAAGGACCCTCACTCTAGTCAGGGTAAAAGAGAATCACCCTCAGCTAACCCCTGCTTACCCCCTTGGTAGCTTGGCAGAGCAGTAGGCTTAACTTCAGAGTGCTAGGTGTAAAATATTTGTACCAACATTCACAGTAACTCAATGAAAACACCACAAAATGACACAACACCAGTTTAGAAAAATAGGAAATATTTATCTAAACAAAACAAGACCACAACGACAAAAATCCAACATACACAAGTCAAGTTATGAATTTTTAAAGATTAAACTCCAAAAATAGCGCTTAGAAACAAAAATGCTTCGATGAGATGTTAACACCGCATTGTGACGGAGTCGTTCCCAACAAGCCGACACCAGCGGCGCCGGACACGGAGTCGTGTAGACCCCCAAGTACAGTACCTTTGGTGAAGAGTGAAAACAAGCCGATGCGCGAAGTCGGGGATCGCGGCGTCTGTGCGAAACGTTGAATCCGTGCACTTCGAGCGGCGTCGGTCACGACGTGGTGCGGCGACTTCCACGGAGTCGCGGACTTCAGCGGGGCTGCTGCGGCGTCGGGCCTGCGAAGAGCGTCGCATTCCAGCGGAGGTCACGGCGTCGGTTGCAGGCGGGGTCACCGGATTCAGCAGCGGCGACGGTCCGGAGTCGTCCGAAGTCGATTTCCTTGGATTTCCACCAGCTTTCCTTTCAAGGGCCCAGGGACTGGATAGGGCACCACTTGTCAGAGCAGGAGTCTCCCCAGAGACTGCAGGTGCTGGCAGAGAGAAGTCTTTGCTGTCCCTGAGACTTCAAACAACAGGAGGCAAGCTCTAACTCAAGCCCTTGGAGATTTCTTCACAAGATGGAAGGCACACAAAGTCCATTCTTTGCCCTCTTACTCTGGCAGAAGCAGCACTGCAGGAAAGCTCCACAAAGCACAGTCACAGGCAGGGCAGCACTTCTTCCTCAGCTATCAGCTCTTCTCCAGGCAGAGGTTCCTCTTGGTTCCAGAAGTGTTTTCTAAAGTCTGTAGATTTGGGTGCCCTTCTTCTACCCATTTTAGTCTTTAAAGTCACCTTTCTTCAAAGGGGACTCACACCTACTTGTGAAATCCTGCCTTGCCCAGGCAAGGCCTCAGACACACACCAGGGGGTTGGAGCCTGCATTGTCAGAGGCAGGCACAGTCCTTTCAGATGAGAGTGACCACTCCACCCCTCCCTCTTAACAGAGATGGCTAATCAGGAAATGCAGGTTACACCCCAGCTCCCTTTGTGTCACTGTCTAGTGCGAGGTGAAAAACAACCCAACTGTCAAACTGACCCAGACAGGGAATCCACAAACAAGGCAGAGTCACAGAATGGTTTAAGCAAGAAAATGCTCACTTTCTAAAAGTGGCATTTTCAAACGCACAATCTTAAAATCAACTTTACTAAAAGATGTATTTTTAAATTGTGAGTTCAGGGACCCCAAACTCCACATGTCCATCTACTCTCTAGGGGAATCTACACTTTAATCATATTTAAAGGTAGCCCCCATGTTATCCTATGAGAGAGACAGGCCTTGCAACAGTGAAAAACGAAGTTGGCAGTATTTCACTGTCAGGACATATAAACCACATTACTATATGTCCTACCTTATCCATACACTGCACTCTGCCCTTGGGGCTACCTAGGGCCTACCTTAGGGGTGCCTTACATGTAAGAAAAGGGAAGGTTTAGGCCTGGCAAGTG
Organism: Pleurodeles waltl; assembly: GCF_031143425.1. NCBI lineage: Eukaryota > Metazoa > Chordata > Amphibia > Caudata > Salamandridae > Pleurodeles > Pleurodeles waltl. Next base: position 272,162,890 of record NC_090444.1, on the reverse strand, counting down.
GGTACACTTGCCTAGTCGAATTTATAGTGTAAAAGTACACACACAGACATTGCAGTGGCAGGTCTGAGACATGATTACAGGGTTACTTATGTGGGTGGCACAACCAATGCTGCAGACCCACTAGTAACATTTGGTTTACAGGCCCTGGGCACCTCTAGTGCACTTTAGTAGGGACTTAACAGTAAAACAAGTATGCCAATCATGGAGAACCAATTACGTACATATTTTAAACAGGAGCACTTGCACTTTAGCACTGGTTAGCAGTGGTAAAGTGCCCAGAGTAATAAAAACAGCAAAATCAGAGTCCAGCACACATCAACAACCTGGGGAACAGAGGCAAAAAGTTAAGGGAGACCACGCCAAGGATGAAAAGTCTAACACTACTGTTAACAGCATTTTTCTCATATGAATTTTCTGTTGTCCTCTAGTCAGACACCCCCCATAAATTTACCATGAACTCGTTTATCTGCTTGTGGGAACTGGTGCCTTGTTTCTTCTAATGTTGTAGGGGTATTGTTAGTACATAGCCCGTGATTAATGTCTTGGGGCACTTCCAGGTGCCTCAGTCTTTCTTCTATGCTATCAGCAAAGAAGCAGTTTGGCTCAGGCCAGTCTACAGCACAGGGAACTGAGCAGGTCACGTTTGCAGCCTTTTTCCTTGATATATTTACACAAGTGGTCAAATGTGATAAATACAACCCCAGCCCCTTTTCAAACGTCATTCACATGCATAAAATTGTGAGTACCAACAGACTTGTTAAAAAAGATGAACAAAGGTTTTTTAATTGCATTTCCCTTTCAGCAAGAAAGCAGTGAAGCTTAAACCGGATTGGACTGGAGTGGGGGTGGATTGGATTGGAATGGGATAGATTGGATTGGTGTGGGTGGATTGATTGGAGAGGAGTGTACTGTACTGGAGTGGGGTAGATTAAGGTGGACTGGACTGGACTGGAATGGGGTGGATTAAAGTGGATTGTGTTGGAGAGGGGTGGAGTTGATTGAAGTGAGGTGGATTGGGTAGTGGTGGACTTGATTGGAGTGGGTGGATTGAATTGTAGTGGGTTGGGTTGGATTGAATTAGGGTGGGTTGGATTGGAGTAGGGTGGGATGGGTTGGAGTGGGGTGAGATGGATTGGACTAGGGTGGGTTGGATTGGAGTAGAGTGGATCAGGCTGGAGTAGGGTGGATTGGACTGGAGTGGGGTGGATTGGACTGGAGTGGATTGGGGTGGGTAGATTGGATTAGGGTGAGGTGTAGTTGATTATAATGGGGCATATTTGACTGGATTGGATTGGTTTGGCATGGGGTGGATTGGATTGGTGTGGGTGGACTGGACTGAATTGTAGTGGGGTGGATTGGAGTGGGACAGAATGGAGTGGGGCAGATTGTTTTGGATTGGAGTAGGGCAAACTGTTTTGGAGTGGTGCAGATTGTTTTTGATTAGAGTGGGGAGAATTGGGGTGAGGCAGAGTAGATTGGAGTGGGTTGGGAGGACTGGAGTGGGACGGGTTGAAGTGGATTTGATTGGGGTGAGATGTTTGCATTGGAGTATGGTGGACTGGTGTAGGATAAAGTGGGGTGTGTTGGAGTGGGGCGGATTTGAGTGGGGTGGGTTGGGGTGCACTGCAGGATTATGTGTTAAAGCATGATTCCAGAACTTACACATAACAAAGAAACAATGTTGCTTTGCAATACTTGGAACAAGTTAATCGTCATCTTTCAAGAAGTGCACGCACGAGCAAAAACAAAAGAAAACATGAGCGGAAAGTGAGAAAAGAAAGTTAGCTTTAAAAAGTAAAACTTTGCAATTTTTTTGTCCTGCTGGGCACATTTTTGCCAGTCACAAGCTTTCTATTTGTAGGGCACTAGAAGTTAAAAAGAACAAAATAGTACCTCGATTACATTAGGAGCAGTGGACGGGCACTAATTAAGTTGAATCAATCAGTGCTTGATCCCTGCTCCCCAGATGGGAACAGGAATGATGCCAGACCTGCCTTGATGAATTATGAGGTTGTAAAGAAGAGTGCCAGGCAAATCAACAAATGGTGGGTGACAGACAGGCTTTTTTTTACACAGCAGAGTCTTGCAAGCGATATGCCAACCTTAAAAAACATAGCTGTACAGAATTTTGACAAGTTTGTCAGAAACAATGCTTTTTGTGATTTGTGGTAAATGTGCTCAGCTGTGGTAAGTAAATTAAGGTTTAAAAAATAGCGATATCTAGCACTTCTGAGGGATGCCTGCAGAAGTTCACCAGGAAAAAATGCTAAAAAAGCATGTTGTTGTCACTATTACAGGATTTGGTGCCTCGGTCCCAGAGGTCTGAAAAACAAATTTAAAAACAGAGAAGGGGTCATGGTAGGGATAATCTGGCCTCCTAGCCCTTGTGAGTGGTGGGCAGGGGGGAGCCCCAGAGGGACCCTCCAAATGGCCAAAATTAAAAATATAAATATGTTTTGTGTTGTCACTGTCATGCGGAGCCAGGGCAGCCCCTCCTTATGTTCTTGCTGGAGTCCTCCAAGACCAAATATATCATTTAAAAAAGGAATAATATGAGTCCATGGGCCATTGACCACTCACAGGGGCTTGTCTGTCTGAGGGTACTGGATGCAGGGGTGGCCAGGCACAGCAGGGGGTTGGGCGCCTGCATGGGGATTGGCACATGGCCCGGCCTGTGTCCAGGCCCTTTGGTCAATCATATGTCATGCACAGCCTATGGTCTTATGTGCAGGCAGTTGACTCTTGAGGGTGAATGCGGTCTTTGTGGCCAGCCCCTTGGCAGAAGGCCGTGCATGGTGGGGGGTTGGCTGTAGATTTATTGTAATAAAATATTATGTAAGTAAAGTAGTAAGATTTTAACTTACGTTAAAAAACCTTAGAAAGTCAATGAAAAAACTAAGGTTAATGTAGAGTACTGAGTAAGTCAGTCTTCCAATAGTAAACAAAACATCTGTTTTAAAGCTAAAAAACAACTGACATTCACCAGTTATACATATCTGATCTATGTGTAACTTGCACCGCTGTGTACTTCTCATTACTTCACATGTTACATCTCTGATGACGTGTAATCTGTGGCGGTGCAAGTTACACATAGATTGGTAACACATGACTGGTGAATTTCAGTGTTTTCTTTGATTTTTAAAATCTGTAGTTTTTTAAAAGTTATTACCAGACCTTTCTCATCCATGCAGCAAAACATTCTGAAATGCAGAAAAACATGTATGTGCTTCTTACACTAGCAGCAGCCTGTCAGTTAACTCTCTAGTGATGATTGACTGCTGATTCACCATACAGTTCTAATAAGCAACTAGAGTGCTAGCATTCTGAATTTATGACAATAGTGTGGCACACCTGAACACCATCTTGATAGACTCAAAGCTATATAACTGAAAGTAGTTTCATACAGAGGATTCTACAGTAAATGAAGACACTAGGGGGCTTTTTGTGGCATAGAAATTATGGTTGGTGATCTAGAGAGCTAAAATGAAGACACATTTTCTGTGACTTCTCGAATATACTCATCATGCATTTAAATAAAACATTCTGACACATGGAGTGAGACTCGTACTTCTACCACCAGTAGGAGTCTGTCATTTAACACCCTAGCAATCACAGATAGTGCCACCACAGCATTATAATGAACAACTAGAGCACTAACATTTTGTATTTAAGACAAAATTGAGGCACTCTTGAATGCCATTTTGTTGGAATGGGAGCAGTTGAATTTAAGGCCTTCCCTAATAAGAAGGCTGAAGTAAATGAGCATTGATAGGTTAATGCAGGCATAAATCCAGGAGGTTAAAATGAATAAAGAGATAGAAATCTGCATAAATACAGCTTCCACTTTCCATATCTCTTTAACAGTTCCATAATTTTAAAAAGGTAACATGTTCGTAGCCACTTTCTTTGTTGTTATGCTTCTCATGAGCAAAATGAGCTTCCCAAATTGGTACCACAACTTAGCATTTCTTCCATGCTCCCCGCTAAGTGCTGTGCACATCAGTACACGGCCACAGGGGAGATTGTGCCTTGTGGTCAAGACAGGCAGATGCATGGCGCTGCCAAATTAGAAAGAGTCCCTAAAGCTGCTATGCAGTTTGGGGGGTTCCGCACTGCACCAATGTCTACCCTGCCTAGCAAGGTTAGTGCAATTGTCCTACTATGGACTCCAGAACTGTGGAAATATTATGTAGGCATAAACACAAGCCCTTACCCAAACATAGCAAAGGTCCCACTCCGGCAACATAATTGATGTTCCCTTGAAATAGAGGGGGGAACAAGGGGATGGGGCATATGTGGGACTAGAGCTGTCCTCCAGTGCTTATGCAGTATAATCTCCAGACTGCAGTGGAAATCAGAAGGAATTATTGATATGTCTTTTGAGCTGCTGAACATGGTTAAGCTTTTTCATGCCACAACACTGTATCAGCCTACCTAGGGAACTGATGGACATGGGCAGAATATTATAATGCCACAACACATTTCAAAAGCTGTAAAACCGTTTAATGTTGATATTTTCTATGTCATAGACATCCACAGAGCTGAGAAAAAAGGAGCTCAATGGAGCACAGAAGGTGCAGCTAAAAATCACCTGAGTCCGGCCTCAGTTATGCAGAGGTGGTGACATAATCATTCGGTTCACTATCAACAGATAGTAAGGCGCCATGCTTGAAACGCAGGAATGATTCTTGATCCGTTTCACCCAACACCTTTAGCTTGCATTGGTGTGCTTGCAACCACGGTAACTATGTAAGGTTTCCATTGACAGTCCACAGCTCTGGGTGCAGTCCAGGATGCCCAGCAGAGAGCTTGGAAGAAGGAGTACCATCACAAGGAGCCTCAATGACATAAGCACTTAATGTTGGGCAATAAATCACTGGTCTTGTGTCTGCCATACAAAGACAATGCTATTTTCCTATGGTGATGTGTATGGTTAGGGATGTATTTATTTTTAACCGAGATGGTTGTCTTCCCAAATAGTGTGGCCAAAGCTTCCCTGACCAAGATGGTGTTCAACAATGTTCTTGTAAATTATTTTCCTGCTCTACTTATATATATAGGAGAGATTGGATCTGAGAAGAATACATCAAAATGCCTTTTATTCGCATTTTTCATCATATTCAACACCCACCCTAGATCCTTTTTGTCTCTTGCTTTTGCTTTGTTTCTGCAGCTGTTTTTCCCCATCGAATTCTTCAGTCTCTCAAAGATTATGCTAGACACACTTTCTACTTTCTGTCAGGTTACTTTTGATGCCTTGCTTCTCAAAAATTGTAATGCTTTTCAACTTTAATCAAGAACTATTCATTTTGCCAAGGAGGGGTTTTCTGCTTCGGCTTTTTGTGTCTTTTCCTGCCTAAATGGGACACTCCTATGGAGACACATACCATCTTCCACATGGCACTATGGTTATTGTGATGAGACTTCCTTTCTTCCCGCAATCCCCAAGGAAACAAAAGAGAACTTCAGTGCTTTCAGTCCTTGACAAAACAGCGTTAACGAAGCAGGAATTTAAAGCACTATTTCTCAAGTGCTGCGATTTGTTCATGGCTTGTGGTGTCTTTTTTAGGGAAGCCTTCCATAATGACCCCACTGATCTTCTACTGTTGGATGCCACATGGGTCATCTTGGGGGCCGTGGACACAGAGGACTCACCACCAAGATTCTTGTAGAAGCAATTCCCCAAGGACCCCATGCTGCATTGATGATAGATTGTTCCGCTGTCCCTTCAGCACAACTCCTAAGTCACTAGTCATCAAATGTGTGGTTTCCTCTTCTACAAATCTTTCTTCTTCTACCCTACCAGCACCTCCTCCACAGCAAGTTGGCCTCTTTCTTCAAAAAGATCCAAACACCATTTTGAGCAGCATACAGGTCTCTAGGTTCTCTTGCACAGATTCTTAGTTAGTAGCAAACTAGGATGACGAGACACAAGGCACGTGCTCTTGTACCACCAAACAGAGAGAAGGGAGAAAAAATCGCCATACATCTTCCGGGTAAAGACTGACTCAAAAACTCAAAACACAAAGGCTGCAGTGTATAGCTATGGAAGAATGATTTACTTTCCTTTACAATCAAAGTCCTATGGTAAAAACTAGAAATCAGTCATTTTGGAGTGAGGAGGCCACACCCATATTATATGGCATGCTTTATAATCGGCGACTTACTCCCACTCCGATAAGATGATACTACCAGGGAGAATCAATCTCTTTTTTGAGGGAGTTCTTGATATAAACTTATGCCTGGTTAGGACAGGGATCCAGGCAGATTTAAAAATACCTCATGGTATGCCACAGGAGTTCCCTTTATTAGGTCGTACCTTAGGAACGATTAAAACATTAACATTAAGCTAGAATGGTTATGGTTACAATGCCCCTGTCATCCTTTTAAGATGTCATTATGTTTATGCCATTCCTGTGCCTGAGGTTTGATCAAGAGCGTTCATCGAGGCTGTGAGAGGATACCTATTTCCTCATGTTATGTGCAAGCACACCAGCTGAGACAGGGAGCTCCTACCTTGACCGATTATATGAACCAAACTAAGGGAAAAAATTAAACATCATTGTCCCAATTAATTGATTACAGAGATCATGCTCCGTAATAATCGTGTGACATAAACACTTCTATCAGCACACGTGACAGGAAATGGCATTGCAAATGACTTACACAACACACATGTTCGGTGACTAGTGCAAAAGTCCATGCAATCATGCGAGCTTTCAACTTACCCTAACATGGGTCATAATTTACTTAATGGTCTTGCACGAGCTGGCGACTCCTGTAGTCACACACTTTTTGTGCAGATGAACAACAAAAACAATAATTACAAGGTAATCAAGATGTCTAACAACTGTGTTGTTTGCAGTAAGTGGATGAACTCATTAACAAAAATAAACACTGGAACATTTTAACTTCGGGTGGTATCAAAATCAAGAGACCTATGTTTTCTTTTATAAGAGGTCAGAGTTTTCGCAACATGTTGGTACACACATGGCCGAAGACACATGTAGTAGAGAAGAGAGCTCCCACCAGCCAAGTGATATTACCCCTGCATAAGCTGTGAGGTGAGTCTCTTAACAGGGTCTCCATGGCAACTTAAGGGGTTAACAAACTGAAACTCCAGTAATGTCATCTATGTGATAAAATTCCCCTGCTCATTTTTCTACAGAGGTATGACCACACAGAAAATATGCGTCATTATAGGTGAGCACGGGAACACCTTTAACGCAAAAAGGACAACACAAAAATTTGCCAAGACATTACCTTGAGTATGGATATACTGGAAATGATATTGAGTGGTCCATCTTCGAGAAAATGGAACTGGATAGGACAGCCGCCTTGTTACTACACCAAAAACAGTGAAGTTACAGGCTCATAACGTATTCGCAGGGCCTGAATGAGTTCCCCTGGGCACAGTTCAACAGATGTGGGCAATAATATGGCAGTCACTAGTACGAAAACCCACGTTTAGATCTGTGTAAGCAATCTCAATGACCCTTTCTAGTGTGTCAGTCATCAATAACTTCAATCCCCTGAGGCAGGCTCTCATAAGCTTCCTTTTAGGAACTTGACAGCAACGTGTTTTACAATCTTCTGTGCTTTGATCACTTTATATACATAGTACTGTTAATTTGCACACGTTGTTCTTTTATGGGCATAACGTCTGGAGTTCAATATAACAGTATGGAATGATTACCTTTTACCAGGCTTGTTGGTTTTCTCCAAAGCTATTACAGTGTCCAAAAGTTCTTTTACAGGCCTTCCTATCTTTCAATTCTAACCTCCCAGAGTTAAGATCTAGCAGGTCAGGGCACCAGACTTTAAAAAAATAGCAAAGAAAGCACGTTCCTCACCTGTCTGGGGATGAAATGTCCCAATTCCTGCCTCTTCGAATAAAAAGAAACATCAGATGTTATATTAATCATCTCAAGAATCATTTTTGCTCTAAAGAGAATGTTATACTTGAGACAGAGGAGGACTTAACACTTCAACAATCAATTTTGCACCTAGGATAGCATTGGTTAATTTGAGTGCACTAGAACATGCTGTCAAACCAAAAACACTACTGAACAGATCCGAAACTGGCCTGTCCACACATGAAGCACCATTAGGACTGGAATACCTCTAAGAAGGTCCAAATAAATTCCAAATCAATTCAGAGGCAAACCATCATCCAGGTCATGTCTGTCTGCACCACATCTACTCCAAGATAGTACTAAAACCACACCACCGGCTGCAGCAGTTAATGTTTTGGAATAGTAAACTATCCTAAACCTTCAAAATCATCCTACCTCACCATGGAGAGAGGTGGATCCTGTTCTTATTAGCATTCAAATCAGAATGAGCCTGGTCAATGCACTGGAAAATAATGCCCCTTAGGAATAATGAGCAGGGTGAAATTAAATTGTCCCACTAACACTTCTGTAAAATACTTTCCTTGAGTCAAAGCGTGTTTTTTTTGCCAACTTCAACTAAGACACCTTGTCCTGTGGCATGCAACACAAACCTCTGCTATGTTCATTGCAGTACACAGAACAAAATCGAAGAGTCGAAGGTCTGGTGGTGTTATCTTCTTCTAAAAGGGGAACCCCATCTTTCCCATGAACCTAATGAAGGAATTCAAGGACTGGTTGCATTGGTCGAAAGCACCTGGACCCAGGAACAGGAAACCATCCAGGTAGCCTATGTCCCACTCCAGAAAGTGCAGAATTACTGACAGTAAGCCCTGGACACGGAGCACCCAAAGTTTATCCATTTGTTAAAGCAAGTGCGAACCCAGCAAATGATAGGACCTGTGCATGGCTACAAACGTGACTAAAATGATGTAACACACCAAGAAAACACCCAATGAAGCAGACAGGTTGAGTATCATTTTAAATTATCCAGACTCCCTTTTAGGGACAGAATCCAGCATGGCACAAACACATGTTTTAAGGGGGAAATTGGGAACTAGCCCATAACTCTCCTTACACATAGTCACTTCTCAAATGTCTTCTTTTTCCTTAAACCCAGCCACTTCTCAAACTTCTTGCTAACCGTTTTACCAGTAATGACTGTCTTATGGTCTGCAACCAAATGTATAACAAGAGCATACAACTGTCCCGGAAACCAAAGTAAAGCTGTAGGGCAGCAGCTCCATTCAGGTCAGTGCTTTGCCAAAGGTTCAAGGAGCCCAGGTCCCTCTTACTTATGGGGTCTTTTCTCTTTAGACTTCTTAAAATTCTCAGTTTCTGAATGTGTGGGAGTCGACAGATTGAGCAATTGTGTTTAAATTTACCAGCAGGGCGAATTCATAACTTCTTAATAAAGTTCAGAAGGCTGTTTTTTTGGGGCCCAATAGGACTGGTCTGCCTCTACACATCATGAATTCAGTCCACCCCTTCACATCTGTCTGGCCCAACACGTGCTTGGATTGGCAACTTTCTCTCAGCTGAGCCCCTGCCACGTTCCTTCAAAGCAGCCCCACTAACGTCGTCATGCACACCGATGATCTCAAGGTAAAACGTTAACTGAGGCTCCAACTCAGGTAAGGTGTAGAGAAGCACAAACTGATATACAGTGAAACCCTTGACTCAGTTCAACAAGGACGCCTTGATGTTTGGACTTCAATATTTTTTAGAGGTCTCTTTCTTGAACATTCATTCAAACTGGGGAAATTTAATCAACACATACAACTTTATTCTCCAGTGGATAATATGATGTAAAGAAAGAAGGCTAAGCTGCTTTGAAAAGTGCCCACAAGTTGCAGATTTCTGCAGGCAGTGATAGTGACAGAAAAAGGCCAGCTCTTGGTGTAGTCATTCCTGTCCTCAAACGGCTGCCACAAAATTGGTGTCACTTCCATCTGTGACCCGGAAGTAGGGTTGACCAATCTAGTCTATTTCCTTAGAGCTATGAGCTAGTCCGACATCTGTTATCTTTGGGTAGGAAGGATTCTACCGCACTCATACTTTGGTAATGCTGCTCCGTAGCTAGAGTTTTAGTGTTCACAGATGCAGACCCTTTATGTCAAAAAGAGCCTAGCTTCCAAGTAAGCTTGCTCTATTTAAAAACGAATCATATGTTCTTCAATTAAAACACTGTTTCCAAGCAGTACATTTACACTGTAGGTTTCTTTCACATCTCCATATTCCATGTTACACCGACAGAAGTATTGTGTCCTGGAAGAGAGTAAGAAGATGTAATAGAGTGCTCTGGCACAGAATGAGAAGATGTAACTGTGTGAGCTGGTACACATACAACAGAAGTAGCAAGTTTGCCTGGGGAAGAGTTATCGAGGTAACAAGAATGGTCCAGCAAAAGGAAATAGAGGTTAAAATATATGCTGTTAAAGAGAGAGCAGAGGAAAATGTGCAGTACGGCAAAGACAGCAGAGCTAACAAGATAGCAGTGTAACTTGATGGAGAGCCCCTGACGTCACACTACATGTAAGCAGATGTGGAACATGTCCCATCTCCCAGTTTGATCCTTCCTGCTCCCTGAGTCAGAGTTTACTAGGAGCGCGCGGGGAACCACAGAAATGTATCTTAGTTCATGTATTGATTCTTTATATAGCTTATATCTTCTAGAATTAACCTTTTCTAGTTTCTGTAGTTGAGATCGCTAAGCAGTGGTTCTCAACCTTTTGACTTTAGAGGCCCAGTGGTGTAACAAAATCCCCCACAGCCTCGGTAGTGAAGGGGGTGAGCTCCAGGAGGCCCCCTTAGCACAGCAGACTGTGCACCGGCAGCAGGCCCCTGACTGGGTCCAGGTGGGAGGGGGCCCCCTCCACGTACTTTGCACGGGGCCGCCCTCACGTTTCGTTACACCATTGCAGTGCCCCCCCACACTTTATCATTACTAGAATCTGGGGACCCCCACTGAATCCTTATTGGAATCCAGGGAGCAACCCCTGTCCCCCCTCCACCCCGCCCCACTGAGTCATTACTGGAAACCAGGACCCGGCCTAAATAACGACTGGAACTGCAAAACATTACACAAAGATTACAGAAACAAGCATTCCATCAAATCAATACACAAATGATAACACATTTATTTAATCTGCAAACAAATATAAATACAAAATACACTTTTAAATGTAATAGGCAGGTTAGAGCTTTTCGAAATTCATTTGAAGACACACATCCTCCATACTATATTCTGTCTGATGCACCTGCACTGCTCCCACAAATCAATCTGAGGATAATAATTTATTTTTTAGCCTCCAATTTCAAATTCCTTGACATTTACTGTACGTTTTAAAATGTTCAATTGCACATTCAGCCACTTTATTTATAAACACTTTATTCATATTTTAATATTATTAAATTTTCTAAGCCGTCACGGACCACGTTAGGGGCTAATTAGTGATATTGTTTAATTATAGTCACGGTAGGGGAATAATTAGTGATATTGTTTAATTACACTATATATTACTTTTGTAAGCTGCAGTTATCTACAATAAAGTTGAGTCAACTACAATAAAGTTTTTTTCTCAAATGCTACTTGACTCAGTATCTGTTTCAATACATGTATTGTAAGGTAACCTGTTATTTCCCCTCGTCATTTCACAGTCTAGTCTAAGATTATGCAGTTTTTATAATGCGAGCAACAATCTTGTGTATATCCCAAACACTGACCTATCTACCCTCGGGGAAAGGATGTAGCGCAGCGATCAGAGCGACCACCTCGGGAGCTGGAGATCTGGGGCCAAGCCTGGGGGTCGGCGCCATGTCCTGTGATTCTGGGCGAATCACTTAATCTCCAGGTGCCCATAGACAGCACCTTGAGATCCTCACGGGTGATAAGCTGTGCTATATAAATCTGTATTTAATTTCATTTACACTTGCATAAATTTTTTGCACAAACTGGCAATATTTCCTAATGAATTTGCACTACAAATGGATGTGCCATCTTTAAGGTGGGTTTTGATATCACAGCCTAATTGTTTGCAGCATACAATAAGCATTGGCAAAGCCAATTTGTCTGGCTTTGTCTGCCAGTCTTTTGACGATTCTTGTTTTGTTTGTCATGGTTTTTGCAAAACGGTATTGTTTGGGAAACTGCCAGATGTCCATCAATCTAAAAAAAAATATTGACTAAAGGCAAAAGGGGTTTTGGTCTCAAAAAACACAAATTAACATGACACTCCCTGGCAGCAGAGGGAACTACTTCATGTGTGGATGTAATCATCGTGGTTAAAGTGGAGTGACGCATAGCCCCTTGATGCATGCTTGAGTGGGTTGGAGAAAAATGTGAATGACACAACCACAAAAAATGGATGAAGTGTGGCTGAAAAACCCTATAAGTAACTCTGACATGCACATAATTTTGATAAAATCAAAAGGTATTGGCTAATATAGACCTAAAAAGCCAATTATCCTGCACTGTCCCCCAGCCTTTGAGACAGAACGAAAGAAAGAAGGAAAAAAAAGAAAGTAGAAAGGAAAGAAAAAAGGACAAAAGAAAGTAGGAAAGTTGGAAATAAAAGCACGTTACAAGCACAATAAATAAAATAAAGGCTGAATTTCTTCCTAGGCAAAGTTGATTAAAGAGCCATTGCTGAACATGAGTTCAGAATAAACATGTTCTGAAGAGTTGTTCACTTATGAATTCACATGTGTAATATTGAAACTTTTGGTCTGTGTACTGCATACATAGTTAAAGGAGGATAACTTAATACAGAACAATTTCAAATGGACTCAATCTGCTCTGCTGTGAAACACCAGCAGTCAGATAAACAAAGTTCACTTCAAAAGGAAATTACAGCAACATTAGCAGTAGACAGAAACTGATACAGGTTTTAAGATGGCCTTTGTGCACATCTGGTAAAGATCCCACTTTTACCTCAGGCTCTAAACAAAAAGGTAACATTAAAGTAAATATAAAGTAAAAGCAAAAATACTGGCACTGTAGGGAACTACCTTGTGTATGGATGTGCTGATTGTAAAAGAGCAAATTAAAGACAAATGCAGGCAAAATGCAGTCACTCAAAGTGAAGTTAACCAGAGGCTGAATTAGGCTGGGTCACTTTCCTATGCTATATGTTGTAGTAGGCAGAGGCACTATGTGAATAACAAAACAACAGACCAAAGTATGAAGAGAGGTGGCTAAAAGCCTCTTTAAGTAAATATATTATACAGGTAAGGTCTTGGTTAATGTCAAACCTAAAAGTGAGTTTTGGGTCTGTCCCTTTCAACCCCCAACATTCTTCCACCAGTCGATTCAAGCCATTGGCTTGAGACATTTGTCAATTATTTATTGGCTTGACCCAGTGAAGTATTCCTCTCTCACCATGCTATTGGCTGCTTGATTGCATCCTCCTGTCTTCACTCAGTGCTTTCATTGAACTGTATGAAGGATTATTTTACAATTGGAGACCTAGCTCCCCACTCCTGCTCCCTTCATTGTACTTGTGCAGCCTGCAAAACCAGATCTATTGGCTTTGCAAAGGCTTCTTTTCATTAGTCCAGTAAATTGTTTTACTTGCAATTGTTAAGAAGCACTCTGACCACTGCAAGAACAGTAAATTCCCAATTCCCCACATACAGTTCTATTGTTACCATGGTAGACTCATAGCATCACATGGGACCTTTGAGTGCTATGGTTCTACTCTGCCGTAGATTACAACATATCTCCGTTTTCAACAGAATATACAGAAATAACTGTATTTTAAAATGCACAGACAACTGAACACAATTATAATTATTAACAACAGAAAGGAAAAAAAATATTATGAGACTAATACATAAGAGAAATTAACCTAAATACAATATAAACAACAATAGAAGAATGATGTTTTTGCTGAAGGATAAACATAGTGAAAAAGAACATTTCAAATCTAGAAGCATACATTCTCTACAAGCATTCTGCGCTAAAAGTCTATATAAACTATAAAAGGCCCTTTACATACACAATGCAAGAATGTCTAAAGGTAAAACTTTAATGTCAGCCTGTTACACATAATCTTTGAGGTGTATAGGTTTCCTGCTGGGACAGTGACTGCGGCGAGTTCCACTTTGACCTGGTACACTGTTTTCCTTCACCACCTTCCTTTCATTTTTTAATCTCCTATCGGTGGAAACACCCTGATGCTCTTCATCACTTGCACTCACATGCCCATCATCACTTGCACTCATATGCCCACCATTACTTGCACTCTTAGCTAAATGGAACATCCTCCATACCCCTCCATCATCTACATCCACCACATTTGTTTTCACTTTGATTATGTGTTTAGGACCCAGAAATTTACATCTGCCTTTTGGTGACCAGGCCGGCTTCTTTATGAAGACCACATCCCTTATTTTCCATTCATGAACTCGCACCTAATGTCTATCATCAAATTGTCACTTTTATTTTTTCCTGGGAAGGTTGACTACCAGTGGGTCAACTCTTTGTGCATGTTTCTTGAAGTTCACCCAGGATGGATTCCGTTTACTCCATCCTTTCGAACACTGAAAATAAGAAATCTTTGTTATCAAATGAGTAGGGAATCAATGTGACCAGAGTTTCTCCCTGAGTACACCCCTCAAAGAGATTCTATTCTACACTGGGGTTTGACCACAAGCTCTAACTGGTTCATGCTCTCCACCAAGCCGTTGGCTTGGGGAGAGTAGAAAGCTGTATAATAATGCTTAATGGCACGGTTATCCAGAAACTCTCTCATTTCAAATGAGGCAAACTGTACACCATTGCCGGTTAGGATGGTCTTGGGTGCCCCTTCACATGAGAACACCTTAAACAAAAACTCAGTCACATGCCTTGTTACTGAGCTCACTCAACTTGCTGTAACCCATTTTGAGGTATAGTCCACTAGGACTAAAACAAACCTTTCTGATGTGGGTAACAATTGAAATGGGCCTACACTGTCCAACCCTTACTTGTTCCAGGGTTTAGTCGGGACCTCAACAGGAGGCAGAGGAACTGTCCTGACAGAGCTAGTCTAATCACTCCCAACTGTAGGCAATCTTTAACCATCCCTTCAACCTGCCTATCCACACCAGGCCACTGGTAACATACCATGACTCTAGGCTTGGTCAGGTTCATGCCAAGATGTCCCTCATGTGCAAGATTGACAACTTTACTCCTCAAACCCACTGGTGGGACCATGCGCTCTCCACGATGTAACTCTCCATCCAGAATACATAACTCATCACTGACTCCCCAGAATGGCTTGATATCTTAGGTCAGGCTATCTTGTAACCATGAAATGCATAACCTGATTCCTCATCACACTCAGACTCATTTGTGGCTGCCTCCTTGACTCACATAAACTGATGGTCAACTCTATCTTGCCCAAACAGCTTTCCATTTGTAACCTGGACAAACAATCTGCTGGCACATTTCGAGCTGCCGACAGATACTCCACACAGTAGTTGTATTCAATTAAAGCTTCCACCCATCTCTTGATGTGCAGTGAGATATTGTCAGGGCCACTGGAATTATGCGATTCTATGGCCTTAGCAATTCTCTCATAATTATACATTTGCCACATAATCCTATCATCTGTGGCATAATTTGCAGATTTTAACAAAAAACATTTGTGTCTAGCTCAAATGGTTCAAAAGTTACTAAAAATACAGTGACGTCTTGCAGTGCAGTGAAGGACCCTATCAAATCTGGACTGGTCATCTTTCTGTTGCTTACTGCTATAGTTGGCTGTTTTTCTGCTACTTATGAGGTGCAACCAATGCCCATACAGTATTGCCAAGTTAAAAAATGATGAAATAATGAAGTAATAATATTACAAAATGTGCTGCATTATGCCACATAATTTGCATTTTATTGCTGTATAATTTCTCCCTCCCTGCCGCATAATTCCAAGGCCTGGGGTATTGTCAATATTTCTGAATCCCATCAAATGAAAAAGGGTTTAGGGTCAGTTTTTAAAACAAAAGGCAAGCCCCGTAGTAACAATTTAAAATGGTACACTGCCCACACACAGGCCAAAGCCTCCCGCTCAATGACCGAATACCTTTCCTCTGCCCCCCTTAGTGAGCGAGAGGCAAAGGCAACAACCTTCTCTGTCCATCACCTGAGACAGCGCAGCACCCAAACCTCTCATGCTTGTGAGATAGGTCTTCTTGGAGGTGTCAAAATGTCCCAAAGTAGATATCTTGGCTATACGTTCTTTGATTACACAAAACACCTTCACACAATCTTGTGCCCAAACAAAACTAGCCTCCTTCTTAAGAAGCAATATAATTGGTTGTATCACACTATCAAAATTAGGAATGAATTTTGTATAGTATTCTGCGAGGCCATGAGTGATCTAACCTGGTCCTTATCGGCCAGTGTGGGTGTCTCCAGAATTTGTTTTACCAACTCTGACTTGGGGCTTATCCCATTCCCAGAAATCACATGTCCAATGTAAGAAACAGAATCATCCCCAAGTTTACATTTTCCCTTTTGAGGGTGAGGCCACTGTTTCTGAGTCCCACCAACACCTGCCTCAAAACATGATTGTGACTCTGGGGGTCATTCCAACCCTGGCGGTCGGTGTTAAAGCGGCGGCCAACCCGCAAACAGGCAGGCGGCCAAACAAATGGAATTCTGACCCTGGCGGGAACCGACAACACAGACCGCCACTTTAACACTCCGACCGCCACGGCAGGACAAACAAACAGCGCGGCGGTCACCGCCAACAGACAGGCGGCAGACAATGTACCGCCCACCCTATCACAACTCACCAATCCGCCACCTTTTCCGGGGCGGGAGCCCCGCCGATAAAAACACGGCGGAAACAGACTACGAACGGGAAAACACTCACCCTACACACTCCACGAGGAATCTGGACAGCATGGAACCAGAACTACACATCCTACCAGCAATTGTCTACCTGCTCCTCTACCAGGAGCACGAACGCCGGCACAGAAGACAACGGTGAGTACTGCACCTACGACACAGGGGAGGGGGGGAGGAGAAAAGAATACTGGCACACACATACGCGACACACACCCCCCCCACCTAACTACCTACACACCAATGCAGAGCAACAACTCAGAGTGACACCTCCCAAACCCCCCAGAAGAATGCAAAGACAAAATAATATGTTATTGGAATTCAAATATATTGTAAGGCTAAGTAAATAAGTAAGTCGAACATCCCATAACTATATACACATATGTAAATTGTCCCGTCAAAATTGGCTTTCTGTCATTGTACGTGGGCCATTGGTCCTCATCACATGGGCAAAGCCCACACATGAGTCCCGAATCCATTGGAGAGAACACTGCAGGGGCATCAGATAGGAAAACTACAGGCACCTCAGGGGGAAGGGAAGGGGGGGCACCTCAGCCACACGAGTCCACGACGCCAGATCCACGAGGGGCCTCCATGCCCACTGTTCAATCCTGGGGAGTGCAAAGCCACAGTCTCTCAAGTCCCTACAGTGGGTGGCTTGCCCACTGTGCCATCCTGGGGAGTGCAAAGCCACAGTCTCACAAGTCCCTACAGTGGGTGGCTTGCCCACTGTGCCATCCTGTTGAGTGCAAAGCCACAGTCTCACAAGTCCCTACAGTGGGTGGCTTGCCCACTGTGCCATCCTGGGGAGTGCAAAGCCACAGTCTCACAAGTTCCTACAGTGGGTGGCTTGCCCACTGTGCCATCCTGGGGAGTGCAAAGCCACAGTCTCTCAAGTCCCTACAGTGGGTGGCTTGCCCACTGTGCCATCCTGGGGAGTGCAAAGCCACAGTCTCACAAGTCCCTACAGTGGGTAGCTTGCCCACTGTGCCATCCTGGGGAGTGCAAAGCCACAGTCTCACAAGTGGATGACAGACTCCAGCGGTACTGGAGGAGTCTTGGTGCCCAGAGTGTATCATGCAGCCCTGTCCGACACTGATACGGGCCTGCCCCTTCTGCCAATGTGTCAGCGGTGCTTGAGTTGAAGGGCCCAGCGGAGCAGTGCAGAGACGGCGGTGCCCAGCGCAGCGGTGCTTGAGTTGAAGGGCCCAGCGGAGCGGTGCAGAGACGGCGGTGCCCAGCGGAGCGGTGCTTGAGAGGAAGTGCCCAGCGGAGCGGTGCTTGAGAGGAAGGGCCCAGCGGAGCGGTGCTTGAGTTGAAGGGCCCAGCGGAGCGGTGCAGAGACGGCGGTGCCCAGCGGAGCGGTGCTTGAGAGGAAGGGCCCAGCGGAACGGTGCAGAGACGGTGGTGCCCACCGGAGCGGTGCTTGAGAGGAAGGGCCCAGCGGAGCGGTGCTTGAGAGGAAGTGCCCAGCGGAGCGGTGCTTGAGAGGAAGTGCCCAGCGGAGCGGTGCTTGAGTTGAAGGGCCCAGCGGAGCGGTGCAGAGACGGCGGTGCCCAGCGGAGCGGTGCTTGAGTTGAAGGGTCCAGCGGAGCGGTGCAGAGACGGTGGTGCCCAGCGGAGCAGTGATTGAGAGGAAGTGCCCAGCGGAGTGGTGCAGAGACGGCGGTGCCCAGCGGAGCGGTGCTTGAGAGGAAGTGCCCAGCGGAGCGGTGCTTGAGAGGAAGGGCCCAGCGGAGCGGTGCAGAGACGGCGGTGCCCAGCGGAGCGGTGCTTGAGAGGAAGTGCCCAGCGGAGCGGTGCAGAGACGGCGGTGTCCAGCGGAGCGGTGCTTGAGAGGAAGTGCCCAGCGGAGCGGTGCTTGAGAGGAAGGGCCCAGCGGAGCGGTGCTTGAGTTGAAGGTGCCCTGTTCAGCGGTGCTTGTCTTGAAGGGCCCTGTTCAGCGGTTCTTGAGACGGCGGTGCCCTGTTCAGCGGTGCTTGTCTTGAAGGGCCCTGTTCAGCGGTTCTTGAGACGGCGGTGCCCTGTTCAGCGGTGCTTGTCTTGAAGGGCCCTGTTCAGCGGTGCTTGTCTTGAAGGGCCCTGTTCAGCGGTTCTTGAGACGGCGGTGCCCTGTTCAGCGGTGCTTGTCTTGAAGGGCCCTGTTCAGCGGTTCTTGAGACGGCGATGCTCTGTTCAGCGGTGCTTGTCTTGAAGGGCCCTGTTCAGCGGTTCTTGAGACGGCGGTGCCCTGTTCAGCGGTGCTTGTCTTGAAGGGCCCTGTTCAGCGGTTCTTGAGACGGCGGTGCCCTGTTCAGCGGTGCTTGTCTTGAACGGCCCTGTTCAGTGGTTCTTGAGACGGCGGTGCCCTGTTCAGCGGTGCTTGTCTTGAAGGGCCCTGTTCAGCGGTGCTTGTCTTGAAGGGCCCTGTTCAGCGGTTCTTGAGACGGCGGTGCCCTGTTCAGCGGTGCTTGTCTTGAAGGGCCCTGTTCAGCGGTTCTTGAGACGGCGGTGCCCTGTTCAGCGGTGCTTGTCTTGAAGGGCCCTGTTCAGCGGTTCTTGAGACGGCAGTGCCCTGTTCAGCAGTGCTTGTCTTGAAGGGCCCTGTTCAGCAGTTCTTCACATGTGTATCCAGGGCACCAGATCTGGCCAATATATGGTGTTCACTCGCCATCCAACTTCTCGCTTGCGGGGCCCTCCTGTGCTGGTGTCCCGTGCCCGTGGGTGTACTCCTTCACCCCCGGAATGGGACTGGTGGGGCCCTCCTGGGCAGCTCGCCTGCTGCCGGATTTGTCGGCCGTGCTGCCCTTGCCATCCTTGCCTGTTCCTCTGTGTCCCTTGCCTCCCTTTGGAGATGTGCCAGGTGGCACCCCACTTCCTGACGGTGCCAGGGTGGTGCCTGTGGAGGCTGCCGTCTCTGTCCTCTCGCACCGGCCCTTGCATTTTTTGGATTTTTTCCCAGGGGGTGGGCTGGCTGTCCCTTTGCTGCTGGCTGATGTAGCTGCCCTCGAAGGTGGTGGACTCCAATATCCCTGGACAATGGTCCTTGTAGGTCCAGGGCTTGTGGTGGCTGAGGTGCTGATTGGACTTTTACGAGATGGAGGGGGTGGGTCAAGTGATGGAAAGAGGTTCATTTTGGAAAGGAAAAACTTTTTAGGAGCAATGGGAAGGGTAGGTGCAGTGGGTATGGGAGTGGAGGAAGAGGATGTGGTTGTAGGAGAGTCAAGTGTGCTGTCGTTGGGTGCAGGTGCTTGTGACGGAGGCTGTCGTGAGGTGGATGGCTGATGGGTGGGTGGCTGCCTGCGTTTGTGTGGTTTGGAAGAGGGGGTGACAGACACACTGGGAGACGACACAGGGGATGTGTAAATGGCAGTGGGGGTGGTGACTGCACGTGTGCGGAGTGTTCTGGTGGGTGTGCTGGTGATGGACGTAGTGGCTGATGAAGTGGTGCATGCAAGTGTGAGTGGAGACGTCACAGGGAGGGAGGAGGGAGACGAGGAGGAGAGGGAAACAGAGGAGGCAGTGGCTGTTGGCATGTCTGCATGTGGATGTTGCTTGTGTGAATGCCTGTGGGATGTGTGGTGCTTATGTTTGGATGAGCTGACCTTGGGTGTTGAGGTGTGTGCAGGCTGGTCTGTAGGTGTATCTGGGATAGGCAGAGGAACAGGGGAGTGGGACTGGGTGGAGGGAGTTGGAGGAGGGAGGCAGGAGACAGGGACAATGGCTGCCGTCAGTGCTGAGGCCAGAGCGTTGAACGATCGCTGATGGGCAGCCTGACCCGAATAAATGCCCTCCAGGTATGCATTGCTCCGATGCACCTCCCTTTCCACCCCCTGGATGGCATTCAAAAGGGTAGACTGCCCAACAATGAGCGTCCGGAGGAGGTCAATGACCTCCTCACTGAGGGCAGCAGGGGTAACTGGGGCAGGGCCTGAGGTGCCTGGGGCGAAGGAGATGCCCGCCTTGGTGTGCAAGCGGGCACGGGGTGAACTCTGAGGGGCTGCTCGGAGGGCGGAGCTGGTGCGCTGGGTGGTGGGTGTACCTGTTGTTGCGGTGGGCACGGATGTTGCCGCCACCACAAGGGAGCTCCCTTCCGAGGACGTGTCGGTGTCGCTGATGTCTCCACGTGTCCCCGTTGTGCAACCCCCCTCGCCCTCCGTCTCACTGGTGAAATCAGAGTCCGTTGCATGGCCCTCTGGGGCCATGTGAGATGCAGCTCCCTCGTGCTCCAATGCCACTTCTCCTCCGCCAGATGATGCTAATGCACACATGAACAGGAAGAGCAGACAAAAAAAGGGGGAGGGAGAAATAAAGACATGTTGAGTGCATGCATTGGCAACACAGTTGGCGGAGAGGACAGACACAGAAGCCCCCTGCACTACGCCGCGCACTTGGGGTACACTACTCAATCAGTGAGACTTGGCCTACAAGCCAATGGACGACATCTGCACACATAGGTGACACAAGGCCATGGATAGCTGTACTTGGCACCCTACAGAGGTGGAGGGCGGGGGCACAGGGCCATGCCTTACGGAGGGGACTAGCCTACAGAAATCGCCCTGGCCTAGGGATAGCCACATCCCTCCTCCCCCACCCAGACACCTCCACTGCGCGCTCAGATAGCAGAATGTGCTTGTACTCACCCCCTTGTGTCTGCTGTGATGTCCTCACGCGCCCATCCAAATCTGGGTAGGCCACCGCCAGGATCCGAGACATCAGGGGGGTCAATTGACGAGTGGCACCCCTCCTACGTTGGGAGGCCATCCCCAGCAGAGCCTCCGCGGTCTTTCTGCTCCCGCGGCGGATGTCCTCCCACCTCTTGCGGCAGTGGGTGCCCCGTCTGTTGTGGACCCCCAGGGTCCGGACGTCCTTGGCGATGGCACGTCAAATGTCGACTTTCTGATGGGCGCTGACCTATGTGACACGTACAGGGAGAGAAAATAAAATATCAAAATTTTCTGCATGCTCGATGTGAGTGTCCCCCCATCCCCACCCTTGCCATGTGGCACATGCTCTCATCTGTCGTTTGATGCATGCCTCATACGCTCCCCTCCGCACCATCGTTCATTCACCCCACTCAACCCAGGCATTGCCCACAAAGCATGGTCCCAGTGTACTAACCTGTTGGTCTGGAGGACCGTAGAGTAGCGCATACTGGGGGAGGACCCCATCCACGAGTTTCTCCAATTCTTCAGAAGTGAAGGCAGGGGCCCTTTCCCCAGTCGCAGCAGCCATTGTCTCTTCCAGACCGAGGTCACAGCAGCACTTGCAGTATAGGTCCTCTCCTGTGGATGATCAGGTCTCGAGTGATTAAGCTGATAGAAAATGGCGGTCACGCCCGCGGCGGTGCGTACCGCGGCGGTGCGTACCACGACCGCCGGCGCACTTCGTCATTGGCTCCTGAAACCCATGGGGTTCCATGTTAACCAATGCGGCTTTGCACCGCGGTCTTCGACCGCCTACCGCCACGGAGTGCCACGCCAGCGCATTGACCTCACATCCCATTGTCACACTTCACAGGTCAGGCAGCCGCCATTTCAAGGGCCCACATGGCTTAA
This sequence comes from Pleurodeles waltl, assembly GCF_031143425.1. Taxonomy (NCBI): domain Eukaryota; kingdom Metazoa; phylum Chordata; class Amphibia; order Caudata; family Salamandridae; genus Pleurodeles; species Pleurodeles waltl. Next base: position 272,140,631 of record NC_090444.1, on the reverse strand, counting down.
TTTCTACTGCGTCACACAGGCCTAGGCCTTGCATTGCCACTCATACAAGCCATTCAATGCATAGCGAATCGTGTACTGTGCAAGCTGTGGTAACGTACCTGTGGTTTGCTTGACTCTGTGCTCCATGTTGTCCTTCCTAGGCACCGTCCGCTGGGACTTGCGAGGAGATGGAGGAATGTTCCCGTGTACAGACCGCTGGTGGACCTGTCGACAATGGAAGAAAGACATGTCATACTGACATACAGGCTTGACCGAGCCACTATACAGGAACTGTGTGCCCAGCTGGAGCCAGACCTGATGTCACCCATTCGCCAACCCACAGGGATTCCCCCTCTGGTGCAGGTTCTGTCAGTACTCCATTTGTTGGCAAGTGGATCATTCCAAACAACAGTGGCCATTTCATCAGGGATGTCTCAGCCTATGTTTTCTAAGGTTTTGTCCAGAGTGTTGTCTGCCCTGATGAAATACATGCGGAGCTACATTGTTTGGCTGACCAGTACATCTCCCATGTAAATGCCAAGTTCCCTGGGTCAGTGCATGACGCGTACATCATGCGAAATAGCAGCATCCCTTATGTGATGGAACAGCTACAGAGACACCGTGTGTGGCTAATTGGTGACTCTGGTTACCCCAACCTGTCGTGGCTACTGACCCCAGTGAGGAATCCCCGGACCAGAGCAGAGGAACGGTACAATGAGGCCCATGGGCGGACTAGGTGGGTGATCGAGCGGACCTTCGGCCTCCTGAAGGCCAGGTTTAGGTGCATGCATATGACAGGTGGATCCCTAATGTACTCACCGAAGAAGGTGTGCCAGATCATGGTGGCCTGCTGTATGCTTCACAACCTGGCTTTGCGACGCCAGGTGCCTTTCCTGCAGGAGGATGGTCCAGAGGGTGGTGTTGTGGCAGCTGTGGAGCCTGTGGAGAGTGAAGAGGAGGAAGACGATGGGGACGACACAGACAACAGGGACACAGTGATACAACAGTATTTTCAATAACACACAGGTACGAATCAACACCGCCATTTCACATATACTTACAGTCTCCTGCCTCTCTACTGTCTGAGTTTCCCCCCAGTTTATGTTAACTGAGTTGTGACTTTCCCTTCCGTTTTCAGAGATGTGGGCCCCACTGCGTGACCTCTGCTTTGTTTGCCCATGGACTACAGCTGTGTGACAGTGGTATGTTGTCATCACAATGTAACTGAACATTTTGGCACCGTTATGTCTAATACATTTGTTCAAAAGACAAGCAGACTCCAGATAATTTTAGTGCAATAAGTGATTTTATTTAAGTGCTAAATTTAGGAAAATGCTTGAAAATCGGTGATGGGTGATGGTGGAGTAATGTCCATGGCAGAGTCCAGATTTTCAGTCTCACAGGTGCATTGTCCATATGCCTGTGGAAGGATGGAGCAGGGGCAGTTCAAGGTTGGACAGGGTGACAATGTGGGACAGTGGGATGACATCAGGGGGTATCCTTTGCTGGCGGGGGTCTTGGCATCCTACTCTGTCTTCTTCCTAGATCTCAGGTACCGCTTGCGGGGTGGTTCTTTTTCTGCAGGAGGTGGGGTTCTGGTGGCCTGTTGTTGTGTGGGGGCCTCCTGTCCACTAGCGCCGGCGGAGGTGGTGGCCTGTTCTTGGTCCATGCTAGTGACAGGGGCCCTTTGTGGTGCCACATGGTCCCGCAATGTGGTGACAATCTGGTTAAGAGCCACGACGATGGTCCCTATTGCGGAACTAATGGCTCAGAGTTCTTCCCTGAACCCCATGTACTGTTCGTCCTGCAGTACCTGGATCTCCTGGAACCTGGCCAGTACCGTAGCCATCGTCTCCTGGGAGTGGTGGTATGCTCCCATGATGGAGGAGAGGGCCTCGTGGAGAGTGGGTTCCCTGGGCCTGTCCCCCCCCTGTCGCACAGCAGCCCTCCCAGTTCCCCTGTTTCCCTGGGCCTCTGTCCCCTGGACCGTGTGCCCACTACCACTGCCCCCAGGTCCCTGCTGTTGTTGGGGGTGGTGGGTCAACCTGGGTGCCCTGTAATGGTGGACACACCGCTGATTGACGTGTCCTGGAGACAGAGGCATGGGCCCGCTGGGTGGGAGCTGTGCTGGTGTTCCCAGAGGGGGGTAGGTCTGCTGTGGCCTGTGGCCTGTGGCTGTGTGAGGGGAACCGACTGTCCCGAGGTCCCCGATGGGCCGGGCTGGTCATCAGGGTCCAGGGAGACAGAGCTGCTGTCATCACTGGGGGCCTCTTCTGGGGGTGGGATGGACATTTCTGGACCCTCCTGGGCGGTGTGGTGGCGTTCGGGTCCTGCAGGGGTATAAGAGTATGGTTATTGCTTCTGTGTGTGCCATAGTGTGCAATGGGTGGGTGGCCGTGTACCCCAGTGCTGGCATTCCCTTGTGGGGGTTGTTGTGACGGTGGCTTGTGGGGGAGATGGGTATGTGCAGTGGGCATGCTTTGGTGATGGGTGTCCATGCTTTGTGGACGCATGCAGGGCTAGGTGTTGGGATGGGTGGGTTGTGATGGTGAGCCATTTGCAAGAAGTTGGTGTGATGGGGGTGGGGGTGAGGGTGGGGGTATGATTTGGCATGCAGGTGGGGTGGGGGGAATGAAGTAGTGAAGATTTGACTTACCAGAGTCCATTCCTCCAGCTACTCCTGCGAGGCCCTCAGGATGCAGGATGTGCAAGACTTGCTCCTCCCATGCTGTAAATTCTGGGGGAGTAGGTGGAGGTCCGCCGCCAGTCTTCTGCACCGCAATGTTGTGCCTTGATACCATAGAACGCACCTTTCCCCGTAGGTCGTTCCACCGCTTCCTGATATCGTCCCGATTTCGTGGATGCTGTCCCACAGCGTTGACCCTGTCCACTATTCTTTGCCATAGCTCCATCTTCCTGGCAATGGTGGTGTGCTGCACCTGTGTCCCGAAGAGCTGGGGCTCTACCCAAACTATTTCCTCCACCATGACCCTGAGTTCTGCGTCAGAAAACCTGGGGTGTCTTTAGGGTGCCATGGGTGGTGTGGATGAGGTGTGGGGTGGTGTATGTGTTGAAGAGTGTGATGAGTGTGGTGGTGTGTGGTGTTTTGTGCATGGATGTGGTGTGGGTGATGTTGTGATTTGCCTCTGTGTGATGGTGTACTCTATTCTGTGCTGTCTCTCTCTGGCCTTCAGTCGCAATTGTGGTCGTAAGGGTTTGTGGGTGATGTGGGTGTGTGTTTCATATTGTAATGGGTGTGTGGGAGTGGTGTGTGTATGTGTCTCAGGTGTGTGTATTTTGAATTGTCCAATGTGGCTGTGTTTTGTAAAGGTGTGTGTATTTTGAGCGCGGCGGTGTGTACCGCCAATGGAATACCGCAGTTGAAAGACCGCTGCGGGGATTTGTGGGTCGGAATAGCATGGGCGTATTTCTGTTGGCGTGACGGTGGAGGTTTGGTCATCGCCAGTTTTTCGCTGGCCGTTGGTGTGGCGGACTTTTGTTGTTGTCGGGTTTTTGGCGGTTTGCCAGTTGCGGGTCAGAATGACCGTGGCGGTTTACCGCGACCGTGGCGGTGTTATGGCGGTCTTCTGACCGGCGGTAAGCGCCTTTTACCGCCGAGGTCAGAATGACCCCCTCTGTGTGTCCTTTCCACATACAAGATGTCATCTTAGAAGAGCATCACTGAATCAGTCCCCTTGAGCACCATCTTCATGAACCGCTGAAACACCCTGTGGCCGAAGCTAGCCCAAAACACATCCTTTTAATCTAAATGTTCCTAGTGGTGTCACAAAGGATGTTAGTGCTCTAGAGTCCTCATGCAACTGCACTTGATGGTTTGCTGCACACAAGTACATTACATTAAACACATATGCATCCGTGACTAGAGCCAAGGCTTCTGCTATATTAGGCAGGGGTTGGGGATCCACCCAAATGTTTTAATTGAGGTCCCTTAGATCCACACACAGTCTGATCTTGTTATCACCGTCTTTGGGAGCAAAAGCAATTGGAGCCAACCACTTCTAGGACTCTATTTCATCAATCACTCCCAGGATCAAACGTTTATCGATCTCTGTGGTTTTAGCATTAAGTTAGGCTACCTCCTAATTTTGTGGACAACAGGTTTTGCATGTTTTTTCAAGGTAATCCTGTGCTGAAAGTCTTTCAGAATACGTAATCTATCATGGAAAACATCCTTGAAGTTTTGAATAACATTTGAGCACTCACTATTGACCAAAAATGATCTATTCTTTTGAGTTAGGATTGGAGATTGTACCTAAGTCTCTTTCGCGTTGCCACCCCAAAAGACTGTCTTCAGCTTGTCTACATAAACATTGGCAAGTGTCTCTCTACCCTTAAAGTTGATGTTTATGAAGAGTATATCCAATTAAGTCCATGGTAGCCCCCCCATAATCCTCCGGGTTAATGTTCGGAGGCAACAATTTTATATCCTCTTTCCCATAGTCTTTTTCCCAATTCTTATCTACCAGTGAGTGTAAATGGAGACCCTGAATCAGCAAGTACAACCAGTTCCTTCTCACCAATGGTCATCTTATACTCTGGCATTCTTACTTGCCCTCCGTCAGCATCTCCATCCACATTATTATTTATTTTAAACTTTATTTATTAAAATAATAACAACACGTGAACTGCACCGTTCATGGAGTATAATGCATCAGTACAGCATTACATTCCAAATCGACAGTCATGATGCCTGCATCACATCCGCAGCAGAGTCTCCAGCGATACATAAGGTGTTACCCACACACGAGAGGGTAGATCAAAACTAACCAATGTGGCTGCAGAAACAATTGTCATCTGACATGCAATACGTGGGCAACAGAGAAATGTACAACATTTACCATAAGTGTTACAACGTGGAAAATATTTCAGAGCCAACCAGTGTGCGCTACTGTCACCGAGCTGATGCATTAAATCTAATTCTGGAGGGAAAACTACAGACACAAGCCAGACAGACCAAACTGACAGAGCACACTGAGGGCCTGATTACAACTTTGGAGGAGGTGGTAATCCGTCCCAAATGTGACGGATATACCACCAGCCGTATTACGAGTTCCATAGGATATAATGGACTCGTAATATGGCTGGTGGTATATCCGTCACTTTACCGTCACTTTTGGGACAGATTAACACCTCCTCCAAAGTTGTAATCAGGCCCTGAGTAGGCAACTATCCGGGCCCACAGACACTCCACCAGGCCCCAGTCAGGGCCTTCCATACAAGCAGGAGAAAGGGTGGGCCACCCACCTCACAATGGCAAACCAGCAGGTGGAGGCGGGGGTGAAGGGGCATCCACAATATTAATACATTGTGAGAGAAGAGACTCTTGCAAAGCATCTTTCTGTTCACTCCCTTGCGCTAAAAACACTTCCTGCACCTTGTTGTTATTACATACACAGTTTCAACAGACCACATTGTGCACAAACAAGTAGGGCTATTAGACAGATTGTTAGAGCTTTCACACTTAAATTTGGCATCTTTCTTCTGGGCTGAGCCCTTGGCCCAACCAGGTTTTTTAATGGGTTTCTTATTGTCCTCATTAATCTCTTCCCCAGAACTAGTGCTTATTATTCTCTCCACCGGGTCTGTATCTGTTTAACCCAGCCCGAAGTGTGCTCCATCCCCTCCATAATGTCTATTGCCTCTTTCAATGTAGGATTTTTAGCTGAGTTTTTCCTGTGTCATTGGGATAACGCACAAGCTGATCCCTGATTAGTGAATGTAATAGGTCACCAAATTAGCAAGTGCGTACTGACCTCTTCAGTGAGGCCATGTAGTTATCCACCTTTTCAATTTTTGCCTGCACCTTGGAAAAACATTTATGCCTCTTCATGAAGACATTGGTGCGTGGGCAAAAATGTTGTTCTAAAATAACAAGTGACATTGCAAACACATCTCTAACTTGGCCCTCCTCATGCCCAAGAGTGATGTCATTGAGAGTCTCATATATATTCCAACCATCGATGTCTAGGTTTTGCAACAACATTTCCTGTTTCCTGGCTGTTGAGAATTTTTCACCCCTATTGCAATTAAGTATGAGTCAAAAAGCTTCCTTCATTTTTTTCCAGGGCAAAAGAGGTTCCCCGCAGTCAGATAAGAATTGTGGAGGCTGACACATAGTTGTTGCTGCCATACTGACCAGCAAAGGAAGGAAAAATAGCAAAACAGAATAACAGGTTGCAACAACAGTTAAAAACGACAACTGTGCAATAAACAAGCTAAAACAACAATTCCATAAATAATAGACTAAAACAATAATACAAAATAATAACACTGGATCTAGTTTGTGTTCAAAATGTAGGAAATCTGGCTTCAAAAGTATTTATTGGGAACTGCTCTTATGTTACTATAATAGCAGTCTTTGTTATGCACTCCACTGTTTGTAGATTTATCATTTTTGCATATCTTATAGACTAGTTCTTCTAAACACCATAGAAAATCATAAACTATGGCAGTCAGCAGTCTAAGGCCAGCTTTACAAGGCCCTAGCGCCTCTTAGTGCCACATTAGCGTACTTTTTTATGCTAATGTGGCATTAAGGAGGTCATTCTCCTTCACCATATTTACAAAGGGTGCAATGCTTGCATTGCACCACTTTGCTCCCCCTGGTGCCACGTTATGCCTGCACCAGGCAATAATGTATGCAAGGGGGCGTTCCCCGTAGGGAGGCCTGCAAAAATGACACAGTGTAATTTACAACATTTCACTGCACCATTTGTAGCGTCATTTTTAACGCCTGCTCAGAGAAGGTGTTAAAATGACGTGCTCATTACTTTCAATGGGCATCCCTTTACTTTGCAGGATTAGAGCCACAATTTATGGCGCTAATCCTGCAAAGTACCACAATAGCATCATACATTTTAATGCTATTGTCCTAACGTGTACCATGGTGCACCGTCATGTAAACACGGCCCACTCATGGTGTCGTTAGGAGGGGCGCAAGGGGGCGCAAGAACAGTGGCGCTTCACAGCTAATGTGCCACTAAGTTTGTTTGAAAGGCTCACAAATAGCACATTAGCTCATTCTCTGGGTACACTCCAATTGGCTGCCACAATGTTAGGTATGTCCTTCCTTGCCACTATCCAATTGGCAACGAAACATGCACATTAGTCATTAGGCCTCCTGAATGTGATCACACACCCTTCCAGTCTGCGCTGCTTACTCTAAAAAGTCCAAGAACCCTCCTTTGCTGATAAGCTGTGTTTCTGCAACATGTGCTCAGCTGCTTGAGTGTCCATAACAACGCGATCTCACTCAAACATGCAGCTTCACTTATTAGCTGTAGAGCCAAGTGACACAACTGGCCATACGAGCCATCTGAGCGCCTTAACAATGCATCCTTCTCACACGTGGTAGGTTGACCATAGCAACGTTCTTCATAGGACCCGGAGGCCTCCATACGACCCCCACTCCCCACCAGAAATACACAAACCGACAACTTTTAAGCGTTGGAAGTGGTTTATTCAAACATCAAACAACTCATAACTTTTCAAGCATATTATATATTTACATCTCTTTATCTACATGTCATGAGCCTTTATGTGACCATAAATCAATTCTGACAGGATCCCTTCCTGTCCTGAACCACCATTGGACCACACAGGTGACCCATCTATCACCTGTATCCCTAGGAGGGGCGGTTACCCTGACTACACTGTACCTTGTCCTCATGCTTCGGGTTCCGCCCCCTCCTCCAAACACCAATCAGACTCGGGGTGTAACGGGGCGGCCAAGGGCTGGAGCCCCATGTTCCCCCCAGCAATCTGAGCTCCCTTACCCCTTGATCTGGTGTGTACATCTGTTGGTTGGCTCAGAACTTCAGGATCCTATCCCAGGTGTCCTCCCGGGGGCCCCACCTTGGGGACCCCCCCTGTTGCTTCTAGTCACATTTATATCTCAATTTTGCAATACGCATGCCTACTGCCTAACAAAAGGAGAGGGTGGGTGGGTCAAAAGCGGGACCCCGCTCCCGTCCAGCCGCTGCAAAATAGTAAAGAAGGGCTTGCCTTCTTGGGGGGGCCATTAAATAGCCCCCCACCAGTTTGCGGCGGCCGGAACCAGTCAGGGCCCAACGCGGACCCAACGTTCCTTCCGGGGAAGACTTCCGCCCCCAGGCCTCACGAGCCCTGGGGGCGGAAGTCCGCCTGGTCACCTGCGCACCACAGGTGCGCACCTGAGAGGAGTGCCGGGCCTCGTAGCCCCCGGCTCCTAACGGGCCGCGCCCCCCCACTTTGGCGGGGGCGCTTTTCCCTAGGACCCGGAGGCCTCCATACGACCCCCACTCCCCACCAGAAATACACAAACCGACAACTTTTAAACGTTCGAAGTGGTTTATTCAAACATCAAACATCTCATAACTTTTCAAGCATATTATATATTTACATCTCTTTATCTACATGTCATGAGCATTTATGCGACCATAAATCAATTCTGACAGGATCCCTTCCTGTCCTGAACCACCATTGGACCACACAGGTGACCCATCTATCACCTGTATCCCTAGGAGGGGCGGTTACCCTGACTACACTGTACCTTGTCCTCATGCTTCGGGTTCCGCCCCCTCCTCCAAACACCAATCAGACTCGGGGTGTAACGGGGCGGCCAAGGGCTGGAGCCCCATGTTCCCCCCAACGATCTGAGCTCCCTTACCCCTTGATCTGGTGTGTACATCCGTTGGTTGGCTCAGAACTTCAGGATCCTATCCCAGGTGTCCTCCCGGGGGCCCCACCTTGGGGACCCCCCCTGTTGCTTCTAGTCACATTTATATCTCAATTTCCACCACGAGGGCGACCAGGGCCCGAAAGGTCCTTCGCCCTCCCTACCAGAAAGCAAACTACATGCAAAGGCCCACATGTCATGAATGAATTGATCGGTCCCTGTATCAGATAGGTGCACCTGGTCCTTGTGGAACATGTGTGAGCCCTTTAATAGTTTGTGGGGGATGTTCCATAGCCGCCTTGGGCCCGGGCAAAGTTTTGCCATCTCGGCGTTCAGCCGTCGTACCGAAACATTGATAGTCCTTGACCTGATCCCAGCACCCCATTTTCGACGTGGCACCATGTCGGACCATGCAATCGCAGCATTTGGAAATTGCTTTGACAATTTAGTAATCTCTAAAAATACTGTTTCTCTTAGAGTCTTGCGGCCCAAACGCACCAAGTTGTTGCCTCCTAAGTGAATAATGACAAGATCCGGGGACTGAAGCCCCTCACATCCCTTCGCCATATTGACCAAATGCTGTAGCTGAGTGACGCCCGCACCGCCAATTCCACACCAGCGGAACGCCACACCTTGAACCATCGCCGGATTCGACCCACGGAGCTGTTGCAACCGGTACGCCGCCCGACGAACAAATGAATGCCCCAGAACCCAAACTACACGTTGAGACATTGTACTGAAATGAAAAGAAAAGAGCGTGAGGCCTTCATATACTAGCACAGTGCTACCTTTACACCAATTCAGGCCTAATGTACCGTCTGTAACACTCCGATGACCACCGGTCGATGCCTTTCACTGTGGTGGTCAACAAGCCAGCACCTGCCGCTAGTGTGGCTGCCCCTATTCTAAAAGAATGGGAGGAGTAACCTGATTGTTCCACGCCTAATGCCCTCAAGGCCAACTTGAAGATCATCAAGAATTGGTAACCCAATAAGCAATCCCCGTTAAGGTGTAAGAACAAAGCGGACGCTCCCGTCCAGCCGCCGCGAAATAGTAAAGAAGGGCTTGCCTTCTTGGGGGGGCCATTAAATAGCCCCCCACCAGTTCGCGGCAGCCGGAACCAGTCAGGGTCCAAAGCGGACCCAACGTTCCTTCCGGGGAAGACTTCCGCCCCCAGGCCTCACGAGGCCTGGGGACGGAAGTCCGCCCGGCCACCTGCGCACCACAGGTGCGCACCTGAGAGGAGTGCCGGGCCTCGTAGCCCCCGGCTCCTAACGGGCCGCGCCCCCCCACTTTGGCGGGGGCGCTTTTCCCAATGTAGAAAAAAGAATTCTCACAAACAGCCATCACCTCGAGGCAGACCCACCACGTGCTGAAAAATGACCAACTGAGTGCCACCAAAACTAGGAAAACACTCACTTTCGATTAAAAAGCTCAAATTCACGCTTTTGCAGCTTGTTACTCATGGTACGGGGCAAATAGTGCAAAATGCTTATCATTTAGATGTCCATTTAACGAAGTATCGACACATGGGTTCATTTATATTTCATCACTGATGGATGTTGGTGGATGTCCTGCCCCTCACAAGAACTCATCGCCAATGGTAAGAAGCACTCTGGACAATGCATGAAACTTGAATCTTCATTTATTCCACCAACATATGACACACAGCCGGGCTCAGCTGTTTTGCCTTCAACAGTTAACTCCCAAAATACAGTTCTTTTGTTACCACGGTGGACTCATAGCATCACATGGATCCCTTGAGTGCCATGGTTCTACACTATAGCAACAGCAACTTTTAAACAGGATGGATTGTGGTAAACATTTTCTCGAAACTAAAGATGCACACATGTCCCAATTTAATGTAAAACCTGAAATGCAGAAAATTACATGAATTTGGCATCGTAATTGTGGTATTCACAAGAATTAGGGGAAGGTTGTGAGATAAGAGTGGGGACAGCTCACACACCCTTAGTTTAGACGTGGCCTTTGTGATGTCATCTGAGTTGCAAAAATGAGCTCAAGGAATTGGCCTTATACTTGTGCTTTTTCGACATTGCATCCATATCCACCTACAAGTCTTTTCAGTTATAAGTGTGCTTGCCACCATTGATGTCTAATTGGAGTCACTGGTGGGCTAGGGTATATACTTGAGGCTGCCCTCCTGGCTTCACATCTGCTATGAATCATGGGCCAGTGGCTATAGTGGTTGCTCTACATACTTGTCTTGAGTACAATCCGCCATTCGACATTTATTTGATCAAATTCTAGTGCAAATGTCTGTGAAGGAGAATAACTAAAACTGTGATATGAGACATCTATTAAGTATGCACGCTAGATTTTGTCACCTTTTTTCTGGGGGTCTTCTCCTCTTGTCTGCTCTTTAATTGGTAGCTCTGTTGGAGCTCCTTTGAATCTATACATCCTGTTCAGAACTAGTGCCTTAACACATGAAGTTAGCACTGGCAAAGCAAAGTTAAGGCATAGTCTCTGCCACAGGTTTGGGATGACTGGTGTGTTAAGTAGTTCAATATCCCAAGCAGTACTATTTTACCATCTTAAACAGTGGTTAATGTTTACTTTCCAGAGGAATTTTAAAGGCATTTGCTGCTGTTTGTTAGAACTGTGGCAGCATGTGCTCTTGTTTCATATCTAAAGTAAAGAAAAGAAGAGAACGCAATAGCACACACAAACCAAAATAAGTAACGTAATTTAAACATAACGGGGCACATCATGACAAAACTGTGAACGCAACATAACAACTGCAGCACAAAACACTCACATTGCAGTACTGCAGCACAAATACACAGCTGCACAAAACAACATAACACATTACAACCACATAAAACACCACAAAACGAATATGTACAAGACAAGTTGTCACAAATTACCTCCTCAAGATTCCCATTGTCATAATATATTAGTAAAAGGTGTTTAGAGCAAGCACTGCCTTAACTTACCGCTACGGACACCAAGTACAGCCAGTCAAAAATGTTATGTGATCCAAACGCTAGCTTTGTCACCTCAGAGCACCCCCATCATTTTCACATTACACTTTAGTTTCCATTCTCTTTGGCATTTATAAAGGTACTCTTGTTTATTTTGCATATTGTTGTCCTATTTCTTTAACATTGTCTTACCGCATTTGAAGCTGGAAAATGAGGGTCGCCCTCAGTGGTAAAACATGTACCACTTATTCACTTATTCACTAGAGGTTATTCCCATACTTGAACATATACAGAGGACTTGTGTATAACAAAAACAATTACATACAACTTTTTGAATATAGACAGAGAAGGACAGGGTGGGATTGAAAGGTATGCCAAGATTATCAGCAAATTCACAGAAAATATGTGCGGGACAAAAGTCAGTGGCCAGCCATACTGAGGATCACATTGATGGGGACCACTTTTAATCAATACGTCTGTTTTCTCAAATTAGAGCTTCAAGCAGTTATTGCTATATTATAGTGTTTAGTGTTAGGTGATAGTGTGCATCTGGCACAGAAATTATTGACAATATGAACTATCTTCTAAAGATGGATCAAACCTATCATGTGTGTTTACAAGTGGTCAGTGACCCGGAAATATCTAAATAGAAACTTGAAGATGACTCACAACTATTGTAATATTGTGGCTACAGAAGATCTGTATGCTGCTATGTTAACTGATAAAAGATGTAAATGTTCCCAGCTATCGAATTAGGGAAATCCTGAATTTCAATCCAAACACAGATAAGGTAAATACAGTCAGCTTCCCCTGTTTATTTTAACAATAATCAATCTAAGTGAAGTGTGAGTAGCTGCACATACCAACGATCCCTCAAATTGGATTACCAGAAAAAACCACTAATGGCCAGGTAATATTTGTATTTCATTTATTTAGCATTTCTTTATTATAGTGTGAACTTCACCCAATAGGTTTCAGAGCGCTGTAGGTTACATCATATGAAAAGATGACCTAAAAATACAATATATGATAAAAAAAGAATGCCATAATTAAAAGACAGAATACAAGGAGGCAACACAGATATAATCATATGCATTAGATTCTGGAAAAAAAAGTTGCATCAAATTATACTTGATGACTTACATTGCTTAGTTGTACAGTAGATTTCACTATTCAGGAGTCTGTGTGACTACAAGAATAGTGCAATGCGCTGCACTTCCATTATAGCTGGAAGAATATTGAGGTAAAAAATGTCGACATTACAGAGGTAAGTATATCAATTTAAAACTATTTACATTATAGTGACTTTAAAAAAAGTAGACATATATGCAATATAAAAATGTGAAAAAATATTTAAAAATTTATAACTGCAAAAATATAAAAAGAAATAATCTAAAATTAACAAGTAAGTATGGAATTACAATTATTTAATAAACGTATAATATTCATATTTTATATGATACGAAGAAACACAATATAAATCTGTACATATATATATATATATATATATATATATATATATATACACAAATTTCCTTTCAGTCCATAATCATGAAAGAGAACGCCGGCACTCTGTACTGCTGCACAATGTTTAATTTATTCCATACCGAAAAAACGAAACTGAAACAAATCCAAAGGCTCTGGGCAACACGTTTCAACCGGAACAGTCTTCTTCAAAGCCCACCTTATTCCAAATGATCAAAGAGCCTTTGGATTTGTTTCAGTTTCGTTTTTTCGGTATGGAATAATTTAAACATTGTGCAGCAGTACAGAGTGCTGGCGTTCTCTTTCATGATTATGGACTGAAAGGAAATTCGTGTATAATTACGGAGCCTGCATCCGGAGCCGTGCACCGGCCCCTTCGGTGGTTGAAGTCAGCTGTTGCAGGATATTATTTCATATATATATATATATATATATATACTACAAAACACCAATGGTTACAGGGACGTTATAGTTAGGCTCACATTTCTCTTGTACAATATCAGTAAAATTCAGTTATAGTTACCTGAGCTAACCATAACTTGTGCCCCCATAATGTACAGATTATGACCTTACATATTAAATTACTTATGGCATGGCCAATGACATCACTGATTGCACCACTGATGACAACACAAATGACATCACTGATGAGATCACTGATGACATCATCCAGTGAGTGTTTTCTAAAAGTTTATGAGTGTTAAGCATATATACCAAGGTACTGCAAAAGCTAAAATATTACACTTTCTGTACTACTAATGAATGATACTATTTCTAACATATATTATGTGAGTGGCTGTGTGACTGTGTGTATCTGTGTGTAAGTGGGTGTCTTAGTGCCTGTATTGGTGTGTGTGTGTGTGTGTGAGTGCCTGTATGGGTGTATAAAATAGGTATGCGAGTAGCTGCATGGGTGAGTGAGAGGCTATTTTGATGAGTAACTGGGTGAGTCAGTGACTATATGGGTGAGTCAGTGGGTGTGTGAGTGCTTGTATAAGTGTGTGAGCTGGTGTCAGAGTAGCTGTATGGGTGAATGAGTGGGTGTGTCAGTTGCTGCTTTTGTGAGTGAGTCAATGACTGAATGACTGAGTGTGCGAGTATGAGAGTGGTTGTATGGGTGAGTGAGTCAGTGGCTGTGTGGGTTTGGAAGGAGGTATGTGAGTGGTTGTAAAGGTGTATGAGTATGTGTGTGAGTGGCTGTATGGGTCAGTAACTGGGTGAGTGAGTAGCTGTATGAGTCTCTGAATAGATGAGTGAGTGCCGTATGGATGAGTGAGTGGTTATGTCAATTGCTGTGTGAGTAAACTGTAAACTTCACACTTCTCACCCATTAGGGTCTCAAGGCGCTGTATGCATACCACTGTGGAACCCCTCCTGGCTTTTCCCTGTGAGGCACCCACTCCTGGACAGCCACAGGGTGAAGCCAGGCATCCAAGCGCTGTTGTGGAGATTAAACAAGCTATTGCCCAGAGTTACAGAGTGAGATCCATTAATTAGATTAGACACTGAGGCGAGAATTATCTGGTCCAAGGGAACTGAGCCCAAGACCCGCCGAGGTAGGAATTGAACCCTGGTCCCAGGCCAGATCTCTGCATCAGGGTCTGCTGCTCTAACCATTGTGCCACACTTCTCTCACTGAGTGAATGAGTGGGTGTGTGTCAGTAATTCTTTGGGTGTGTGAATGGGTATGTGAGTATTTGTGTGTGAGTGTATGTATGTCAGCTTGTATGGGGTGTGTGAGCGGGTGTGTGAGTGGTTGTGTGGATGATGTCATTAGTGATGTCATTTGAGTGGGTGTGGGAGGGTCTGACTGGGTATATAAGTGGGTGCGTGAGAGTCTCAGTGGGTCTGTGAGAGGCTGTGTTAGGGTCTGAGTGGGTCTGTGACTGCGTGCATGAGTGTCTGAGTGGGTCTGTGAGTGAGTATATGAGGGTCTGAGTGGGTCTGTGAGTGGGTGTGCGAGGGTCTGACTGGGTATGTGAGTGGGTGCATGAGTGTCTGAGTGGGTCTGTGAGTGGGTGGTGAGGGTCTCACTGGGTACGCAAGTGGTTGCATGAGGGTCTGAGTGGGTCTGTGAGTGGCTGCGTTATGGTCTGAGTGGGTCTGTGAGTTGGTGTGTTAGGATCTTAGTGGGTCTGTGAGTAGGTGCATGAGTGTCTCAATGGGTCTGTGAATGGGTGCCTGAGGGCTCTTAGTGGGTCTGTGAGTGGGTGTATCAGTAAATGAGTAGGTGCATGAGTGTCTTAATGGGTCTGTGTATGGGTGTGTGAGGGTCTGAGTGAGTTTGTGAGTGGGTGCGTCAGTGTCTGAGTGAGTGTGTGAATTGGTGCATTAGGATCTTAGTGGGCCTGTGAGTAGGTAAATGAGTGTCTCAGTGGGTCTGTGAATGGGTGCGTGAGGGTTTGAGTGTGTCTGTGAGTGGGTGTGTCAGTATATGAGTAGATGCATGAGTGTCTTGGTGGGTATGTGAGTGGGTGTGTGAGGGTCTGAGTGGGTCTGTGAATGGCTGCATTAGGATCTGAGTGGGTATGTGAGTAGGTATGTCAGTGTCTGAGTGGTTCTATGACTGGGTGTGTGAAGTTCTCAGTGGGTGTGTCAGTGTCTGAGTGGCTCTGTGAGTTGGTGCATTAGGGTCTGAGTGGGTTTGTTAGTAGTTGCATGAGTGTCTGAGTGGGTCTGTGAATGTGTGTGTGTGAGTGTCTGAGTGGGTCTGTGAGTAGGTGCATGAGTGTCTCAGTGGGTCTGTGAATGAGTGTGTGAGGGTCTGAGTAGGGCTGCGAGTGAGTGTGTCAGTGTCTGAGTGGGTCTGTGAGTTGGTGTCTGAGTGGGTCTGTAAGTGGGTGCATGAGTGTAGGAGTGGGTCTAGGAGTGAGTGTGTCAGTGCCTGAGTGGGTCTGTGACTGGGTGCATGAGTGTCTGAGGGTTTAAGTGAGCCCAAGAGGGTCTGACTGGGTATGTGAGTGGGTGCATGAATGTCTGAGTGGGTCTGTGAGTGGGCGCGTGAGGGTCTGACTGGGTATGTGAGTGAGTGCACGAGGGTCTGAGTGGGGTCTGTGAGTAGCTGCGTTAGGATCTGAGTAGGTGTGTGAATGGGTGCGTCAGTGTCCGAGTGGGTCTGTGACTGGGTGCGTAAGGGTATAGGTGGGTCTGTGAGTGGGTGCATCAGTCTCTCAGTGGATCTGTGAGTGAGTGCACCAGTCTCTCAGTGGGTCTGTGAGTTGGTGCATTAGGATCTGAATGGGTCTGTGAGTAGGTGCATTAGAGTCTCAGTGGGTCTGTTAAAGGGTACGTGAGGGTCTGAGTGGGTCTGTGAGTAGGTGTGCACTGTCTTAGTGAGTCTGTAAGTTGGGGTGTAAGTCTCGAAGTGGGTATGTGAGTATGTACATGAGTGTATGAGTAGAACTGTCAGTGGGTGGGTCAATGTCTGAGTGGGTCTGTGTCTGGGTACATTAGTGTCTGAGTGGGTCTGTGAGTGGGTGCATGAGTGTCTGAGTGAGTCTGTGGGTGAGTACATGAGGGTCTAATTGGGTCTGTGAGTGGGTGTGTGAGGGTCTCACTGGGTATGTGAGTGGGTGCATGAGTTTCTGATTGCTACTATAAGTGAATTAATTAGGGTTTGAATGACTCTGTTAATGTTTTTTTGTTGTCGCCGATATCCACAAATTCATCAACCTTACATGGGGGGCTGAGCTGAGCATCACAACGTATTTGCGAATATCACTGTTAGAAATGGGGTCTTTGGTTGACAGTCATGTTACCCCCTGTTCAAGCAAGGACCCTCACTCTAGTCAGGGTAAAAGAGACTCACCCTCAGCTAACCCCTGCTTACCCCCTTGGTAGCTTGGCAGAGCAGTAGTCTTAACTTCAGAGTGCTAGGTGTAAAGTATTTGTACCAACACACACAGTAACTTAACCCCTTCGCTGCCAGGCCTTTTCTCTCTCCTGTGCCGAGCCTTTTTTTGGCTATTTGGGGCAGTTCGCGCTTAGGCCCTCATAACTTTTTGTTCACATAAGCTACCCACGCCAAATTTGCGTCCTTTTTTTCCAACATCCTAGGGATTCTAGAGGTACCCAGACTTTGTGGGTTCCCCAGAAGGAGGCCAAGAAATTAGCCAAAATACAGTGAAAATTTCGTTTTTTTCAAAAAAATGGGAAAAGGGGCTGCAGACGAAGGATTGTGGTTTTTTCCCTGAAAATGGCATCAACAAAGGGTTTGCGGTGCTAAAATCACCAGCTTCCCAGCTTTCAGGAACAGGCAGACTGGAATCAGAAAACCCAATTTCCTAACACAATTTTGGCATTTTACTGGGACATACCCCATTTTTATGATTTTTTGTGCTTTCAGCCTCTTCCCAGTCAGTGACAGAAATGGGCATGAAACCAATGCTGGATCCCAGAACCCGAAACATTTCTGAAAAGTAGACAACATTCTGAATTCAGCAAGGGGTGATTTGTGTAGATCCTACAAGGTTTTCCTACAGAAAATAACAACTGGAAAAAATAAATGGAAATTGAGGTGAAAAAATCTGCAATTTTTCTCTACGTTTTACTCTGTAACTTTTTCCTGCAATGTCAGATTTTTGAAAGCAATATACCGTTACTTCTGCTGGACTCTTCTGGTTGTGGGGATATATAGGTCTTGTAGGTTCATCAAGAACTCTAGGTACCCAGAGCCAATAAATGACCTGTACCTTGCAGTGGGTTTTCATTCTATACCCGGTATACAGCAATTAATTTGCTGAAATATAAAGAGTAAAAAATAGCTATCAAGAAAGCAGTGGTTATTTGCACATCTCTGAATTCCGGGGTGCCCATAGTAGCATGTGAATTACAGGGCATTTCTCAAATAGACATCTTTTTTACACACTCTCTTATATTTGGAAGGAAAAAATGTAGAGAAAGACAAGGGGCACTAACACTTGTTTTGCTATTCTATGTTCCCCCAAGTCTCCTGATAAAAATGATACCTCACTTGTGTGGGTAGGCCTAGCACCCGCGACAGGAAATGCCCCAAAACACAACGTGGACACATCCCATTTTTTGACAGAAAATAGAGATGTTTTTTGCCAAGTGCCTACCTGTAGATTTTGGCCCCTAGCTCAGCCGGCACCTAGGGAAACCTACCAAACCTGTGCATTTTTGAAAACTAGAGACCTAGGGGAATCCAAGATGGAGTGACTTGTGGGGCTCTGACCAGGTTCTGTTACCCAGAATCCTTTGCAAACCTCAAAATTTGGCTAAAAAAAACACATTTTCCTCACATTTTGGTGACGGAATGTTCTGGAATCAGAGAGGAGCCACAAATTTTCTTCCACCCAGCGTTCCCCCTTGTCTTCCGATAAAAATGATACCTCACTTGTGTGGGTAGGCCTAGTGCCCACGACAGAACATGCCCCAAAACGCAACGTGGACACATCACATTTTTTTAAAGAAAACAGAGGTGTTTTTTGCAAAGTGCCTACCTGTAGATTTTGGCCTCTAGCTCAGCCGGCACCTAGGGAAACCTACCAAACCTGTGCATTTTAGAAAACTAGAGACCTAGGGGAATCCAAGATGGGGTGACTTGTGGGGCTCTGACCAGGTTCTGTTACCCAGAATCCTTTGCAAACCTCAAAATGTGGCTAAAAAAACAAATGTTCCTCACATTTCGGTGACAGTAAGTTCTGGAATCTGAGAGGAGGCACAAATTTCCTTCCACCCAGCGTTTCCCCAAGTCTCCCGATAAAAATGATACCTCACTTGTGCGGGTAGGCCTAGCGCCCGCGACAGGAAATGCCCCAAAACGCAACGTGGACACATCACATTTTTTTAAAGAAAACAGAGGTGTTTTTTGCAAAGTGCCTACCTGTAGATTTTGGCCTCTAGCTCAGCCGGCACCTAGGGAAACCTACCAAACCTGTGCATTTTTGAAAACTAGAGACTTAGGGGGATCCAAGATGCGGTGACTTGTGGGGCTCTGACCAGGTTCTGTTACCCAGAATCCTTTGCAAACCTCAAAATTTGGCTAAAAAACACATTTTCCTCACATTTCGGTGACAGAAAGTTCTGGAATCTGAGAGGAGCCACAAATTTCCTTCCACCCAGCGTTCCCCCAAGTCTCCCCATAAAAATTGTACCTCACTTGTGTGGGTAGGCCTAGCGCCCACAAGAGGAAATGGCCCAAAACACAACGTGGACACATTCCATTATTTTACAGAAAACAGAGGTGTTTTTTGCAAGGTGCCTACCTGTAGATTTTGGCCCCTAGCTCAGCCGGCACCTAGGGAAACCTACCAAACCTGTGCATTTTTGAAAACTAGAGACCTAGGGGAATCCAAGATGGGGTGACTTGTGGGGCTCTGACCAGGTTCTGTTACCCAGAATCCTTTGCAAACCTCAAAATTTGGCTAAAAAAACACATTTTCCTCACATTTCGGTGAGAGAAAGTTCTGGAATCTGAGAGGAGCCACACATTTCCTTCCACCCAGCGTTCCCCCAAGTCTCCCGATAAAAATGGTACCTCACTTGTGTGGGTAGGCCTAGCGCCCACGAAAGGAAATGGCCCAAAACACAACGTGGACACATCCCATTTTTTTTTACAGAAAACAGAGGTGTTTTTTGCCAAGTGCCTACCTGTAGATTTTGGCCCCCAGCTCAGCCGCCACCTAGGGAAACCTACCAAACCTGTGCATTTTTTTTAAACTAGAGACCTAGGGAGTTTTTAGAGCTCCCGATCTCTAAAAAAAAAACAAAAAACACAAACAACAAATTAGCCCTGGCACCTAGAGGTTTCTGCCCCCCGGGGGCAGATCACCTAATAACAATAGGCCGATCTGCCCCCAGGGGGGGCAGAAATGGCCTAAAATAAATTTGCCCCCCCACCCTCCGGGGAGCGACCCTTGCCTACAAGGTCGCTCCCCTTGCGTGATGGCGCAAAAAAAGATCCCTGGTGCCTAGTGGTTTCTGCCCCCCTTCGGGGCAGATTGACCTAAAATCGGCCGATCTGCCCCCAAAGCAGGCAGAAATGGCCTAAATACAATTTGCCCCTCCAGGGGAGCGACCCTTGCCTAAGGGGACGCTCCCCATCTGTAAAACAACAACAACAAAAAAAATCCCCGGTGCCTAGTGGTTCATGCCCCCCTTAGGGGCAGATCGGCCTAATGAAAATAGGCTGATCTGCCTCCATGGGGGGCAGAAATGGCCTAAAATAAATTTGCCCCCCAGGAGAACGACCCTTGCCTAAGGGGTCGCTCCCCTTACGTGGAAAAAAAAAAACAACAACTCCCTGGTGTCTAGTGGTTTCTACCCCCCTTGGGGGCAGATTGGCCTCATACAAATAGGCCAATCTTCCCCCAAGGGGGGCAGAAATGGCCTAAATATAATTTGCCCCCTAGGGGAGCGACCCTTGCCTAAGGGGTTGCTCCCCACCTCAAAAACCAAAAACTAAACAAAAAAAAAAAAATTTATCCCTGGTGCCTAGAGGTTTCTGCCCCCCCTGGGGGCAGATCGGCCTAATCATAGGCCGCTCTGCCCCCGGGGGGGGTGGGGCAGAAAAGGCCTTCAAAATAAATGCCCCCTCTGGGAGCGACCCTTGCCCAAGGGGTCGATCCCTTATGCCAGTTTCATTTTTCAAAAAGACATCCCTGGTGTCTAGTGGGCGTTTTGACAGCCGGATTGCTTTACAATCCGGCTGCCAAAACGCAGAGAGAGACTTCAAAGGGAAGGAAATACATTTCCTTCCCTTTGAAGCCTCTCTGCCTCCTCCACGTGATCGGAAGAGAAATGCTTTGCATTTCTCTTCCGAACATCGCGCTGGAAGCTGAGCTTCCAGCGCGAAGGAGGAGGCATTGTAACAATCAGCGCGCGCTCATGCGCTGATGTCACAGGGGAGGTTGGGGAGGCCGGGGGTGGAAGGGGAAGGGCTTCCCCTTCCATCCCTGACTTGGGGGGGTACCCCACAGAGGGAGCGCTAGCGCTCCCTCTGGGCTGGGTGCCCAGGACGTAATGGTTACGTCCTGGGCACAGCAGCACTGTGCCGCAGGACGTAACCATTACGTCCTCGGCACAGAACCGGTTAATGAAAACACTACAAAATGACACAACACCAGTGTAGAAAAATAGGAAATATTTATCTAAACAAAACAAGATCAAAACGACAAAAACCCGACATACACAAGTCAAGTTATGAATTTTTAAAGATTAAACTCAAAAATAGCGCTTAGAAAGACAAAATGCTTCGATGAGGTGTTAACACGGCGTAGTGATGGAGTCATTCCCAACAAGCCAACACCAGCGGTGCCGGACACGGAGTCGCGTAGACCCCCAAGTACAGTACCTTTGGTGAAGAGTGAAAACAAGCCAATGCGTGAAGTCGGGGATCGTGGCATCTGTGCAAAACGTTGAATCTGCGCACTTTGAGAGGCGTCGGTCACGATGTCGTGCGGCGACTTCCACGGAGTTGCAGACTTCAGCGGGGCTGCAGCAGCATCGGGCCTGCGAAGGTCGTCGCGTTCCAGCAAAGATCACGGAGTCGGGTGCAGGCGGCGTCACTGGATTCACCAGCGGCGTTGGTCCGAAGTCATCCGAAGTCGATTACCTTGGATTTCCACCAGCTTTCCTTTCAAGGTCCCAGGGACTGGATAGGGGACCACTTGTCAGAGCAGGAGTCTCTCCAAAGCCTCCAGGTGCTGGCAGAGAGAAGTCTTTGCTGTCCCTGAGACTTCAAACAACAGGAAGCAAGCTCTAAATCAAGCCCTTGGAGATTTCTTCAAAAGATGGAAGGCACACAAAGTCCAGTCTTTGCCCTCTTACTCTGGCAGAAGCAGCAACTGCAGGATAGCTCCACAAAGCACAGTCACAGGCAGGGCAGCACTTCTCCTCAGCTCTTCAGATCTTCTCCAGGCAGAGGTTCCTCTTGTTTCCAGAAGTGTTCTAAAGTCTGTGGTTTTGGGTGCCCTTCTTATATCCAATTTCTCCTTTGAAGTAGGCCTACTTCAAAGTAAAGTCTCTTTTGAATGTGAAATCCTGCCTTGCCCAGGCCAGGCCCCAGACACTCACCGGGGGGGGGGACTGCATTGTGTGAGGACAGGCACAGCCCTTTCAGGTGTAAGTGACCACTCGTCCACTCCCTCCAAGCACAGATGGCTCATCAGGAAATGCAGACTACATCCCAGCTCCTTTTGTGTCACTGTCACTGTGAGGTGCAAACAGCCCAACTGTCAAACTGACCCAGACAGGGAATCCACAAACAGGCAGAGTCACAGAAATGGTATAGGCATTTAAAATGCTCACTTTCTAAAAGTGGCATTTTCAAACACACAATCCTAAAATCAACTTTACTAAAAGATGTATTTTTAAATTGTGAGCTCTGAGACCCCAAACTCCACATGTCCATCCGCTCCCAAAGGGGCTCTACACTTTAATCAGATTTAAAGGTAGCCCCCATGTTAACCTATGAGAGGGACAGGCCTTGCAACAGTGAAAAACAAATTTAGCAATATTTCACTGACAGGACATATAAAACAGATTACTATGGGGGTGATTGGCCAAGCGGGAACCGCCAGAAGACCGTACCGCGGTCGAAAGACCGCGGCGGTCATTCTGGGTTTCCCACTGGGCTGGCGGGCGACCGCCAAAAGGCCGCCCGCCAGCCCAGTGGGAAACAGCCTTCCCACGAGGACGCCGGCTCAGAATTGAGCCAGCGGAGTGGGAAGGTGCGACGGGTGCAGTGGCACCCGTCGCGTATTTCAGTGTCTGCATAGCAGACACTGAAATACTTTGTGGGGCCCTCTTACGGGGGCCCCGCGGAACCCCCTACCGTCATGCTGTTCCTGGCGGGAGACCCGCCAGGAACAGGATGGCGGTAGGGGGTGTCAGAATCCCCATGGCGGCGGAGCGCGCTCCGCCGCCATGGAGGATTCTCGAGGGCAGCGGAAAGTCGGCGGTACACCACCGACTTTCCGTTTCTGGCCGCGGCTGAAGCGCCGCGGTCAGAATGCCCAGCGGTGCACCGCCAGCCTGTTGGCGGTGCTACCGCGGTCATTCGCCCTGGCGGTTTTTACCGCCAGGGTTAGAATGACCACCTATATGTCCTACCTTAACCATACACTGCACCCTGCCCTTGGGGCTACCTAGGGCCTACCCTAGGGGTGCCTTACATGAAAGAAAAGGGAAGGTTTGAGCCTGGCAAGTGGGTATACTTGCCAAGTCGAATTTACAGTTAAAACTGCACACACAGACATTGCATTGTCTGAGACATGATTACAGAGCTACTCATGTGGGTGGCACAACCAGTACTGCAGGTCCACTAGTAGCATTTGATTTACAGGACCTGGCACCTCTAGTGCACTTTACTAGGGACTTACTAGTAAACCAAATATGCCAATCATGGATAAGCCAATTACATACACATTTTGGAAAGGAGCACTTGCACTTTAGCACTGGTTAGCAGCGGTAAAGTGCCCGGAGTAACATAAACAGCCAAATCAGAGTCCAGCACACATCAACAACCTTGGGAACAGAGGCAAAAAGTTAGGGGAGACCACGGCAAGGATGAAAAGTCTAACAATCACACATCATGAAAAAAAATCTTCAACTCAGGGCACCTCCACCGTGAACCCTTATACCACTTTTGTTTTTCTTTTTCAGCCCTGAGTACTGTGTCCCATAACCTAAAACGGTGGCTTCTGGTCAGGTACCAGCCAGCCAATCACAGCATTCCTTCTGGTGTGACATTCGCAAATACACCACGATCACTCTGCAAAACATCACAAAGAATCTGCGGTCCTAGATATACAGATATATTTCCCCGTTAGTATCTCAAAAACTACTGACCTGATTTACACCAAATATCCAAAACCATAATCTGCGTACCGAAACCTATCTTTCTGCCAAATACAGGGTAATTCCGTCCAGCAGTTCGGGCTGTAGTTGTGTTCAAAACTCCTATGGGAATTAACATGGGAAACGCATGTTTTTTGACACTCTCTTTTTCTCAGCCCCTGTTTGGTGGATCACCCCAAAACTTTCTGTGAGCAACAAGAATCGCTGGCACACTTTATTTGGAATATTTGTTTAAGATTTATGAAACGGTTGCAAAGATATAGGCAAGTCAAAAAACTTTTTTCGATGAAAACACGGTCCTAACTATAGCTTATTACCGGTGACTGCCAATAGGTAGTAAATACATTTATATATATATATATATTTACTACCTATTGGCAGTCTACCAGTGTGTCTGAGTGACCACCAGTATGTAAGATATATAGGATACTGTACCAATAGGTAGTAAATATATATGTATTTACTACCTATTGGCAGTACCCTATATATCTTACATGCTGGTGGTCACTCAGACACACTCGTAGACTTGTAGACTCACACACTAACTAACTATAACTCGTGCCCCTGCCATGAACAGTGTTTTCTTCATTAATTTGACTTCTAATGTTTCATTGATATTTTTATTGGCGTTATAAAAGTTGTCATGAGTTTTGTAATATCTGGGGTAAGCGGCAGTGCATGGTGAGGGCGCAAGTTATAGTTATTTAAGCAGCGAGTTATAGTTATTTGAAATAACTCTAACTATAACTGCTGAATTTCTCTGATTTTGTGCGAGTAAATTCATAACTTAACTATAATGTCCTGTCCCTGTAACCTTTGTTTTTTAAGTGAATTTCTATGTTTTTTTTAAAATTCTATTTCCTAACTATAACGTCCCTGTAACCTTTGTTTTTTCAGTGAATTTGTATGTTTTTTTAAAGTAAAGTAATTTTCATTACTATACATTAATCCAACCACTGCCGTGCACAGCCTTCGACAAATGTGCAGCCAACACCCCCTAACCTCCCAACCCCATTCTGCGAATGGTCTTTGGCCATGCGCAGTGGGAGCTGGCCGCAGAGCCTGTCTCTTTGGGTGTTAGAATAGGTGTGAAAGGGTGTCTCTGGGTGTGAGAGTGGCTGTGAAATTGTCTGGGTGTGAGAGTGGGTGAGAGAGGGTGTATGTGGGTGTGAGAGTGTCTGATTGTGCTCCAGTGGATGAAAGATGCATTCACCTTCACAAAGGATTTCACATTGTTTTTCAATATTGAATCTCTGCGTAAGCACACTTGCTTTGCCTTTGCCTAGCCGAGGAGTTAGGCTCATTTGTCCTTTTCAGAAGTGGAGCTTCAACTGCAACACCTGATACGTATATATTTCTAAGTGCTTCCTGTTGAGGTTTAATTTCTGTGAAATGAGCATCATACCAGAATAGAAGATCACCTATTCATTTATCTAACAAGAGTCCACAGTTTTGCACAAGCTAGCCAAATGGAACTCTTTCTACTGGCTAGGTAGTATGTGCTACCTCATTTGGTAAATGTCCATTGTGGGTGAGAGGGGCTGAGGACACCCCAACCCGGCTGATTTTGTACCCAGGATATCATCCTCTGAGGCCCACTATAATTCCACGGGTTGCATGTCCCCCGTTTCCCAGCCAATTTCAGCCCTGGGAACCCCATCCCCAGGGCCCAGCCTTTTACTATTTTTTTGGGGGGGGGTTGGAGGGGGAGTCACGCAGCCACCTGCCAGATTTTGGCTACTGGGACCCATCCCCTGGGGCCTGGCCTCACCATGTACTTTTTCTGTGATGGGGGGCTGCATGGTCCCCCTCCCCGGACTGATTTGGCCCCAGGGACCCCATCCCCCAGGGCCTGGCCATCTGTCCTGGGTACCCAGTGTGCATTAGGGACTGCAGGGGGAGCCTCAAGGACCCCATGGTCCCAGCCATCTCCCTGCCTCCTGCAGGAGCCAGCATTGTTGTCAGAGAGAGGGAGCTGCTAAAGTTGCAGCGCCCTGTCAGTGAGAGCAATCATTTCCTCTGTTTCGCTGCCCGCATGTATGTGGGCAGGTAAACAGAGGAAACCTCTGCTTCAAGCAAGTGAGAGCTGTTTGGCATCTCTCACTTGCTGGAATCAGAGGGTTTGCTCTGACTTGGTGGGAGCTGTCAAAGTTTCTGCCAAGTCAGAGTACATAACTATGCCCCAGGGGTGGGCACCCCGGGACATAGCTGGAGTCAGCCCTGGGGTGGTCTCCAGGGCACTTATTGGCTCCACCAGGGGGGGGCTGCATGGCCCCCCTCCAACATTAGAATGTGCCCCTGAGAGGTGGTGCTCCCCAGGGCTGGGGGTCTGCAATGGACCCCCTATTTCTTTTAAATTCAGCCCTGTGGAGGTGGTGGCACCTGGGGCTGTGTGTGTGGGGGTGGGGTGCACAGCCCCCCCCCCCACACTTCATTGAATATTTGACCTGGGGAAGTAGCAGTCCCTAAGGCTGTGGGGGCAACAGGAGGCCCCCCACATTATTGCTACATTATTGGATCTCAAAAATAATATGACGTTAGTAATCAAACCGTTGGATAAAGACGGGGAGACTATTGTCCTACAAACAAAGGGACTGTTTATCAAGGAGGCTCTCAGGCAACTTGAAGATAGGACACATTATCAGTCCTATCAGTCCTATCACATGGGAACAATATGTAAGGAGCATCCAAGACTTTTACAACTTATTGGAACACTGGAGGAATCAGGGACTCTGATTTAAGAAAAGTATACATTTCTCAGAGTTGATCATCCATGTATACCGACGTTCTATCGCCTGCCAAAGGTGCACAAGAATGTGGCGGTCCCTCCAAGGCATCCAATAGTGTCATCCAAGGAAAGCCTCCTGGAACACGTTTTGAGCTTTGGTAATTTTTTCCTGTTTCCCTTCATGAAGGATTTGAGTTCATTTGGCAAAGACACAACAGATTTTATGAGAATCATAGAAAGGATTAAATGAGAGGACAATTTCCTTCTAATAGCTTTGGATATAAGCAGCCTATATACATGTATCTCACACAAACAAGGCATGAAAGTGGTGGAGGTGCCAACCACTTAAGTCTGCACTGGCGGTCTTCAGCACGGCAGTACCTCGGCGGTCTTTAAAAAAGACTGCTGAGGTCGAAATGAGGGCCTACGTGTCCAGGGATTGACATCACTACTTGCACCTACTTTGGTGATACAGTACAATCTTCTTAGATGTAAGCAAGATATGTTGACCACATGTTCCATGATGCAATGCAGAGGTCCAAACTGTACTGGGAAGTGCTGTAGTGTAGAGTGTATCTACAAAACCTTCACTTCCTCCCTTAGTATTCCTGTCCTTCCTACATGTTTTAATATGTCAGACTTGTCTTTTTTTTATCCTGCTCTGATTGCAAATTCTATGCCTCACATGCGGAGCCTCTGCCTCAAATGCAGATCCTACGCTCTGCCTGTGGAGCATATTCTCCAGGTATGGATAATCCACCCTCGGGGCATAGAATCCAGAGATAGGCTGGAACCCAATGATATTCAACAGGAAATGACACAGAGGAAATGCAAGGCAGGAGGTCAGTGACAGGAAGATGAAGGCAACCATTTTCTTGTCATTCTGAGTCATCCTCACCTACAGACAGGATCCTATGATATCCTGCTGCTTTGTTCACCCTAACTGCCCTCAACATTGCTGAGGGAGTTGATGAGAGGGCATCCCCCTTCAGTGAGGCTGAATTGGACATTGTAGCTGGGGAGCGCTAGACAATTAACTTCAGCTTTATGGGGCCCCACAGGACCAGCTGAGCAATGCAGCACAAGCCCGACTCTGGGAGGAGATTGAGCAGTGCTGCAGTGCAGTGGGTGTCTACTACCGGTGGACCAGGACATGCCGCAAGTGCTGCAAGGACCTGAATTGTTGGGCCTGACTAAGGCCAAGAACTATTGGGACAGTCTTCCCAGCCCTACGTACACCAGCCCCACCTCACGCCACTGTACAGGAGGGTCTTGAGGACAGCCTAGGCGACCCTCCGTGCCCTGTTGGAAGAGTTGGAGCAGCAGAGACCTGGTAGGTGCATGGGCTGTATACTGTGTCTGGTAGCATGGTCTGAGTAGTGGTGAGGCTGTACCAATATGTATCACATGTCACCATGTACACATTCTGGGCAATTGCCTCAGCAGTCATAAGGCCAAAGCCCCATGGGATCACATGGGGTACCCGACACCCCACATCCCTCATGTTCTACCCAAACCCCTCCCTGTGTTGTCATCCCCGTGGCTACATCCCAGGAAGGGATGGTGGCATCTGAGCGGGAGCAGGGCACCTCCTCTGAGTTCCTACAGCAGATCCTTGAGCAACTACATAGGTCCTGAGAGGAGAATGCCTGTGCCTTTTCCACCATCAATGCCATCCTCACTTCCTTGGGTGCAACCATGATGGTTGCCCTGTGTCAGTGTCCCTCCCATACTACCCTTCATGTATTTCCCTGTTCATCCTCCAACTCTATTTACCCCCATACCTGTCGTAACCTCCCTGTGTCTCAGTCCCGTGCGGCGTCAGGTCCTCCAACGGCCAGCCAGGAAGAGACTACCACTGCAGAGCATCTGATTGTCATTGAAAAGGAGGATGACCAGGATGACATTTGACTTGACCTTACGCTTCAACTGGACTTTTCCTTTGCCACTTTTACCTAGACTGATTTCCCTGACGTTTTCTGATGTGTTTTTTTTCCTAACCCCCTTCCATGTCCCCTGCCCCTACTCCGTGAAGAATATTATTTGATTTTGTTTCTCTCTTCCCAATAGATGTTTTTTGTTTACTTTACCATAATATTTATATATTAAAAAAGAAGAAAACAAAAATAGTGTGTTGTGTAGTTTGTTGTGCTGGAACCAAAGTATGGACTTGTATGTCGGGAGCTGGTCAGCTCTGCCTTCCAGATGACACAACTGCACACAGATGGTTTTAGTGATGAACATGTCTTACCCACGTTGTTGACACATAAGTAGCCTATAGCCACATTAAGCATTTGATCATCATCATCAACTAATGCCCAACTCAATTTAAATGTCTAATATGTCTTTTATTTACATAGTGCTGTGCAAACATATGTTACAGTGCTCATGGGGAATCTCACTTGCGTCTTCTCAGTTTTGGTGGTGAGGATCATTGCGATGTGGCATGTTTCCTGGGGTTCTTAGGTGCAGGTGGTTGTGCTTCCTGTACAGGGTTGGGGCTGCCTGGACAGGGGTGGGGTTCCTTATACAGTGTGAGTGTCTACCTGGACGGAGGTGGTGTTCCCTGTATAGTGTGGGGGTCTGCCTGGACAGGGGGAGATGTTCCCTGTACTGTGTGGGAGTGTTCCTGTTGTGGATTGTTGGGGGCCCTGTGCAGGTTGCTTGACCATGGGTTGGGGGTGGGATGGTGCAGGTAGATGTGGTGGCTCCCTTCCATACATTGACTGTGAAGGATTTGGTATCATTTTGAGTATCCCCTCCATCATCTTTATAGCCAATGCATGGTGTTTTGCACTCTCTTCCCTCTGTATGGTCATGATGTCATTCAGCCTCTTCCCCATGTCTTCCCAGGATCTATCCATCCTCTCCAACACCTGGGTCATTCTGTGCACTAATTCTGGGAGTCGGCGCATGTCCTGTACTGAGGCAGACATGTCAGACCGTGTAGCCCCCATGTCACAATTGTCCTGCTTCACATCTGACTGCATCTGGAAAAAATCTTCCTCCCTCTCTCCAACATGGATATTTGCTAGCCCTCACTGCCTGGGACAGCCTCAGATGGGACCAGCAGGTCCACCAGCGGGGGAGAGGGGATCAAGTGGGAGGTTCTGAGGAGTAGATATGTACCTAGGAGCTACCTGCTCCTCACCAGGGCTGGTATTTTCCTCAGATGTTGGAGAGAAGGCCTGGGAGACATTGTCAGAGTAGGAGTGTGTAGGGGAACCAGCATGTCTGGCCTGGATATGAGGGCTGTGAAGAGGTGAGGTCTGGGTCGGGTATGTGGGGAATTGGCAATCCTTTGGGATGTAGGATGAGGCACCATGCCAACCACAGCAGATGTGGATTTTGTTGGTGAGCCGCATGGGCCAACAAGAGTGGTCATGGGATCGGCTTCCATATCACTTGAAATCAGCTCCTGATTTTCCTCCTCCTCCTCCTTCTGTGGTGTTCTAAAAGCTGATAAGGCAGCTTGGAAGAGGAATGGGGTTTCCCTTCAGATTGCCTGGCGTCCATCACTGGTAGATGGTCCTTCATCCAGTTTTTGTCCTCACCACCTGTGAGACAGAGGTTACAACAGGCTAAGTATTTGGCTTACAACATGATCTGGTGCAACACAGGGATTAAGTCAAATTATCTTCACATCAATGGATGTTACACATGTGACCTGGTTTGTGTACCTCTACATATGATAGCTCACACTGTGGCACTGAGGTGTTCAATGCAGATGTGAAATGCAAAAGCAAACTCACCAGCTCCAACCACAGGTATGTGTGGTATTGAGATCGCCCTAGATGTCAGCAGCTGGACTGGGCTCCTTGAGTATGTAGCAGAACTGGCCTGTGATCCAGCAGATTTGAAAAGAAGTAACACCATGGTTAATGTTCTGCATTGATTATATATGATTATGCACACCAACACATGCATCACTGACCTTGTTGGGTATATTTTAAACACCAACTACAAGAGTAATGCTAAAATGGCAATATCTGCTCATCACCTTCCACAAGGATTTGGTTCTTGTTCATGGGTAGGGTATCAATAGATTACAACACTATGTAGCACACTTACCTGATGGATGGATGGCAGTGGGTTTGACTGCTACAGCCAGGATGTCTCCTAAACTCCTAGATGGTATCATTCATGTCACTGAACTAGTCCAGGCAGCAGCTGTAATGCAATATAAGTATCCATTACGGAGTGTAAAGGGTTATGGTTATGATTCTGTATGTACATAACAGAGGTATGGACAAGTGCTCTACACGTTACAGGTGGCACTCATATCAACCAGGTACCACAATTACAGGCAAATAAGTATTTATTTGGAGGTTACTGAGAGGTATAGGATGTAAATAAGTAGGATGCCCTGCACTGGCTACCTTTGTAGACACCTACTTTTTTTATTGTCAATATGCATCATATGAATGTTTGCACATCAGAGTTTGTCAGTACATTGACAAGTACATGTTTGATATACACAATTATCAACCAAGGTATGGGTGACATTTATTCAAAGGCCCCTACTCCCAGCAGGACAACGTTGTTAATTTTGAACTGTGAGGTCAGCCACTTTGCTGTGCGCTTTTCCTTTGGCCTATGTTTCCAATGTACATGTACAACATAATGGTCTATTTTACCTAACACTGAATATGGGCATGTACTGCACACATCCTATAGACCTCTATTTAGAGGTTCACTCATTTGTGATGATGGTGGCAAAGTGAAATGAACATTGTTCTAGGATCCTACAACTTGGTCACATGGAAAAGCTGGGCTGATCCCCATCTTTACTGTTTTCACATTGTGCAGTTCAACCACTAGATGTCTAGAATGCCCCTCCTCTACCCCAATGTGCCAGCCACTGCCACACTCCCAAAATGCAAGCCTGCTAGTATCAGTACACGCCTGACTAACATCATTACTTTAGATGTTGTTTCCTAGCACTTTGTCAGCAAGTATCCATGTCATAAACTTAGAAACAGGTTGTATCTCCACCTCTCCATGATGGACTTGGGGACAAATGTATGTGCCCCTCAATGCACCGGAGGATCACTCTTTGTGCACCTCCAGCTGCACACACCAGTAAATCATGTCTATGAGGTCAAAGCAAGCCACTTTGTATGATTTGAAATGGCCTCCTGGACTATGTCAAGGCTGAACAAATCACTGTGTTGCCTCACTCTCCACTTGAGTGGCATTCCATGAACAATAGGGGCACTTGTGACAGTTCCCCAGAATGACAGACCGATGCATACCTGGGAAGGCACAAACACATTAAACCTAATCAGGTGAGGCATACTCACTTGTTACATGTAGACATGCTGCACTGACCCACGCAAAATCAACCTACATGAGGGCCAATATGAACCCTTAGGTAGGTACTGTACAGATACATTTTTGGTTAACCTATCATTTGCCAACATGCTAGGATGTGGTATACTGTTATGAGCAACATATGAGCATATGAGGATGAGTGACAACAGTGAAAACAGACACACACCACATACTGCTGACATTTACACTACAGTTTAGGAGCAGAAGCATTTGGTAAAGTCATTTTCATGTACCAGTGCCTGACATCTGCCCAGTGTGTGATGCCTGACCAGATGTCACACAACGTCACAGGGCCTACAATGATATGTGTGCTCAGTTAACATACTAGTTGACATGTGATAAACAACATTACCTAGTTCATTTCACAGGTTTGGCACTGTTTATGAATTCTACGTAGTATAAGTGAGTTAACTGGTAACAATGTAGGAGACAATGTCCTCCCCTGGCAATATTTATATACCAGTTTGGGCTGATGGTATGGGATGTTGTGCTCCATAGCGTTGCCTCCCTGATAGTGCACAGACCTGTGCTCCAGTGTGGGACTGTTCTCTGGCTGTATGTGGCAACAGAAGGGAAAGGTCATCAGACATGACCAAGATATTTGAATATGTGCAACCTGTTAAATAACTACACATTTGCATCTACATGCCAACAGCAGTAGTAAATGAATGAGGGACATTATCTATAGCCATGCACCAGTGTTAAGTGCATGAGGTAGCAGTGATGGGTCACTGTTTGGGACTGAGTGTTTGTAATTTTTAATTGCCAACACAAAGGGTTCTGGTACTTCTAGTGTAATGGACTAGCTGAGACATAAGAGGGTCTGAGTCACCATGCAGATTGCACCTACTTGGGACAACATTCATGGTCACATTTTTTGAGTATCACAAACATTACTCATTTGATGTAATTGTTAGTATCATTGCATATTACCTGGCACCACATTGTGGTCCTCACTCACAGGCAGCCCATGGAGCAAGTGGGGGTCTATGGTGAAGAGGACATCCCTTTCAATTGGGGTGAGTTGGAGGCGGGCTCCAATTTGTGTACCCGGGAGAGCTCTGGCCACCTCTATCCTGGTGTACTTCTCTTTCACCCTCCTCCTCTCATCCTGCCACGTCTTCCTAATGTCATTCACAGACCGGATGTCCTCCCCCAGTGCAGTGACTACCATGGCCAACTGCTGCCATAAGGCTGCCTTCTGTTAGGAACTGCTGCTGTAGAGTGGGAGACAATGCAGTGTCTTGTAGTTTCTCACAATAAATGTCAGGCTCATGGTGGTCTCCTC
The DNA here is from genome assembly GCF_031143425.1 of Pleurodeles waltl. Classification (NCBI taxonomy): domain Eukaryota; kingdom Metazoa; phylum Chordata; class Amphibia; order Caudata; family Salamandridae; genus Pleurodeles; species Pleurodeles waltl. The sequence goes on along the minus strand of NC_090444.1, from coordinate 272,107,371 downwards.
CTCTGTGTAGTTTATTTTCCTACAAGTGGGCAGCATGGCTTTAGGATATGCAGTGCAGGCAGGCATAGTGTGGTTGTGGAGAAACCAGAACCTTGCTTGTGTGCTGCTTTTATCTGGTTTTTGGATCTGGGTTGCAGGTGGGATTGATAATGTGCATGTAATTGCACTGATACTGGCCCGGGGTCGGATGACCTGCCCTGAGTGCTGATGATCCGCCCAGAGTGTGGATATAAAGATACTTCTCGTAACTTACCTTTGTGAATACCTGAAAATCGATAACTTCCATTTTTGGTCTAAACTTTGACCAAAAGTCTAAGGTGGTCATTACAACCCTGGCGGACGGTGTTAAAGCGGCGGTAAGACCGCCAACAGGCCGGCGGTAAAAAAATTGCAATTACGACCGTGGCGGAAACTGCCAAGAAAGACAGCCACTTTAACACTCCGACCGCCACGGCGGTACAAACAAACAGCGCGGCGGTGACCGCCAACAGACAGGCGGAGGACAAAGTACCGCCCACACTATTATGACAGGCCAATTTTCCAGGGCGGATTCACCACGGATAAAAACACGGCGGAAACAGGAATTTCGAAGGGAAAACGCTCACCTCTACACACCCCACGAGGAACGAGGACATCATGGAACCGGAACATCAAATTCTACCTGCGATAGTCTTCCTGCTCCTCTAACAGGAGTACGAACGCCGGCGGCGAAGACCACGGTGAGTACTGCACCTACGACACAGGGGAGGGGGGAGGCAAAAAACAGGGGGACACACACGCAACACCCCCATCCCCACCCTCACCCACTACAACACACACACTAATACATGTTGATACATTACAGTTACACCCCCCAAGCCCCCCAGAAGAATGCAAAGACAAAAGGAAATGATTGTAACAATTGTAATATATTAAAATCCAGTACTCCAAAATATATATATACACTATAAACAAATATATACACCAATAATACAAGTCAAGGTATTGCACCATTTATAGTCCGTGGACCACTGGGCCCAAAATGCATGGGCGAGGCCCACACTCGATACCCGATCAAAACAGAGAGAACACTGCAGGGGTATCAGATAGAAATACAACAGACACCTCAGGGGGAAGGGAAGGGGGGGCACCTCAGCCGGATGAGTGCACAACGCCAGATCCACGAGGGGGCTCAATGCCCACTGTTCAATCCTGGGGAGTGCAAAGCCACAGTCTCTCAAGTCTCTACAGTGGGTGGGTTGCCCACTGCTATATCCTGGGGAGTGCAAAGCCACAGTCTCTCAAGTCTCTACAGTGGGTGGTTTGCCCACTGCTATATCCTGGGGAGTGCAAAGCCACAGTCTCTCAAGTCTCTACAGTGGGTGGGTTGCCCACTGCTATATCCTGGGGAGTGCAAAGCCACAGTCTCTCAAGTGGATAACAGTCTCCACTGGTTCTGGAGGGGGACTGGTGCCCAGAGTGCTTCATCCTGTGAAGGACAGAGATAGTGGATGGATCTCCCCACTGGTTCTGGAGGGGGACTGGTGCCCAGAGTGCTTCATCCGGTGAAGGACAGAGGTAGTGGATGGATGTCTCCACTGGTTCTGGAGGGGGACTGGTGCCCAGAGTGCTTCATCCTGTGAAGGACAGAGGTAGTGGATGGATCTCTCCACTGGTTCTGGAGGGGGACTGGTGCCCAGAGTGCATCACTTACCCCGTGACGGACCCAGTTGCGTCAGTGCCCCTGCCGCTCATGGGCTAGCGGTGCTTGAGTTGGCGGGGCCCTGTTCAGCGGTGCTTGAGTTGGCGGTGCACTGTTCAGCGGTGTTTGAATTGGCGGTGCCCTTTTCAGCAGTGCTTGAGTCGGCGGGGCCCTGTTCAGCGGTGCTTGAGTCGGCGGGGCCCTGTTCAGCGGTGCTTGAGTCGGCGGTGCCCTGTTCAGCTGTGCTTGAGTCGGCGTGGCCCTGTTTAGCGGTGCTTGAGTTGGCGGGGCCCTGTTCAGCGGTGCTTGAGTCGGCGGGTCCCTGTTCAGCGGTGCTTGAGTCGGCGGGGCCCTGTTCAGTGGTGCTTGAGTCGGCGGTGCCCTGTTCAGCGGTGCTTGAGTTGGCGTTACCCTGTTCAGCGGTGCTAGAGTTGGCGGGCCCTGTTCAGCGGTGCTTGTGCTGGCGGTCCTTCATGGCCCAGCGGGGTTTGTGCTGGCGGTCCTTCATGGCCCAGCGGTTCTTGAGTTGGCGGTGCCCTGCCCAGCGGGGCTTGTGCTGGCGGTCCTTCATGGCCCAGTGGGGCTTGTGCTGGCGGTGGCCTCCTGGGCAGCTGGGCTGGGGCTGGCGGGGCTCTCCTGGGCAGCTGGGCTGGGGCTGGCGGGGCCCTCCTGGGCAGCTGGGCTGGGGCTGGTGGTGGCCTCCTGGGCAGCGGGGATGATGGCGGTCTTCTCCGCCGTGCAGCTCTTCCCAGACTTGCCGGGTTTCTTGTGGCCCTTCCCCACCTTGGGAGGTGTAACAGCTGACTCCACACTCCCACCGGGACCCCTGTGAGCGGCTTTGGTGGCTGGAGTCTTCCCCCTCTCCCGCCGGGCACTGGCCAACTTCTGATGCTTCACAAGGGGGGGACTGGCTGTGCTGTGGCTGTGCTGTGGTCCTGGTGGCCAGTGCACTCCACATACCTGTGACCACAGGCACCACTGGTCCCGGAGTTGTTGTGGCTGAGGTGCTACTTCGGGACCTATGAGATGAACGGGGTGGGGGAGGTGTGGGACAAAGGTCAAGGCTGGACAGGAAAATTCTTTTGGACACACTGGGACGGGTAGCTGGAGGGGGTTTGGGAGTGGAAGAAGAGGTGGTGGTAGTAGGAGGTTTCGTGAGGTGGATGGCTGTTGGGTGGGTATGTGCCTGCGTTTGTGTATCTTCGGAGGGGGCGTCACAGACACACTGGGAGAGGACACAGGGGACGTGTGAATGGTAGTGGGGGTGGTGACTGCACGTGAGCGGGGTGTGCTGGTGGGTGTGCTGGTGTGGGACGTAGTGGCTGTAGAGGTAGTGCATGCAGGTGTGAGTGTAGACGAGACTGGGAGAGAGGAGGGAGACGACGAGGAGGGGGACACAGTGGAGGCAGTGGATGTTGGTGTGTCTGCATGTGTGTGTTGCTTGCGTGAGTGCCTGTGGGATGTGTGGTGCTTATGTTTGCCTGAGCTTCCCTTGTGTGGTGAGGTGTGTGCAGGCTGGTCTGATGATGTGCTTGGGATAGGCAGAGGTACAGGGGATTGGGTCTGGGTGGAGGAAGTTGGAGGGGTGAGGCTAGAGACGGGGACAATGGCTGTCATCAGTGCTGAGGCCAGAGTTTGAAAAGCTCAGTGAAGGGCCGCCTGACCAGAATGAATGCCCTCCAGGAATGCATTTGTTTGTTGCAACTGCCTTACTACACCCTGGATGGCATTCAAAATGGTAGACTGCCCAACAGTGAGTGACCTGAGGAGGTCAATGGCCTCCTCACTGAGGGCAGCAGGGGTGACTGGGGCAGGGGCTGAGGTGCCTGGGGCGAAGGTGATGCCCACCCTCCTGGGTGAGCGGGCAAGGGGCGAAGGCTGAGGGGCTGCTGGGAGGGCGGTGCTGGTAGGGGGGTGGCGGCTGTACCTGTAGATGCGGGGTGCACAGATGTTGCCGCCACCACAAGGGAGCTCCCAACAGAGGATGAGTCTGTGTCGCTGGTCTCAGCTCCTGTCCCCGCCGTGGAGCTCCCCTCGCCCTCCGTCCCACTGGTGAATTCCGAGTCCGTAGTCTCGCCCTCCAGGGCCATGTGGGATGCAGCTCCCTCGTGCTCCGGTGCCACTGCTCCTCCGCCTGATGATGCTAATGCACACAAGAACAGGAAGACCACAAAAAGGGGGGGGGGAGATAGAATAAAGACATGTTGAGTGCATGGATTACCACTACCGTTGGCGGACAAGACAGACACAGAGGCCCCCTGCACTATGCCGCGCTCTTGGGCTCCACAGTTCAATTCCTGGGAAATGGCCTACAAGGCTATGGACGACATCTGCACACATAGATGACACAGGGGCATGAATAGGTGTACTTGGCACTCTAAAGAGGTGGGGTGGGGTGCCATAGGGCCATTTCTTACGGAGGGGCCTAGCCTATGGAACTCGCCCTGGCCTAGGGAAACCCACAGCTCTCCTCCCCCACCCAGACAACTCCACTGCGCGCAAAGTCAGCTGAATGAGAGTGTACTCACCCCCTTATGTCGGCTATGATGCCCTCAAGCGCCCATCCAACTCCGGGTAGGCCACCGCCAGGATCCTGAACATCAGGGGGGTCATGGTTCGACGGGCACCCCTCCCACGTTGGGAGGCCATCCCCAGCTGAGCCTCCGCCATCTTCTTGCTCCAGCGGCGAATGTCCTCCCATCTTTTCCAGCAGTGGGTGCTCCATCTGTGGTAGACCCCCAGGGTCCGGACGTCCTTGGCGATGGCACACGAAATATCTTTCTTCTGGTGGGCGCTGACCTACATGAAATGTACAGGGGAAGAAGAGAAGTCATTACCAACTGCACCGTCAAAGTGAGTGGCCCCCATCCCTACCCTTGCCATGTGGCACTTGCACTCACCGTCTTTCATGCACGCAGCACTCTGCCCCCTTCCTTCTTACATCCAGCCCTCTCCACATAGGCATAGCCCATACAACATGCTCCCTGTGTACTTACCTGTTTGTCTGGAGGACCGTAAAGTAGCGTGTACTGGGGGAGGACCCCATCAACGAGCTTCTCCAACTCCTCCGATGTGAAGGCAGGGGCCCTTTCCCCAGACGCACGAGCCATTGTCTCTTCCAGACTGAGGTCACAGCAGCACTTGCAGTGTAGGTCCTCTCCTGTCGAAGATCAGGTATCGAGTGATTGAAGTGATAGAAAATGGCGGTCACGTCTGCAGCGGTGCGTACCGTCACCACCGGCCTACATCGTCATTGGCTCCTGGGACCCATAGGGTCCAATGTTAACCAATGCAGCTTTGCGCTGCGGTCTTCGACCGCCTACCGCGACGGTGTACAACTCCAGCGCAGTTACCTCACATCCCATTGTCCCACTTCAGAGGTCAGGCAGCCACCATTTCAGGGGCCCACATGGCTTACTTTTCAATTGCGTCACACATACATAGGCCTAGACTCAACACACGTACAGTCCACCTTTTGTGTATGATTGGTGTTCTGGGTAAACTGTGGGGACGTACCTCTGAGTTGTTTGACTCTGTGCTTGCTGTTGTCCTTCATAGGCACCGTCCGCTGGGACATGTGAGGAGATGGCGGCATCCTCCGGTGTACCGACCGTTGGTGGACCTGTCGACAATGGAGAAGCGACATTTGATAATCACCTACAGGCTTGACCGTGCCACAATCCAGGAACTGTGTACCCAGTTGGAGCCAGATCTGATGTCAGCAATCCGCCATTCCACAGGAATCCCCCCTCAAGTGCTGTCAGTGCTCCATTTCCTTGCAAGTGGCACTTTTCAAACAACTGTGGCCATGGCATCAGGGATGTCCCAGCCTATGTTTTCCAACGTATTGTCCAGAGTGTTGTCTGCCCTCCTGAAACACATGCAGAGCTACATCGTTTTCCCTCAGGTGGAGGATTTGCCTACAGTGAAAGGTGATTTCTATGCCCAGGGACATATCCCCAACATCATAGGTGCCATTGATGGGACCCATGTGGCTTTGGTCCGCCCCCACAGGAGTGAACAGGTGTACAGAAACCGGAAGAGTTATCATTCTTTAAATGTACAGATGGTATGTTTTGCAGACCAGTACATCTCCCATGTGAATGCCATGTTCCCTGGCTCAGTGCATGACGCCTACATCCTGCGGAATAGCAGCATCCCTTATGTGATGGGTCAACTCCAGAGGCACCGTGTGTGGCTGTTAGGTGAGCACCTGGAGGCAAGTCAGTGGGAATGGGTGTCTGGGTCTGGGGTTATCCCTCCAGGTTAGTGTGTGTCTAACAGTTGCCCCTCACCATTTGCAGGTGACTCTGGTTACCCCAGCCTGTCATGGCTACTGACCCCAGTGAGGAATCCCAGGACAAGGGCAGAGGAACGCTACAATGAGGCCCATGGGTGAACTAGGAGGGTGATCGAGCGGACCTTCGGCCTCCTGAAGGCCAGGTTCAGGTGCCTCCATATGACAGGTGGATCCCTATTCTACTCACCAAAGAAGGTGTGCAAGATCATCGTGGCCTGCTGTATGCTTCACAACTTGGCTTTGCAATGACAGATGCCTTTTCTGCAGGAGGATGGTCCAGATGGAGGTGTTATTGCAGCTGTGGAGCCTGTGGACAGTGATGAGGAGGAAGCAGAGGAAGTAGACATGCACAACAGGGACTCAGTGATCCTGCAATATTTCCAGTGAGACACAGGTAAGAATACAATCCTGCCTACTACATGTACTTTACCACTACTACCTCTCTACTGTCTAACGTTTTCACCCAGTGTATGGTCACTGAGTTGTCACTTTCCCTTACGGTTTCACAGATTTGGGTCCCACTATGTGACATCTGCTTAGATTCCTCATGGACTAGAGCTGTGTGACATAGGTATGTTGACATAACTACTTTAAAAAACATTTTGTCACTGTAATTGCTAATACACTATTTCGAAATCACAGACAGACTCCAGATCTTTTTGTGCTTTAGGTGTGTTTACTTAAATGCCCAAAATTGGAGGGGGTAGTGAAATGGTAAGGGGTGATGGCGGAGGAGTGTCCATGGCAGAGTCCAGTCTATTAGTCTCACAGGTGCATTGCACATGTGGGCATAGGAAGTGGAGCTGGGGCAGTTTAATTATGGTCAGGGTGACAAGGTGGGATAGTAGGATGACAATCAGGGTGGTCTCATTTCTTGGCGGGGGTCTTGGAATCGTGCTCTGTCTTTGTCCTGGATCTCAGGGACCGTTTACGGGATGGTTCTCCCTCTGCAGGGGGTGGGGTGCCTGTGTGGTGGTCCTGTGGCGGGCGTCCTGTCCACTAGCGCCGGCGGAGGTGGTGGGCAGTTCATCATCCATGCTAGTGTCAGTGGCCCCTTGTAGTACCACAGTGTCCCTCCTGGTGTTGAGTACTTCCTTCAGCACCCCTACGATGGTGCCCAGGGTGGAGCTGATGGTTCTGAGTTCCTCCCTGAAGCCCATATACTGTTCCTCCTGCAGGTGCTGGGTCTCCTGAAACTTGGCCAGTACCGTTGCCATCGTCTCCTGGGAGTGGTGGTAGGCTCCCATGATGGAGGAGAGGGCCTTGTGGAGAGTGGGTTCCCTTGGCCTGTCCGCCCCTTGTCGCACGGCAGCCCTCCTAGTTCCCCTGTGTTCCAGTGCCTCTGTCCCCTGGACCGTGTGCCCACTACCACTGCCCCCAGGTCCCTGTTGTTGTTGGGGTGGTGGGTTATCCTGGGTTCCCTGTAGTGGTGGACACACAGCTGATTGACGTGTCCTGGGGATGGAGGTATGGGCCCGCTGGGTGGGTGGTGTGCTAGTGTTTCCAGATGGGGAAGGTCTGTGGTGGCCTGTGCCTGTGTGAGGGGAACCGACTGTCCAGAGGTCCCCGATGGTCCAGGCTGGTCATCTAGATCCAGTTGGACAGAGGTGCTGTCATCACTGTGGGCCTCTTCTGTTGGTGGTGTGGACATGTGTGGACCCTCCTGTCCGGTGACGTTGGGTAGGGGTCCTGCAGGTGTATAAAAGGATGTTTATTAAATCTGTGGCCCTCATTCTGAAATCGGCGGGCGGCGGGCGCTGCCCACCGGGCGGGAACTGACACTTGGCCGCTCCGCAGTCAAAAGACCGCGGTGGCCATTCTGGCTTTCCCGCTGGGCCGGCGGGCGCCCGCCAAAGGAGCACCCGCCGGGCCAGTGGGAAAGGCCCTGCAACAATGAAGCCGGCTCCGAATGGAGCCGGCGGAGTTGCAGGGGTGCGACGGGTGCAGTTGCACCCGTCGCGATTTTCACTGTCTGCAATGCAGACAGTGAAAATCTTTATGGGGCCCTGCTTTAACGCCGCGTTCAGAATGGGCATTGAAGCACCGCCAGCCTGTTGGCGGTGCTTTCGTGGTCGTCGACCCTGGCGGTCGATGACCGCCAGGGTCAGAATGACCCCCTCTGTGTGTAATGGTGTGCAATGGGTGCGTGGCCGTGTACCCCAGTGCTAGCATTCCTGTGTGGGAGCTTGTGTGATGATGGTTTAGGGGGGTGTTTGGGTATGTGCAGTGGGCATGCTTTGGTGATGTGTGTCCATGCTTTGTTGTTGCATTCAGGGCTTGGTGTTGGGATGTGTGGTTTGTGATGTTGGGACATTTGTGAGGAGTAGGGGTGCTGGGGGTGAGGGTGAGGGTGGGGGTATGTTCTGCCATGCAGGTAGGGTGGGGGATGTAATAGTAAAGCTTTGTCTTACCAGAGTCCATTCCTCCAGCCACTCCTGCGAGGCCCTCAGGATGCAGAATCGCCAAAACCTGCTCCTCCCATGTTGTTAGTTGTGGGGGAGGAGGTGGGGGTCCGCCGCCAGTCTGCTGAACCACCTGGTGGTGTCTTGAGACCACGGAACACACCTTCCCCCATAGGTCGTTCCACCTCTTCCTGATGTCTTCCAGATTTCTTGGGTGCTGTCCCACTGCGTTGACCCTGTCCACTATTCTTCGCCATAGCTCCATCTTCCTTGCAATGGAGGTGTGCTGCACCTGTGATCCGAATAGCTGTAGCTCTTCCCGGACGATTTCCTCCACCATGACCCTGAGCTCCTCCTCCGAGAACCTGGGGTGTCTTTGCCGTGCCATGGGGTGGTGTAGGTGATGTGTGGGGTGGATTGTGTGGTGATAAGTGTGGTGATATGTAGTAGTGTGTTGTGTGAGGTGCGTGGAAGTTGTGTGGGTGATGGTGTTGTGTGCCTGTGGATGCTGTTGTTCTTGCTGGTGGTGTTTCTCTCTGGCCTTCTCTCAGTAAATTTGTCGTAGGGGTTTGTGGGTGATGTGGGTGTGTGTTTTATATTGTATTGGGTGTGTGGGAGTGGTGTGTCTATGATTATCAGGTGTGTGTATTTCGAATTGTCCAATGTGGTTGTGTTTTGGAGATGTGTGTGTATTTTGAGCGTGGCGGTGTGTACCGCCAATAAAATACCGTGGTTGAAAGACCGCCGCGTGGATTCGTGTGTCGTGATAGTGTGGGCGTATTTCTGTTGGCGTGACAGTGGCGGACTTGTGTGGGTGTCTGAATTTTGGCGGATTCTGAGATGTGGGTCATAATAGTTGTGGCGGAATTCCGCGGCGGTGTGTTGGCGGTCTTCTGCACGGCGGTAAGCGGCTTTTACCGCCAATGTTGTAATGAGGGCCTAAGTCTAAGTTTACCTTTGTGAATCGGGCCAAATGTTATGCTGGATGGTGTCTATGCTAGACGGGCATGTGATGACTGAGGTGATGGAGCAAAGAAAGCTGCAGGCTGACGGGGTTATCTTTAGGGTCAAAATAGACAGATAAGTATTTAGGTTCCATGAGTGGTATCACGTTTGTCTGCTTTCATGCTAGTTCTTTCACTGTTCATTATCCTTCACCTTTTTTTGTTTTCTTTCTTGTAGGCTTCCTCTGATGTAAATTCAGGTATCTCTAATTTTTCTCTCAGTCTTCAGTGCCATTCAGGTCTTGACTGCCATCATTCCTTTGGCTTCTGAATCTGGTAGTTTTCCAGCCTCAATTTGCTTCTCTAATCATTTGGCCCTAGGTTCACAGTGTCCTGCTGAAGGGAAGCTGGTGAGTGCAAACACCAAAAGGGAAGAATGGGTTACACAGGTTTAAGTACTACAGTACATAACTACAGTGAGAAAAAAGTACTTCATGATACCCTGTGATACTGCGCATTATCGAAGTTAACTCTGCATAACGGTACTGCTGAGTGGTTGTGGTGGAATCAAGCTGTGTCTCTCTTTCTCTCTAACCCATTCCCTTTACCCCTGAAAACCACCTCATGCACAAGCCTACATTATTTATAAGTGCAGAGGTGCATACCAGGGAGCTTGGTGGATTATTGTGATACTTACTGCCTACCGAATACCTGACGATCTGTTTGTTGATTGTTGAGTCCCGAGCTCATGCCCCCCCACATAACATCCCTGAGAAGCCGTTTACTGCTTGCCTTCACTATCCTGAAAGTTAAATGTGAAAAGGGTATATATATGTCCCAGTTTGCAGAGTCATAGCAGGATGAACCCCAGGATGCCAGTGGCAGATGACCTCAACCACCTAAGTTGGACCCAAGTAGTTGCTGTATGCTTCATGGTGCGCTTAAATGTGTCTGAACATTGGCTGTAAGAAGTGTGGGATCTGCAAGTTCTAGTTCTAAGTACACAGTTCAATGACAGATGCAAGGCTGGTAGAAGTAGATCTTGAGACCATGGGCCAGATGTATCAAGGTTTTTTGCATTCGCAAACGGTGCGAATGCCCGTTTGCGAATGCAAAAAGCCAGTTCAGAATGTGTGAAAGACATTCTGAACGCAATTTTAAGGAATCGCAAAAATAGCGATTCCTTAAAATTGCGACCCTGTTTAGAGAGTCACAAATTGCGACTCTCTAAATTAGAAATCGCAAATAAGGATTCCTTATTTGCGATTTCTTAGCACATGTATGAAGCCATTCCTAAATGCGATTTGGCCATTTAGGAATCGATATTTACCACCAGGCTGAACCTGGTGGTAACCATGTGAAAAATTTAAAAATGCATTTAAAATGCATTTTTAAAATGTACATGTAAAGCACACATGCCCTTTTGGCATGTGTGCACCTTACATGTCCCCCAAAAAAAATTGGGGGTGCAGCAGAGGGGGCCTTAGGCCCCCAGCACCCTGGGGTTTTGCATTTCCAAAATTGCGATTTCTGGTTAAGAAATCGCAATTTTGGAAATGCAAAAAATTCACAGATATGGGCCAACAGGTGCGAATGGGGACAGATTCTCTATTTGCGATTCGGTAATAGCATTTGCCATTTAAGAAATCGCTATTACCGAATCGCAAAAATCATACATACCTTTTTGCATTTTTTAAATAGCCATTTCTTAAAAATCGCTTTTGAGGATCGCAAATCGGTTGTATGATACATCTGGCCCTTTGTCCTCAAAGGAGTTGAAGGAACTGTGTTTGAAGAGTGGGTGGAGAGCTCCCAAAAATAGGGTAGTGAGAGCATTGTAGGTTTGTTATGAACCATTAGAGAAATGGGGCATCAGAGGAGAAGCTGTAAACTCTAGGGAGGATAACAGGATAGAAACTGTTGGGATTCAGCATCAGTCACCTCATTGTGCTAGGTTGTGTGTGGCTACTTACAGAGTGCGGCTCTTAAGAGAAGAAATCAGTGAGAATTGTGGCATTGGGGGCTGTGGAGGAATGGAATGATGGCTTGTTCTGTGTGCAGTTGGTATCCTAAAAGTACAGTCTTTTGCATGCTGTTTCACCATATTGGGTAGAAAAAGGGTTTGCACAGAATGGGCCCAGTGGAACAACATTTGGCCACTGTCCATAATGCTTTGTGACCTTGTGCTTTACCACATCTTCCATGAACTTAACTTCCTATGATGGTTTTACTTCTATGTTACATTAGGTAGAGACAGTCTTAAAGACCACAAGTAAAATCACTCTTTGCCTAGCAACAATACAAGATAGGTTTTCTTGCTTGTCATAAAGATCGCACCAGGTTTGCCTGAGTTCCGCACCTTTGTTTTTTTTAACACTCCCTTCATTTGTGGGCTTGCTGTTGCTTTGTTTGTTTTTTATTTTCCCACTCCTTGTTCATAGTTCCAGGAGAGTCAACCAAGCTGCTCCTCCTCTTTAAAGTCAACAAAGCTGCTCCTCACACTAGAGGTTCCATCTGGCCTTTGGAGGATGTGTTTACCATTTATGTCCTTTGTACTGCATTCCTAGCTAATATATTCAGTAATAGGAACTTACTCCTTGTTTTAATCTCCCAATATTTGCAGTTCTCTATAAGACTATCAGACAGAGCACATTGCCCCTCTTCCATTGTTTTGTTCCTCTGTTTGCCTAAGCACCCTATGATTCAGCACAGTACCCAAAACATTGTTAGTCATTCGGGTTTTAGGGAGAATAAAGGTCGAACAGCAGCTCTGGTTTTTATAGGTTTCTTACTAGTATCTTCACAGGAATCAAAGGATGGAGTGCTGTTGTGTCAAGCTCTCTTTGTCCCTTAGGACAGGTTTTTCTAAGTCACACACCAAGTGTGTCCTCACATTTGCTTTCTATTGGTGTTGTGACTGTCCCACCATACCCCTAATTCAGACTTCAGAACAGACCAGAAGCAAAGGTCCTTCTCTCCCCCTGTCTCTGACAACAATGGCTTTTGGGTACAGCAGCTCCTTCTTCTTTGCAGTTCCTACTGTTAAGTCAGTGAAGGAGCAGTGCTCCTGCAGACATTTCGGACTTGTTCCTGAGTCACTCTGCTAGTCAAGTGGACTCCTTTGACATAGTGACGGTCCAATGGTCCTAGCGGCCCTACCCTGGCATTTGGAGTCGGAGATACGGATAACAGTCCCAACCAGGTCTGAATTACTGCATGATGGCACCAAGAGTCTCAGGGGCCTTCACCGCATAAAGGAATCACAGATACAGGCGACATCCCACAGTCCCAGGTGAATGGGTGATGGCCCTAACAGTTTCAATAGTAAAGGGCAAGGTCCAAGCAGCCCCAGTGGTTCCCTCCTGGAACACAGGGGGTCACAAACACAGATGATGTCCTCAATGACATTCGCAGCACCAAACTGCAGCTCACAACTTCATGGCAGTCCAATGGGGCTTGCTAACTTCCACAAGAGAGTAGATGTCTCTCTCTCAACACTTGTCCTGGCTGGATCGGATGCCTCACCCTCTGCTCATTGGGTTCCTCTCACCAGGATCCTTGCTGGGCTTTGCTCCCAAGGCACTCTTCTCTTCCTCATAAGGTACACTGGTCTGGACAGACAGGCAAAAGGTTGGTGCTCTAGGCACAGAGCAAAAGTTCTTGGCTCCATGTTTATGGCACTGCTCCCACATGCAGGTATGTAGCTTGGCCTTTAATTCTGGGGGAGTGCAAACTTCATATTTTCAAATAATCACACTGGCACATAATGTTCAAATGCATTTTAGGACAAACAGAACACATTAGAGATGATAAAGAGGCAGGGGTATGGGGGACAAATGCAGATTGGTAGGGGTAGTGAGAGAAAATAAAATAATTTGCAAATGACTACATTTTTTGAAGACTTCCAAAGCAGAGAAGGAGATACTGTGTGTGCATTTTTGTCTGTGTTTGTGCAACACTTCCTTGTGAAGTCCAACAGACACCACACCCAACTCTTTACCTGAAAGTAAATTTATTAGGGGGGGGTGCAACATCCCAAATAACCCCCCTATAAGCTATGACCTTACCTTCTTAAAGGATCCTCAAAAAGGATTCCTACCCTGAGGGATACAAGTGTTTACAGGACCATAGTTGAAAGGAAGTATCTCAAACACAAGGAGATCGAGCTTGGTAGCCTATGGGAATGACACGGAGTACCTTACTATCCAAGCTGAGTTACAAATCAATGGCAAGTTGACCGTGGTTGATGCAGGGGTATGAGAGAAGCAAAGCACAGGATGACTCTTGGGAAATTATGTGATTGACCCTGAATTAGTACCAGGATCAGAAACCTACATGGCTTGGACTGAGTCATTTATGTAGAAAAAGAGCACAGGCTGTACATTAGTCTTAGACGAGTCTGGGACCATCTCAGATTTGCAAGGACCCAAGAAGGATAGTGAGTGGATCAGTGTAGACTCTCAGAATATGCAAGCTGTGGTACCCATCTTTCCTGCTCTAGACAGGGAGAAGGAAAATTCACCAAACATAGATGATGTGTTAGAGTCTGGGTCATTGCTAGAGGTAAGTGTTTGCCAGCTTCTGGAGGACCTATCAGGAAGGAATTCAACCAGGCACGATTTGAGTACCCTAAACTTGTGGTACTTTATAAGGAAGCCCAGTAACAGGTCTACAAGGGAATGGTTGGAAGTCAATATATTGACTTGGTGGATGAACTGATAGTTAGAAATCCTGTAAATCATGAGCCAAGAGCTAGGAAGAAGCATAAGGCTCAGACATATTCTGTTCTGTCAATAGCCCACAGAGTACTTTTGCAGGTTGTTTGGTCATAAGCAAGACCCAGGATAGGCTAGACTCTTTGTTTTATTGGCCAAGGTTGTACCGAGAGACAAAGAGAGGTTCTGTAGACCAACTTGACAAATGAGTGCCATGTCAGGAGGTAAGACCAAGGCACAGTTAGCGCCACTACGCGTAGTAGATGTTCTTTTTAAGCAGTTGGGCATTGACATTGTTAGTCCATTTGAACCCTCTCCCTCAACATCCGGCAACAAGTACATCTTGACTGTGGCCTATTAAGCTACCAGCTCCAGAAGTGGTTCCACTGAACAGCACAACTACTAAGGTAGTAGCTAAGGCTAGGATCTTTTACACAGTCAGATTTCTGAAGCTAATGGTTTCTTACTGGTGTGAAAAAGTGGAATATTAGTTGGTGTGGATGGTAGTCCACCACAAGTGATAGGGTCACTGTTCTTATTAGGTCCAATAAAGGTTTCAGTATAACTGGAAGTTATGGCCCAGAGCAGACATGCTTAACTTAAAAAAAATGTGTAAAGCATTTAAAAGTACCAGCACAGTAAAAAATTTAAAAAGACGACCTCCAATTTATAACAATAGTGAATAATTTCATTACCAAAATAGCACCAAGATGACAAAAAAATTCAATAATGGTGACTGGAAATATGAAGGTTTAATGTTTTCAATATATATAGTGCCAAAAAGTGTTATGCGCCAACTACAGTTGTCTGGTTTTGCTTGCCCAATACCTAAGAGAGATTTAAGGCTGACCACAATTGAACATGGCTTTGATAAAGAGCCCATATCTATACTTTTTGATGCCGGCGCTGGTTTGCGTAAAAAAAATGACTGCCGGCTAACGCCATTCCAATGCGCCAGGTGGGTGCCCTATTTATGGATTGACGTTAGCCGGTGCTGCGGGCTGGTCAGAGTAAAAAAAAAATGACTCAAACCAGGCAGCGCCAGCGTAGGGAAGAATGGGGGTTGTGCGTCAAAAAATGGTGCAGGTCAGGATAGAGTAAAAAATCATGGCTCTAACCGGACTTGCGCCATTTTTTGACGCACAACCCCCATTGAAATGACTCCTGTCTTAGCAAAGACAGGAATCATTCCCCCTCGCCCGGTCACATCAGGCTGTGCGTCATTTTTTAAGGGCCACCCCCTCCTGTGCGTCAAAATGACGTGGGAGTATAAATAAGGCGCACAGGCCTTAAAGTCATTTTTGGACGGGAACGCCTACCTTGCATGTCATTACGCAAGGCGGTTTCCTGCATCCAGAAAATGACGCACACTGCTGAATTTTGACGTTTGCAGGGTCGGACGTCATAGTATAAATATGGTGTTAGGTTTGTGCCGGATTTGCGTCAAAATTTTTGATGCAAATTTGCTGCAAACAGAGTATAAATATGCCCCTTAGTGTGACATGGCAGTAGTATGTGGAACAGAAAGAGCTCCACGATGCTGGATAGCCATTGGACGAGGGGCTGGTGAGGCAGATAACCATTGGTGGGTAATCTCTTAACATGAGAAATTCAAAATTTATGCCCAAGGAAGTTCCCTCTCCAGTGGATTCTTTGGTACCTTGGCCTTGTGAAGATTTCTACCTTTGGGCTTTGTCAGTTTTTTGGAGCTTAGATTCCTGCAGCGGGGAAAGACAACATTGTAGCCAAATGGGGCTCCACAAAGCCAGATAGCCTTTCTGCGACGTCCCACTAAAAAAGATTTGTTGCTGCAGAAAAGCTTTGTGCAGTATCAATCTGAATCTTGCCCATCAGCAACGCACCTTCATTGGATTGATTTGACCGGTTTGTCCCAGTCCTTCCAAGATCTTTGGTACTAAAATATTTCTAAGTCCCAGGTTTTTCAGGAGGTTAGGGTCCCAAGACCGTAAGAACAGCACTGGAGAAGTCAAGTCTCACTTAGCAGAAGCCACATATACACTCCAGTGCAGATCCCATTGGAACTGGTCAGCCGACTCTCTTCAGAAAGGGACTTCTAGCAGCATGTTGTGTCCCTGTAGTTTAGCAGGAGGTCCATCAAATGACCCTTGGAGGCCACTCAAAACTGGCTCTGATGCAGCTCCTCTCCCAATGATATTGGTGCTTTGCTAACCAGAGAGACAAAGGACCGGGTACACCTAAGTATTAGCTACATCTACCTGTTACTGGGTTGGCCTCTTTTAAGTTAATTAAGTTCCAGTGCATTGCCCAGATGGTCATCCTGTCAGAGGAAGACAACACTTCACCAAACCCATGGCCTTTATCTCAGCTCTGGGAGCAAGTTCACACCTCACTGATGGAACTAATCAGCTCCTGGGTGACAGTTGGAAACTCATACAAATGAACCTCTAGAGGCTTTAGGCAGGTACAAAATGACATTATAAAAGTACTTTTGATCAAATATTCAGTACAATTATGACTTTGCCAGTGAATTGGGTTTGTAATATGTATTTTTAAATGTCCAAAAATAAACTTTGTAGTTGTTTTCTAGGCAGAGATAACATTAATTAATATTAATATTATATCCCAATGCTTTCTATGAAACAGCAAAATCTTCTACAGTGAAAATAGCTTTTATGGCCTTGTCTCTGTAAGGGCGAGTTTAACATTAAACTTTTAAATATTTTACTTTTAAATACCATGCGCCTGGCTTTATGGGCACCTATGGCCTACTTAGGGGGGACATTATTATTAAAAAAGAGGGGTTATCTCACAGTTCCAGGCGGGTCTGTCTGGACTCTGGTTTGGACACCACTTAAGGTCACAGAATATCTCCCTATGGAGGTCGTGTACCGAAGCAGAAGAGAAGCTAAAGGCATACACTGGGACGGGACAGCTATGGTAAGGCACAGAAACAGGATAGTGAAGGCAGAACAACCTTAGTGTGAACAAACAGGGAACAAATCAGAAATGGACAATCACACTGGGGTTACCACTAAGGTAGTACACAGGTAAGGATCACAACTTCCCACAGCAACAGGGAATATCAATGCCTCTGTGCAGATTGCTCTTACAGGCAGTCAGCCCACAAGCCCCAGAGAAAGGAGGCAGCAGAAGTGACTCTGTCTCTGGACCCTTAGGGCACAAACAAGGATTGTACTTACATACACAAGACAAGCCCTTGTGGGTCCAGCTGGAAACACAGTAGCAATTGCTGGAAAACAGTAATAGCACACTGTCACTGTTAGGCACTTAAGACTACATACAACACTAGACAAAGGATGGGGCCGG
This sequence comes from Pleurodeles waltl, assembly GCF_031143425.1. Taxonomy (NCBI): domain Eukaryota; kingdom Metazoa; phylum Chordata; class Amphibia; order Caudata; family Salamandridae; genus Pleurodeles; species Pleurodeles waltl. The sequence goes on along the minus strand of NC_090444.1, from coordinate 272,090,020 downwards.
AATTGCCTCCTGGAAACCAGGAGCCAACCCCAGTATAAAGGAAAACACTTACACACAGGTGAGGACTGATAGTACACTTACCAGGCACAAGAACCCAAGAGGAAACAGAAACAGAAAGAACAAACTAGGAGGCAAAAGCAGGAACAGGAAACAGGTTCAGGCCGAAGCAAAGCAGGAACAGGACTGGAAAACAGGGAGCAGGCTCTGGCTGAAGCAAGCAGGAACAAGGCTGAGAAACAGGGAGCAGGCTCTGGCAGGAACAAGCAGGAACAGGTCCGCGAAACAAAGAGCAGGCTCTGACTGATGCAAGCAAGAACAAGGCTGGGAAACAGAGAGAAGGCTCTGGCTGGAACAAGCAGGAACAGGACTGGGAAACAGACAGCAGGTTCTGGCTGAAGCAAAGCAGGACATTGAATGTACATTTCTTGTAAACCCACTTGTTGCATTGTGTAGTGCAATTACTACATTTTATTAGATTTCTGTAGTTATAATAATGTGTAATATATGTGTATCTGACTTTGTAGTTTAGAGAAAATGATTCAACATACCTGTATGGACACATTTTACATTTGGAAATAATGTGACTTTTGTGTAGGTGTCCGTTAGCATGCAGGCAGTTTGGACCAAATTGGTAAATGTAAATTAAATATGGAAGTGTGTCTCTTTAAATTTGTTAAACTACCACATTACACACATAAGCATTGAACATTATTGTACTATTGCTTTCAAGTTTGTTTGAAAAAAAATGCACAAGTCCAGAGCTAATGTACACAGACAATTCCGAAAGTAACAAGTAAAACAGTCACTTACTATTGGTCTCTGCAACAACGGCGTTGATTTTCATCATAGTCCAGTAGCAGCAGCAAAAGTAGGACTAGTAAAATCAGCTTAATGGTGGCAAGAAAATTAAAAAGTAGAAAAAAGGTAAGTATTGTCCTTATATGCCTTTTGATTCTGCAAACTCAGGTGTAGGGGTTTAGCTGCCACAGGTATGTCAGCGGGAAGGCACATCTTGATTAGCCCAACGGCAAAACTGGCATTTGTCCCACCTCCTGTCTTTTTTTGCCAATGGCGCCATGACGCAGGTGGAATGTGGATCACCAGCTGGGGGTACGGGGTGGGGAGAGGTGCCTGCGGCAAAGGAAACCCCAGCCCTTTCAAGGAGGGTGGGTTTAGCTAACTAGGAGTTGGAGCAAGAGTGGGACTGGAGACGGGAATATGGGTTACAGACAACAATGCAGATGGAACAGGTCCTGTTGGGTCCGCAAACCCTAGGGACTGGTCACTTGTGGAGGCCTCTGAAGAAGATGTTGAGCTGGTGGCCTCCCTACCAGTTTCCTCACCCTACATGCCATTGTGTCCGTCGGTGTCTGATGTTTCTCCACTAGACACACAGTGGCCAGATGCTTCCCCTCCTTCCTGGCCAATGTCTCCTTCACCTGGCCCTGAAGATGCTGAAAAGGCACATACAGCATTTTTATTCTATCAGTGCAAATCAAAATAATCACAAGGTTATTTAACAAAACATGTCCTAATTTCGAATCCTCACTGGCTTCAAGACTATAAAACTTAGGTATACTTTACCATTACCTCATGCATGTAGGGAACATATTATGGACCCATTTGCTCACAGGTTTCTAAATGACCGTCATTAGTCCCATTTCATTTTAGATGATTTCTCAAACACGCTTCAAGTTTATCATGGAATTGTTTAACACCTCTGAATGGTACAGATTGTATGCCTTGCACAGAAAACTAATGTCACAAAATCTAAATATCTACCAATAAACCTTTATACCATGTGCATTGTCCATCTGCAAAAGTCCCTGTCAATTATTCCTTTGCTGCAACACTGATTTAACATCTGGACATAACAGCAAACACAAAAATGTTGTTTGGGGTACATGTAACTCTTTCACCAATGTGTACACAGTCATGTCTGTTTCAATTATTAATGTTTTCCTACTAAATCCACGTCAATGAAACACACTGGCTTATGTGCATATTTGCAAAGAAGTAAGGCTTCATTCCAATCTGCAACTATTAACATGAACTGACTTGAATTTTGCAGTGAAAACAAATGTATTAAATGTTTTGCTAAGAAATGTTGCCATTGTTCTCACATTCCTAGTCATTTTGGATCAGATGCCCAATATTGTTTGGTCATTATACCAAATCACCAATGTGAATTCAGATACATTCACTGTATCATAAGTACATTGTATGCTATGTCACCTGTAACAGGCCCAAGCTAAGCTCAACACTGATGTGATAGAGCATCACACCTGACAGAAACATCAGTTGTGGTTTGTTTGGTACAACTGTCCCTAATAAGATAGACAAAATCCAGGTACCTCTTTTTTCTTAGACAGGCATGTGTCTGCTCAAAACCATCCTTTGGCAGTGATAAGGAATCTAGTGGAATCCTTTAACACAAATCAATTCAAAAAACTCATCATCATACACCTTGTACAAAACCTTCACCTTCCAGAACTCTTTTTATGTGCTGGTTGTGTGTTAACCTTTATGTTGATGCCAGAAATTATTGCTAACAAAAAATAGTTAACTAACAATAAGAACTCAAACAATAACTTACCCCCTTGATGCTGCTGTTGGGCTCTCAACTGCCCATCAAGGTCTGGATATGCCACCGCAAGTATGTGGGCCATCATTGCAATCAGTGTGCAGCGCACATGCTTCTCACCTTCAGATGACTTTCAGGTCCAACATCATAGGTCTTCCTACCTCTTATGGCAATGAATGCTGTGCTGCTTGTATACCCCCAAGGCCTTCCAGATTGCCTTTCTCTGAAGGGTGCTAACCTGTATGGTTATGAAAAAAAAGTAACAAATATTTTGTGAGGTTTTGTTTGTCTGTATTACTGTAACACAATTTTGTAAAATCAATCACAAGCATTTATAAAATGTTAGTACAGATTATTTTCTAAATTGTATTATTTCCTAGGAAATACTAATTAGTAGTGACCTGTTGAGTACCCTCATCACTTTAAATGTCCTCATGTTACAAATTCAAGCCACAAACATCATCTAGGACAGGGGTCTGAAATATTTCCTGTAGTAAGAACTACTTCTGATGAGTACAAATCATTGTGAACCACTGATGGCTAAATAACTTGTACATTGTTAGTACACACCCTCACACCCAGCTTCATTGACTTAATGCCTAATGTTTTGAGACCCAGATACAATGGTTAGAACCACAAACTATGACTAAGGATAGTATGGAAGGGCTGCCATGTGTGTCAGTGAGACTACGGTTTTTGGTGATATATAAAAAAGTGTGTGTAGGAATGGGATATATTTGTATAGGTGACGGAGAGCCTATGTCATTTGTACTAGCTGCACAGGACATACCTTTCCCCATATGTGGCACCATTACATGTATAATACATACAGATACTCATAACACAGACAATGGGGTAAATTTGAAGTGCAAAAAACAAAGATTCAGGCAAATTCATAACTTGACACTTTTTTCCTGCACTTTACATTTCTCTCATTTGTACATATGGCTGTATTTTTCAGTTATACTTATGGCATATTTTCTACTGGCCACTGGAATTAAGGGACACGCACTTTGTAAATGGAACATTTTGAATTGTGAGCAAATAGAATTGAAAGGTCACCTTATTCATCCAGATAACTTTACATTTCAATTACAGACAATTAAAAACTTTGTTAAACAACAGATAGATTATTGAGTTGACTACACTCCAATCACAACACTTCATTCAGGAACTAAAAAGGACAATTTAGCCAATGTTAAAAAAACAAGTTAGTTAGAAATACATTTTCCATTCAAACATGTACCTGTTCCTCTGCGTTCCCAAACATCTGGCAGTACAGGACATGACCTCCACTGTCAGCAGTTCCAACTCCGCAGCTGAGAAGTTAAGGGGCCCTGCCCCCTGCTTTGCCTGGCACCAGGACTCCCAGAGCAAAACTACATTTATGTCTAGTGAGATATATATAAGTCTAACTTGCTAGTCTCCACTCCATCGGGGATTCCTATCAAGCCTTCACAAAGTAGGATCTGCCAGACCATCTCCTCCCAGGGAAAAAGTTGTATTGGGGGGCTGGGAGAACCACCACCAGCCCTCTGGGACTCCTCAGGCTCCATGTTTATTCAGGTTTGGAAGAGCTCAGTGTGTCCTCCCTTGATAACATTGCCATCTTTACCAATTCATGAAACAGGTGTTGGTCAGCAGACAGGGAGCAAACTTGGACATGAGGCCAACCAAGTGACAGAAGTATACCTTTGGCATCAGGTGGGCAATGGTAAGATCCATACTTTGGATAGTAAAATTCAGTTTGTGTTGCAGTGGGAGGTTCCACCCCCAGACTGAAGTAAGAACATTTTAGGAGTCACTGGATATTACAGGAACTTTGTGGCCAACTTTGGTCTCTAAATGACAAATTGATAGCCTCACATCCAAAACGAAGCCTAAGAAAGTGATTTGGAGCAGTACTGGGTAAACTTGATGCCAAGAGTAGAGAGCCTTCATTGGCATTTAAAAGCCACACATTGCTTCCCAGGGAAAAGAACAGGATAGCCATTGAAAAGGAATACTTTGTGTTAGTCTGGGCCATGAGGAGGTTTCAGCATTATTTGTTTGGTGCCAGCTTTGTTGTCAAGGCAGATCACAAACTAGTCATGAGGTTGAAGACACTTAGGGGGAATAACCCCAGGTTATCGTGATGGTCTATCTCATTATGAGACCCAGAGTTTCACAATGAAGCATAGAGCTTGAATGAACCATGGATTCAGGAGGATTTTCTAATCCAATGACTAGACTTCTCCCATAGTGGAGTAACATTCCGGGTAGTTTGATCTGAGAGGGATATCTATTGGGACAGAAATGTCTCCTGCATGGTAAACTGACATGTACCCATGATTTGTGATCCTGAATGCATGTGAAACTGGTATTCTGACTTTCTGTTTGGCATCGGCCTGTGTCTGGCAATGCGAGATCCACAATCTGTTCTGTGATCTGGAAGGCCACAAAGTGCATATTTATAGCAGCAATAGGACTACTGGCCTGGGAGAGCTACATAAAGCACAATTTTTGTGACTCAGTATGGTGTTATGATCTTTTTCTATGCATCAAGGAGAATACTGACCCCTCTAGTATAATGTTATACTGTTGTTCGAACCCCAGATTTTTACCATAACATTTCATGTGTTTGTTAAGTGTGTGTGTATATGCACTGGGTATGTAGCATGTTTGGTAGTAGTCTCTGTGCATGGTGAGTGGCTGCGCATTGAGACAAGTTGGTTCCATTTTGGTTTTCCACTGGTTTAGCATGACCCACAATGGAGGGAGGATACTGCTTCTCAAGACAATGGAAGTATATATACTGCAATTCCCTAGTTGGAGAGTGGAAATCCAGACACTAAAGTGAGACAGTGTAGAGGATGGCTGCACCAAGAAAATCAGTGAGAGCCTTGTTAGAGTGTTGATTAGGTCTGCCTGAGCACTGCCATTTGGCAGGTGGTCGGGGTCAGTGGTGGAACTGCAGTTTCTGTTGTTCAATGTTATTACATTTCTAGGTAGGGCCTGACCTTTTGTCTGTCTCTGATTACTGCTTCAAAAAGGCTGATGAGAGCCTGCTGCAGAGATCTCACACTTTATTGTGGTCTTCTTTTGGATAGTCCTGATAGGACTCAGTGTCACTTCTATCTGCTGTGAAAGCCATCACCTTCCAGAAAAGTTGTGCCTAAGGAACATCCAGAAAGAGAGCCAACCCTAACTGTTTTTAATACCTTAGTCCTGATACCTCTGTCTTGAAGATAAGTATAGAAGGTGGGATCCAAGCTACCTCTCTTAGTTCCAGTTCTTCATGAGCAAGGAAAGAAGAGCTACTCAGAGTACTGAAAGGACTGCTATATGACCATGGCTGATTTCTCCTTGGAAGTCAGTTTCTCAGAGATAAGGGGATATCAACTGAAGTAACTTTCTTCGGGAGGAGCTGAGGATCTGTATAGAGCTTTGAAGTCTGTTTACCTTTTGAGAGTTCTTAGACGGGAAGGAGTGTGATATACAAACTAGACCCCTACCTAAGAATAAGCTCACTTAAGAAAATGTCTTAATTTACAGAAACAAAATAATTGTCACAGCTCATATCTGCTCAAGTGACCTTGTTAGATAAATCTTTGGTGAAAGTTGTACATAGAGGAGGAACACTACTTGAAGGTTGTGGATCCAGAGAGATCTCAAAACTGCAAGTGAGCAACAGAAGGGAACTATATAATCACATTACTGTGTTCCTGGATTATTATCATTGGTGCTCGCTTTGTACTGAGAGGGGGCCTAATGTTCATAAGAGGGGAATGTTAGCTTAAACTTGATGGTGATGGGAAATGTAGAAAAAACCTTCAGGAAGCTAATCGGGTCACTAAGTTTAGTTGTTGAAAGGGTGTATCACTACAGTGCTAGTATGTAGTGTCCTCCACTAAGTGAGTATTGACAACAATGTGAAACTAAAATGCATTTGTGAGATGTGATATTATCTCCTGTTCATATCCTGCACATATTAAAGTCAGTATGACATGTTAGGTCCTAATTAAGAAGTGATCAACATGTTTCAAAGCAGTAAGGGTAGAATCTATTTCATAAGGACAATGAGGACAAAGTGGAATCTCCAAGTAACTCAATTGCACCTATAAATACAGACAATGGATTCTTAGTAAGGTATACACCCAGTGCAAGCCAGGGTGTAAAATCAGATATCCAGGTTAGTGTATATACCTGGATCCAAGTGAAGAAATCAATAGCATACCAAGGATGCCAAGGACCGTGATGCAAGCAAGGTACATGACCTCTTTGACTACTGTTGGGGTAGTAAAATACAGCAATGTCTGGGTTCAAATGGCACTTCAGGGCTCGGGGCCCTGGCGCATTTGAATCTGCTAAACCAATGGGAGCTACGCCCCTGGAAGAAATGCTTACTAGGTCTACCGAAATGCAATATTGGTACAATAAGATCTTCTAGACAACCAAATCTGTGTTTTGCATAAAAGGTAAACACAGTCTCACTATGTTTCACAAACATATGTTTATGCCTATTGGTGTATAGTATTCTGGCCAGTGAATGAATAAATCTAATTTATACTTCACTAGAAAGTATAAACAGCTTTACAGTACAATGCTAGCAGAAACAATAAAATATTTTTTTGCTCAGCAAAAAACAAGGAATGTCTGGTCTCAGGACTAAAAGAGAACAAGAGGTAAAAATTTACACGCTTCGTTATTTGTATCTTAAACTCTTTCTTATCTATAAAATTAAATTTCAAGCCATACAACAGACTTTTTATAATGGACTTATAATGATTGGTTTATTTTTCATGTGCTTTTTTTTAAATATTAATTAGACATGAGATACATTTTCTAAATATTTTCCCCCTGTATCCAAGTTGAATCTATTTTTGTTAATGTTTGTTGGGTTTTATTTCTATGTATGTTTGTGTATATAACAGGGTTTTTTCACATGTAAGAAATGTAAGGCATGTGGCCATAGTACGAACAGACAGACATATACACTACCCACGGGTCGAGACGTTAGGATCAAGGGGTTTATCAATTACAACACAGACTTTGTGGTATGTGTCTTGGTTTGCCCCTGTGGCCTTCAGTATGTGGGAAGTACTGTGTTTCCTGTCAAGAAAAGGATACTTGAGCATTTTTGTGCAGTCAGGAATAATGATCTGAATTACGCATTGGCAAGACATAGTAACCAAGTACATAAAGTGGGCCCTTATGAGTTATCTTTCTTTTGGATTGATAGGGTGAGGTCAAATGTGAGTGGAGGAGACAGAGAGCTCATCTTAAGACATTTGGAATCAGAATATATTATAAGACTGAACAGCAAATTCCCTGAAGGATTAAATCAAGATGAGGAACTCCGTGTACATATGGGTTGAATCATATAGACCCACGGCCATTTTGAGCATCATGGGACAATTATGTTTTGAACTTTTGAAGATTCCAAGGAATGTGTTTGTCCTCCTTTTTTTCTCATTATCTTTATTCTTTCACTGTACTTTTTATTTTAATGGTGACTAAGACTTGTAAGTCTTACTGCTGCTATCATTACAATGGTGTTTAAGATTTGAAGCACCTCACTGTTTTTTATTGTTAATTTTGGCGATTCCAGACCATTTACTGGAATTAATTTGGAGAAGGTATTTTTAAGTATTTACATTTTTCCACCTGTTCCCCTTTGTCCCTTCTTCTTTACTTTATGTTATTATATGTATTTTAGGATATATTGTGGTGCCTTTGTTCTATAATTGTTTTGAATTTTAGATAGGGTGCTTTTTGAGATCAGCAACTTGGCTTTTTACACTAAATGGGGTTTATTTATGATTGAATGAGTGGAAATGAAGATGAACTATGGGGATTGATGATACCACTGGGTATCTAATTTTGATTAGGTCCTCTTTATGATTCAGTATTACTTTGCAATTATGGTCTAATGAGTATTATGTTTCGGGTCCCCACTACATTGAAACGTGAAATGCCCACATCAGTGAGAAGATGGATGTTATTTGAAGGGAATAGGTATAATTTAAGTATTATTTTTGGGGGTTATTACAATTGTTTCATTACATGTATATTTTGTGATTTTCAAAAAAAGTCTATATATGTGATGTTTGTAGATTTTGCAAGAGCACTATAGTCTGTCTACTATCTTTATGTGTGCATTGGATTGCTTTAAAAAAGAAATAGGGCACTATGTTTTTTGTTATTACAGCTTTGACAGGTAGAAACGCGTCAGCCATTTTTTAAATCAAATTTAATGGACGTGAACCACAAAGTGAGGGCTTCTCCTTGCTTGTGTAAGGTGCTTGGTGACGATGGATGTTTAGAGGGTCCTTTGCTTGCTGCCCGGCACCGACCCTGATAGGCGAAAGTGGTCGGGATCGCGCTGGCATGCATATTCATATGTATATCTACTTATACATATATATAAATATATATAGGGCCAGATGTAGCAACTTCCCAAATTGCGACTTGCAATTTGCGAGTCTCTACGACTCACAAATTGCAAGTCGCAATTTGGGATGCAGAAAGGTGTCTCAGACACCTTCTGCAAGTCGCTATGGGGTCGCAAAGACCCACCTCATTAATATTAATGAGGTGGGTCGCAAATTGCGGCCCAATAGCGACTATGGGCACTCGCTAACATGGAGGCCTGCTGACGTCAGCAGGCCTCCATGTTAGCGACCTGCTTGTCAATAAAGCAGGTTTTTTTTTTTTTGAAGTGTATCCCGTTTTCCCTAAGGGAAAACGAGCTGCACTACAAAAAAAAACGAAACCTTTAGTTTCTGATTTTTCAGGGCAGGGAGTGGTCCCTTGGACCACTCCCTGCCCTGAAAAAATAATTTGGGGTCCAGTCACAAAGGGGAAGGGGTCCCATGGGGACCCCTTCCCGTTTGCGAGTGGGTTACCATCCTCTTCAAGTGGATGGTAACTGCGACTCCATTTGCGACCGCGTACGCGGTCGCAAATGGAGTTGGATACCACTGCGACTCGCAAATAGGAAGGGAACACCCCTTCCTATTTGCGATTTGGAAATGCATTTTGCGAGTCGGTCCCGACTCGCAAAATGCATTTCTGCATAGGAAACACGCATTTGCGAGTCGCAAACGGCAAAATTTGCCGTTTGCGACTCGCAAAGTGTTTCCTACATCTGGCCCATAGAGTGTCACTGGTGTTGCAGGGTGCTCATTACTAGAGCTGCTCTCCACCTAAACTACGGAACTACCCAGAGTTCTTTCTTCTGTTTTTGCATATAACTTTAGTGGCGTTTGACAAATCTCACAATTTTCAAAACCAGTTTGCCACTCAGTTCAGGTGAGTTTTGGTATGATCTGTCAAGTGGGGGGGGGGCTGAGAAAATGGGGAGAACCCAAAACGGGTTTTCCACATGCAATTTCCAGTAGGGATTTTGAACATAACTACAGCCCAAACTGCTAGACAGAATTACATCAAATTTGGCAGAAAGGTAGCATTTGGTCCATAAAGCGTGCTTTTTGCTATTCCTTTCAGTAGTTTGTGAAACATTAAAGGTAAAAAAAATGTGCATATCTGGACAGTTGAGTTCAGATATGCCCTGATTTGCCAAATTAAAGAATACTAGTCAATCATGCTTGGTTGGTGACAACCTGAACAATGAGTTTGTGCAGCAATTACAAGACTGTGTCCTGAAAATGAATTAAATAAAAATATGCAAATGGGAAGTGTGTCGCACCCAGACCCAAAGGGAATATATGCAGGTTCCAAATAACCCCCACCTTTTATTATTTGGCCACAACATGGACAACATGCTGTGGCAGCACTTGCAGTGCTGAGGAGTGGTCCCCAGTGAAATGGATTGTAGTGAATGGCAGGTTTTAAGGGTCACAAAAAAGAGAAAGTATAAAGGGTGGTAACAGGTTTTAGCTATAATATAAATCATTTGTTGATAGTGCCATACTAATTTTAGGAATTATAGTGTGTTATAATGTGATTTTACCTTGTGAGAAAGCCTTCTGCTGGGTTTTCATGAACCATGTTTGAGGTGAAACCGTTTTCCAGTGATTTTCCCATAGAGGTTATGGAAGGTGCTCCAGAAGCTGAAATGAGAGCATATTTTCTGTAAATTCACACTATCTTTCTCAGTCATATTAGAATGAAGTCTGGCATTCTCAGTAAAACATGTACTTCCAACAGCAGCCTGTCAGTGGATCCCCTTGTGCTCTAGTGCAGCTTCCCAGAGTGCTGTAAAGAACAACTAGAGCACTAACAGTCTGACTTATGGCAACAGTGTGTCACACCTGAAGCCATTGTGATTGAATCAACCTGGTAAAACTTGAAACATTCAACTTAGAAAGGAACAAATTGGGACGGTTCATTTTGTCATAGAAATTATGGTTAGTTGCTGTAGAAAGAAACATTAGGACACGTTTTAAGTGAGTTCCTAAATATCTTCTAAATCATTCTGACATTTAGACTGAAACATGCACTTTCAATACCAGCAGCAGGGCCTGATTTAGATCATGGCAGAGGGGGTTACTTCATCACAAATGTGACGGATATCCCATCAGCCTTATTACGACCCCAATATAGCCTATGGGGATCGTAATACGGTGGGCAGGATATCCGTTACATTTGTGACTGAGTAACCCTTTTGCCAGAATCTAAATCAGGCCCTAAGTGATTTGCCCAGAATCACAGGAGGTCACGCTAACGCCAAAACTCAAGCCTTGTTCCCCAGTTGCAAAGTCTGCAGTTCTGGCTGTAACACCACGTCGTCTGCCCTAAGTGTAGCATATAATCAAGGGATCAAAGGAATAAAAAAAGATCAAGATAGAAAATAATTTAAAAGTGCTTTGTCGCTATTTGAGAATGGAGAAAATATGTCCTCATTTTAGTTTTTTTAGAGCACTAACCATAATTTCTATGAGAATAAGACTCCCTCCTTTTTATAATTTCTAAAGGAAATTGTTTAGGTATTACAGTTTTGATTACATCAAGATGATGCCAGGTGCGCCATACTTTTGTAATAAATGTAGCATGTTAGGAATCTAGTTCTTCATTAAAACCCCCTGGCGGGGGGCAGAGGTCAGGGGCATGGACTCTGACAAACGAGTGCAGAAAGGAGGTAGCTGAGGCAACAAGTTATCATGCTGGGCAGGTGGGAGGGGCAGTGGAATCACAGCGGATCATGGAGGGCAAGGGAAAAGGGTGGCAGGGGCAACAAACCAATCATGCAGGACAGACAAGAGAGGCTGTGGCAATATAACAGACCATTGAGGGCAGAAAGAAGAGGCAGTGGCAGTACAACCATACGTGCCAACAGACTCTATTCAGGCAGGAGACTCCCAATTCTTTGTAAGCGTAAAATGGCTTTATGTTATCTGTCTCCTACCTAAAAACTCCTCTTTTTCAATGTAATTCAATTGGGAAAATAAATTCCCCAGGTTTTGTTTGACAAAATCCTCTCTTACCAATTTCAAAATGTTGGGAAGTATGGTACCTTGGATCATGGAGGCAGGAGGAATGAAGTAGGCACATGGTTCGGATAACAGATGGCAGGAGGGTGATGGGTAGGGGCACCAAACTGACCGTACAGGACAGGCATCAGGTGTTGCAGTAGCACAATACACCACAAAGGGCAAGCGGGATGGCAATGCAGCACAACATACCATGGAAAGCAATAGGGAGGGGACAGGGCGTAAACAGGGACAACAGGGAGAAGCGGGTAAAGAGGCAAAGGATGCAAGCTCACCATACTATACAGACAGGAGAGACAGTTTTAGCATAACGGACCATGAAGGGCAGGAGGGAGAGGCAGGGGCATGACAACAGACCAGACAAGACAGGAGGGAGGGAAGGGATAGGGGCCCACACATGGAAAACTGAGGGCAGGGAGCAAAGGGGCAGGAGCAGCAAGCTGTCCATGGAGGGCAAGCAGGATGGATACTAGAAGCACAACACACCATGGCAACAGTGAGACTATAATGGCATACACGCAGACAATAGAGGGATGGTGGGATGGGGTCAGGGGCAGCAAGCTGACCACACAGGGCAGGTGGGAGGGGCTGTGGCAGCACAGAAGACCATGCATGGCATGCAGGAGAGTTATTGGCAGCTCAACAAGGGGCATGCACAAAGGACTATGGAGGACAGAAGGGAGTGGTAGGGGCTGGACACAGACACGAGAAGACAGGGAAGGGGCTTCACAACCAACCACTAGGGTAGGAGAAACAGTTGTAGCACAACAGAGCATGGAGGGCAGAAGTGAGTGGCAGTTAGATGGACCATGGAGGACAGGAGGGAGAGGATAAGGGTATGGAACTTGGACAGGCAGGGTGGAGGTGGCAGGGACAGATGGCAGCCATCTGACCATGCTAGGCAAGTGGGTGGGGCAGTGCAAGCTTAATAGAACACTCAAAGTAGATAACACAGGTAGTGGCAGATCCATGGAACATGGTGGGCAAAAAGAAGGGAGCACAGGCATGCACACAGACATCAGAGGGCAGCGGGAAGGGGGAAGGAGGATACGGGCAGCAAGCTAAGCAAGAGGCTAAGCAGGAGGGCAATGATGGGTCGTAGCACTGGGTAACCGAGTGCAAGAGGAGTGGGCAGGGACATCATGCTAAAAGGAGGGTAGTGGCAGCACATTGGACCATGCAGGGTAGGAGGGAGGGGACTGGTGCATGGACTCAGTCAGCAGAGGGTAGGGAGAAGGTAGATGGGGCAGCAAGCTTGCCATTCAATGCAAGGTAGAAGGGCAGTGGCAGAATAATGGCCACATAGGGCTGCAATGAAAGAGCAGGGGCATGGATTGGACAATGGATGGCAAGGAGGGGGGCAGCACAATATCCTAAAGAACACTTCATGTTACATGTGTACATTCTTCCAATTAATTACAGTACGAGAATGTGCTGTGCCGTGTATGCTTTCTCTTAGGAAGGTCTGATTTGTAAAGGAATACCAGCCCTCCCATGTGCCACGCATTAGGGGATAGACTAACATATTTTAATGTGGTTTCCACATCACTGCACTAAAATGCATTAATCATGCATTAATAGTGCTTTAAGGGACCACCTCCTATGAGGTGCTCGACAGCATGGAGCTTTATTTATTTAAGCAGTTTTTTGTGAATTCGGCTCTGTATGCTGCCCTGTGTCTGAATACATGTGGGGCCTATTAATAGTACTGTCACCCTGGCTTCAGCACCTGTCTTCAGCAGGACTCGCTGCCACCCAGGTAAGCTCTAGAAAACAACTGCTGTCCTTCACATATGTTCAAGGATGAGAGGGGCTGGGGAGGGCACGTTGGCACAGAAGTCACATGTCTGGTCCATGCAACCAGTGGTCAACTGGGAACTCAGATATCAAAGCATCTTTCCTTTGCAAAGTTTTGAAATCTTTTTTAATAGAGGTGTTTCAATCAGTTGACACCAGAGGGAGAAAGGCGGTTCATTTATTTACCTGCAATATCTCTGTCAAAGAAAACAGGAAGAGAATGGTGCTCCAGTACTCAGACTCCAAGTTAGGATACATGAAGTTTAGTTTACTGCTGTACAATCATGCGGGCAATTCTTCTGTCTGTTAGAATGTGGTTGAGTAGTCATAGACATGACATTACTAAAATGAAGAATATTCTACAACTATTTTGGATTCTCATCTTCAGTAAATCATATAAAAATAACAATGATGCACTTTAAATGACTGATTATCGTAAGTTATGCAAGTTAAATTGGTAGGAAAATTCATTCTTTCTTTGTTATATGTTTACCATATAAAACAGCTCCTGTACACTGATACTTGGGTGAGGATACGGATAGGGGACGGTCTGTCTTGTCAAGAAAAATAGATACCTTTCAAGGACTAAAGCGAGGCTGTGTCCTGGCACCCTATCTTTTTAATTTGTTTTTATCAGACCTATCACAAGAACTAAAAATAGTAAACTCACATGCACCGAGATTAGGCCAGATAGCTACATCTAATCTGCTATATGCAGATGATGTGGTTCTTATAAGCCAAATGCAGGTCGGGCTTCTAAGACTACTGGGAGGGCTAGCAAACTACTCAAAACAAAATCGTTTGATAGTAAACTTGGAAAAGACCAAGGTAATGGAATGTAGCCGTAGGTTAAATAAAAAATATAGATGGTTCATGAACGGAGAACAGGTGGAATTAGTGCATTCCTATTGCTACCTGGGAGTACGGTTTGATGAACGGGGGTGTTTTACCCAATATAGGGAGGAGTTAAAAAAGAAAGGTCTAACATTGCGCATAGCGCTCTCAACCCTAAAAAGAACCTTGAAAGGCCCTAGCATCTTCCCATTATTAATGGTGAGATCTGCCAAACTGGCACCTAGCTTAACGTATGGCAGTTTGCCACTGAGAGGGCGCAATGCACAATGTCTAAATACAAGTATATTAAGAACATATAGACAGCTATTTCGCCTACCCCCAAATGCATCGCCAGCACAGATACATTGGAGGTCGGGCTAATAAACCAGACAATAGATAGAAAAGGGGCCTACATGAAAACTTGGCACAGAAGAAAAACTAATAAGAGGAATGACCTGTGTCAGGTTCTGTGGCAAGAGCTCCAAAGAAATAGTGAGCATCCGGCTGCGTCTATCTGAACAAGGCAATAAATGATTTAGGGCTGCACGAAAGCTAAACCTATCTGTAGCATGTTTCACAAGAGTAGTAAAAAACAAAACCAAGATGCTATCTCTTTTGAAGGAGGAAGAAATATTATCGAAAAGATCGCATGCCTGGGGGGTACTAAATTAGTATAAATGCTTACGATAGCAGCTCTATTTCGAAGAAGGCTGGTGCCCTGTTCTAGGAATGGAATTTCTGTATATTCGACTAGGAAAGTTACCTGGTGATAATAAAGACTATTCAGGGGGAAAGGAGAGCCCTAATGAAATTTGTAGGTTATGTAATAAGGGGAAGAGGAATATGATTCACCTTTTATAACTGTGCCCTGCCTTAGAGCAAGAGAGAAAATGCTTGCCAAAATCGCTTTTTAATCAACGTGGTATAAGGACATACAGACAAGCAGTAATATCATGCCTAAAACCAGGTGACCCAATCCTGAACTCACATATGGTGAAAATATTAAAGACGGCTGAGAAGAAATTTTTAGGAAAATGAACAGAATGATAAGACAGGAGGGGGGCAAACAACAACTACTTTTATGGTTTTATACTGTATTTATTTATTAAGTGTAATATTTATGCATTTTTTATATGTTAAAACAATTGTTTTGACTTTATGCTGGCAATAAACGGCACACCATTGTAATGATTTTAATTAACTGTACAAGAAAGATTATTCATTCATTCATTCATTCATATAAAACTCAATTGGTTGATGCAGTCACTGCAGAGAGATGATGTAGATGATGATGCTGATGTAGAGGGATTTATAGAGTGTGCGACTACTCAGAGAATGTAACTCCGCTATGCAGTACATTAATGGAAGAAAGAGATAGGGCCACTGAACAAAAAAACAAGTTTTGAGCTTTTTCCTGAGCAAGCCTACATTCTCTATCTGGCGAAGTTCTAAAGGTAAATTGTTCCAGCCCAGTAACCCAAGGAAGAAAAAAGGATGCCTGCCTACCTAAGCAAGATGTATCCTAGGAATCATGGCCGGAAAGGTTTTAGCAGAACGCATGTTTCTTGAAGGAATGTAATAGGAGATCAGGAAGGACAGGTAGTTAGGCCCTGAATTATGAAGCGCTCTGTGTGTCAAATGGGAAGTCTTGAATAAGATCTGCTCAATCACAGGAAGCCAGTGCAAATTTTGCAAATACAAAGAAATATGCTTCCTTCTGGGCAGACTGAGAGCTAACCTAGCGCCGGCATTCTTTACAGTCTGTAGTTTCCTCACCAGATATTGCTCCTGGCATCCATATAGAGCATTAGCATAGTCCAGCCTAGACATCACTAAGACCAAGCCCACTGTAATCCTTATCGAGACCGAAAGGAAGTGCAGGAATTTCCTTATCATGCGCAGGATGCCAAAACACAAGTCCACCACAGAGTTGATTTGATTATGAAAGGACAAAGTTTTGTCTAATTTGACCCCCAAGTTTTTTATTGTTTTTACTTGGGTATTCGGTGGTGAAGCTCCTTCCGGCTAGTGAACTTCCAGGTTAAGGTCAAAATTGTATCCTAAACTGAGAACCTCCGTATTTTCAGTATCACCCAGCAAAAGACGGCTGAAAGGCAAGGTTTAATAGCATCCTGTTCCCTTGGCTCCTCCTGGCCATAGGGAAATATAATCTGTGTGTCATCCGCATAGGATATTATTATGACCACAAGTGATTCAACCAGGTCAGCAAGGGGAGTTATATAGATATTAAACATTGTGGGGTTCAGGGTCGAGCCCTGGGGGACTCCTACTAAGACACTTTGAACACCAGAGGCGAAAGGAGGTTGCCACACTTCATGGATCCTATCTTTAAGGAAAGATTTAATCCACTTCCAGGCCTTTAATCTCTGATGCCAGTCTCCTGAAAGAGGGTGAGCCTATCATGAGGGAACATGTCAGATGCTGGCAATAAGTCTAACAATACCAGAACAGCCACTCTGCCCACACCAATGGTGCTCATCAACATGTGCAGAGACTTCCAGTAGGGCAGTCTCTGTGCTGAACCTTGGTCTGAAGTCTGATTGGCCAGGATGTATTAGCTTGTTAACCTCGATATACTTGGAGCTCTGATGAGTCACACATTTTTCAAATAACTTGGAAGATGCGGGCAAGAGTGTAATGGGCCTATAGCTGCTAGGGACATCGGGGTCTACACTTGTTTCTTTTTAAAAAGAGGTATAATTTCGGCCTGCTTCTAACAGAGCGGTACTGCAGCTGTGGCCATGGACTTATTTAACATGAAGTTCATAACGAGGTTAATAACATCAACTCCAAGATCCAGGATGGAAGGGGGGAATGGGTCAGAGGGAGATACCGACTTGAGATGTAAATCAGCGTCTTTGGAATCCTCTAGCGAGATTGCGAAGAACTCAGAGTGTTCTCCGCACTGTGTTAGAGGAATGAGTAGATGTATAAACCTTGGCTTCCACAGTCGAAGTTGCGGAAAGACTATTTCGAATTTCCTATATTTTGTTGTGGAAAAATGAGACCAATTCTTCACACCGTTTGGCCGAGGCAGCCTTGCTTCTGTGGCAGGCGGCTGGGTCCGAGAAATCATTTACAATCTTAAAGATTTCTCTGGGTTTGTTTCCTGCCCTTTCAATCAATTTTTCATAATATATTCTCTTTCCATAGAGATAATAAAAGTCATGTAAGTCTGAAGTGCCTTTTAATACATTACTTTGGTCTCTACACTATAGTTTTTTCTTCAAGCCCTTTCTGCCTTTTTGATCTTTTTTTCTCTTCTTTTAGAGCATCAAAGAACCAGGGACTAGAAATCCTATTACGACTAGGATTATGACTTGAGGGAGGGGTTAATTTTTCTACTGAAGTTTGCAGCTAGTTGTGAACACCAGCGTGTCAGATTCGATTGAGGCATCAAGGTCGGTTTGCCCTATTCCCGGTCTAACAACAGGCTATTTTGAGTGATCTTAGAGAAAAGTCTGGTAAGGTGAGGAACTGCATGATCACTTTGCCTGCCTATAGGAACGATGTACCAGATAAATTTGATCGTGCAATGATCCGTCCAGGTTAAAGGGATAGGGTATGGCAGAGACATTCTAAAACTAGAGAAGAGAAAACTAAATCAATTGTATGTTGCCCCCGAATGCATGGGATTAGTGACCATTTGAGAGAAACCCAAAAGGGACATGATGTAATTTAGGGTGTGTATCTTTGTTTGATGAGCAATCCCAGTGAATATTAGAGAAAGTGTGTGTGTGTGTGTATGTGTGAGAAACAGAACTGAGTTCTCCTTGATGCCATGAAGAATGCTGACTTCTGATTCATAGTACAAGAGATGCTAATCTGCAAATAAAGCACAGCGACTATGCAATTGTCATTTTACAAACCTTCCATTTCAAGGGTTATGCAACAGTATCAAGATCTTTTTAAAGCTTCTCACTGTTCAAAAGGGTGTAATTTCTGATATTTACCTCTTCCTATGGACATCATTGCTTGGTTTTACATGTGCAAAAGTGTCACTCTAAGGCCCATATTTATACTTTTTTAGTGCCGCATTTGCACCGCTTTTTGATGCAAAAATGGTGCAAACTTACAAAATACAATTGTAATTTGCAAGTTTACGCCACTTTTGCGTCAAAAGCGGCATAAATGCGGCGCAAAAAAGCATAAATATGGACCTAAGTGTCTAAAAATCAGCAATCTAGAAACTTGACAGCTATGGAATACCACATAGATGTAGGTCTCCATCGGTGCCCACTGTGCCCTGCATTACATATGTATATATATATATATACATATATATATATATATATATGTCGAACAAAATGGTCTGAGAGTTGCAGGGCGGCGCACTCCACTGCCGGTGCCCAGTGACAGAGAGGACCAATCTCGAAAAGTATAAATAACCAAGAATTTTCACTGCACTCCACGACGTCTCAATAATGTGTATTTATTTTAAGTAACAACCACCAATGCGTTTCAACTCCCCATGGAGTCTTGTTCACAATTCATGGGGAGTTGAAACGCGTTGGTGGTTGTTACTTAAAATAAATACACATTATTGAGACGTTGTGGAATGCAGTGAAAATTCTTGGTTATTTATATATATATATATATATATATATATATATATATATATACTGGAAGATGCAGGATCACAAGAAAACAACAGCCAGCCAGGGCAAAAATCTGGATCCCAAAGGATACAAAGAGCCATATATATATATATATATATATATATATATATCACCAGCGCCTTCCTGCCCCTTATATCCAGCGGTAGTGGTGCAAGCAACGGCAACACTACCCGTATACACAAGCAAACTTCCTAGGTCTCATGTGTTGTCGTCGAGCAAAAATAACAGGCACTCCAACAGTCTACAAGATGTGCAAACTTATAATTTGCGCACAAATCACCTCATACAGCAAATGGATGAAAAACCACTCAATGCGTTTTGCTGCTCCCGACGCCTTGTTTACGGGTGAGTGACCATAGAAACATGGAGCATATATCACTGTATTTCCAAAAGGTGCAAAGACAAAGGTCAAGTGTCTCCTGATGATAGGCACAAATTGCTAGCCATATTGTAGTTTGTAAGACACACTGGTTTTTATAGCTAGTTTTTTATAATTAGTATTATAATGATAGAATAATTATATTAGAACCATACAAGAATTTGACATAAATGTAGAGTTATAACTGTTCAGTATTGTTTGCTAATAAATACTTAAACATGAAAGATAGTAAATGAGGTGAGAATTAAATTAAATACTGAGTTGTATTGTTTTACAAAAAAATAATAATATTCAATGTTTGAGAAAACCACCAACACACCCACAGAGGACAGAGATGATTACCATCTAGTAAATAATTTCCATGGCAGTCTGAAAAGTTTCAGATACATTGCAGCAGTAGTAACTGTAATAAAACATCAGACAATTGACTCAAAAATGTTCCAATGAAATCATCCCACCCAGGTGGCCTAATTGAGCTAATGCACAATTCCCTATTAATCAACCACATATCTGACTCATTACATTAAATATTTTGTGCACATCCTGTGTTAATAATTCCATCACAAACTAATCACATATTATCCACCTCAAAGGGAGAAAAGAGAGGAAAAGAAAAACAAAAAGAAAATAGAAAAAAGAAGAAAGAAAAGAAGAACCAGAAAAGGATACACAGGTAGATGGAGATATCACCTGCCCATAATGAAAAAATACAGAAATTTTAACAACTCAAATTTTGCACTGAAATCAAATCAAATAATCATGCCCAAGTGGGATGAAGTATATTAAGGGGGCCTATATTGGCCAAAATATTTGTTCATATATGCAGAACGAAGGAATGATTTTACCATACAGAATAGCTCAGAAGCGTTCCTGTTAAATCATAGAGCTCCAAAGCAATGTATTTAAAAAATGAATCCAAATAAACCATATCACACTTTCCAAAAAGTGTGCACCTGTGGGAGACACAACCAACAAGACAGAATGTATGTAATACACATAATACCAAAAACAAGTGCAGTGGAGAAAAAGACCATATAAACTAACATTCTACTCTGCCTAACCTACTAAATAAAATCAATTAAAACCTTTCCTTTGGGGGAAGTGTACAGCTGTCCTCTAAGGATATGGGATGAAAAAAGGGGGCTTATCAGCCTTGCTGAACCTGGACAGACTATCTTAATTTAAAGATGGAGAATAATGTGCTCTGTCCTGCAGGATTCAGAACCTGTTACAGAATCTTCGTATCCTAAATGTACAGACAGTTCTTTATCCAAGTTCAGACCATTAGGAGCTTTTGTATTAAGTTCAATAATGTAAAATGACTCAAATTTTCTGACTGCTTTCTCTCTATCACCTCCCCTTGTACTTTCCAGTACTCTGTCAATGACAAAAAATAGGAGTTTAGAGATGTCTCTATTATGCTGTGCATTGAAATGGAGTGCTACAGGAAAATGTGGATCTGCCTAACTGTTCGCCCTAGTGTTAGTGTGTTCAAGTATTCTTTTTGTACCATAGTTCACACAGGCATTTAAGTATATAGATGGCAAATTCAGAAAAGCAAGTGAAATGAGAGTTTATTTTGATGGTGGCTCCTGTCAAGGGACATCTATATTATATAACATGCTGCTATGTATGCATGCTTTACACTTAGAACATGGATAAAATAATTGTATAGGTTTAATGTTGGTCCCTCAACATATATCTCTCTTGCTAAGTTTGTCTTTCAGACTCTTGCCCTTCCTGAAGGTAATTTTAGGACTCTCATTTTGTAGCAATTAAGGCTGTCCTCCAAAGTTAGAGTTGACCAATGTTTATGTATTATTCTTTTAGTTTTACCTGCAGTATTATTATAAGTAGTGATAAATCTACACTTGGTATCAGGTTCTGCAACCTGCAATTTTTTATGCATCGGGAGGTCTTCCCTATTGACTTTCTGTACCTTCTGTAATACGGCTTTCAGAATCGCTGGTATGTAACCCCTTTGTGTAAATCTCTGTAACATGGTCTCACATTCATTTTGGAAGTCTACATCAGTACTGCAATTTGTGCGGACTCTCAGGAGGTCACCAAAGGAATGCTCTCAATTAAGTTTCTTAGGTGACTGGAAGAGGCATCAATCCATGTATTGCCTGCTGTAGATTTCCTGTGGAGTCTAGCTATCAATTTGTTGTTGATGATTTCTACAGTTATGTCTATGAATTCTATAGCCCTAGTGTCCATTTGTGATGTCAAACCAATATTATATACATTGTTATTAAGCTGTTTTGCAAAATATTCAGCTTCTTTTTAGTTCCCTTCCAAATTATGAATAACTCATCAATAAAGTGTAACCACAGGTTTACTTTAAATTTGAATTATTCCAATGCTCCAGCTACCTCCTGCTTCCACTATGCCATGAAGAGACCAGCATAATTGTGAGCAAAGCAGGTACCCATCGCAGTCCCTTGTTTCTGACTAAATAATTTATTCTCAAACCAGAAAAAAATATGTTCAAGGGAAAACTGTATCATTTGTAAAAGCATGTCAGTGTGAAGGAATAGTGAGAGGGATCTAGCCCTTAGGAAGGGACTGCAGACAGAAATGCCATCAGAGTGTTTAATGTTTGTGTACAGGCTTCTTGCAACCACCGTTAGTAATAAGAAATCATTCTCTCATACTATTCCATCAGTCCTATTGAGGAAATCCCTATTGTCCTGTTTGTATGAAGGTAGAGTCTGATTAAATGGACATAGAAAGCAATCACTATATCTTGATGTATTTTACACTAAGACATTGACGGAAGACAAAATAGGTCTACTGGATGGGTTTGTGGATTTGTGTGTAGTTGAGGCAAAAGGTATAAAATGAGATACAGGAATATGAATTCATTTCAGTCTAATGAACCCCTGTCTCTCCATTCCACCAGTTTGTCATAGTACAACCTTTTGGACTTGCAAATCATTTCAAGATCAGTACTTTCATAACAATCAATTTAATTGAGCTGACATTACCACTCCTTAACATGCATTTCTTTAGTGAGGACAGCAACGTTGCCCCCCCTTGTCAGACTGCCTGCTCACAATGTCTTGTCATTTTGCAGGTTTCTCATGGCCTCCCTTTACTCTTTGGTTAAATTATCAGAATACCAAGATTAACTTTTAGCAGAGTGGAGATCACATATGATCAAAGATTCAAAGGTATCAATGGCATCATGGTTTAATTTAGGAACAAATGTAGACTTGACTTTGAATTGGTTGGGATATCTCATTTCCACATCAATCCCCGTGACACTTAGATTCAATAATGCGTCCCCTTTGTAAGTGGATTCTGTATTCAATTACACCAGCGTGAACAAAGTGTCTATATCACTGATATTTAGGCTGCTTACTCTCTCCCTGCGGATAGGTCCAGGGACAGAAGTAACCTTCAAAGTAAACCATTGTGTAGTTTAAGTTTCTGAGTGAAATGGAAAAGGTCAACACAGCTGTATTGGTCAGAAAAAATAAAGTCTTATTTTAATTAATCCTACTTCCGTCTCACTAAACATACAAGTGGAAATATTTCCCACATTTATGTTGTCACCCATTATTGTCCAGTCTCCTGTCCTCTTGTAACAATTCCCATGGGAGATGAGTTTCCTGTTCTGTTTTCCTCTGCTGGCCATCTTCCATTTTTTCCTCTGCCTCTTCCATTGTCTTTCTTCCAATTTTTCAGAGTCCTTTCTTTTCCCATCAATCTGAATTCCTCCCATATATTTGATAGCTTTTTAATTCAACTGGTTGAAGGGCCATGTATATCTTCGAACATGACATCTCTCTCTCTCTCTCTCTCTCTCTCTCTATATATATATATATATATATATATATATATATATATATATATATATATATATATATATATATATATATATATATATAATAGTTTTGAGGAGAATTTATCTTTTTATAGTTATTATATTATTAATTACTTTCATGTGCAATGTAGGCCCATGTGGGGTGCTCTGCTGGTGGATCTAACACAAATTTTGGAACTCAAGCGAGGTGCGGAAAAAGTTCAAAAACTCTGCTAGCCCCTTCAGTGGAGCGGTGATCACCCAGTGTAAGCTGCAGCCCAGTATGGGCTGCAAAGCTCAAACAGTCTGCGCTTGCACTGTGCAGCCCATAGCTGGCCTGCAGCGCACACCGGAGCACAGAGGAAGGCAGCCACTGCAGGGAGACTCGTCGCTGCCAGACATGATGAGAGGATTACCTCTGGGAAGACCCAGGTAAATCCTCATCTCTTTTTATCATTGTTTGTGCACACTGGTGCACAAACAAGGACTGAAACAGCAGCTTTCGCTGCCTACGACCCTGACCTGTTTCAGGCCTCTTGGGCACTGCTCTGTTACATGCGTAGTGCACAAGGGACAGGCCGGTGCACGAGAGGCCTAAAACCGCAGCTTTCGCTGCCAAGGCCCTCTCCTGAATGCACCTAATCTTGGAAGCGCTAAGCAGGGTCGAGTCTGGCTGACCAGGCCCGACCCTTCTTAGCACTTCCGAGATCAGGCACATTCAGGACTCCGTAGGTCACGGAACTCCACCTCTGTGGAATTCCACTGAGTTTTTTTTCAACTCTGCGAAATTCCGTAGAGTCGGACTCTGTGAACTCCTCCCAGGCCTAGTGTGATGTCGATTTTTTTCCACTCCTCACTTCCCTTTTTATTGCCCTGGTATTAATGTTTTCTCCATGGGCAAGTTGCAAAAATATTGCAGCCCGCTTGGCATGATAAATAAATTTCACCCAGTGAATGATATCTTGACAACAGACAATTCTTCAGTGTCATGTAAGTGTGCACCTTCTTCCTCATACATATTACTTTTATAAGGCCAGCTTCACAAATATATTTCTGACATTGCTCAAATGGACATCTGTCTCTTCCTTCCATCCACTTCCTGATAGGGTTCCACAGTAACGCCCTTCTGAACTCCTAACCACATATTGTTCTCCTTCCTCATGTCAGTATAATTCACTTAATTTCAGGAATTTCACGTCAAGCTTTTTGTGTGAAATTTCTCACATTTCACCATCAATCTACTTTGTACAGCTATGTGTTATTCACTATAAATGTGTGTTATTCTCTGTAAGTATTTATTTCAAATACACATGAACAACAATACATATGGCTGTTGTTCACAGGCCTTTTTCTCAATGTGTTACAATATAGCTCAAAATGTTGCATAGTTACACTCCTAATGGTCAGTGCATAACAAAAATTGACATCCCCTCACATAAATTCTAAAATGGTGCATTCCCCACCAACATGACAAAGCTTCTTTTTCAGTGACTGAATAACTTACTCCACATAATTGCTCTGAAGCTAAAGCTGTCACATGTTCATATGCATCCCTTTCTTGAAGCAAAACAGCTTCCACACTACACCTGCTATCATTTGTCGTATTAACACATTTATCTTCATCACTAAATGGTTTCAATAGTTTACACAAAACAATTCCCACCTTTTCACATGAAAAAGCTTCTTCCCATCCTTTTGACCTCAAGAATTTCTGGCTCCTTATAAGCAGACTCCTCATTATTGCAGCTATCATTCCCAAAACAGGAGTGACTCACACACACAATTCTGTTAGCCCCAAAAGCATCATAATTGCCTTTTTTGTAGGACTTGGGTTTTCCCTGATAAAAAGATCTTCTCTTGGTTCATTGCCTCAGTTTTCAAAAGATCTTCCTTTGGTCCATAGCCTTTTCCAGACACACGATGAATGAAGAGTCCACTGCTTCCACTTCAATCTTACATTTCAAATTTCTCCTCCAAAATGTTCGGAACCTTTTCCAACATTCTATTACACTCAGTTATAAACTGTCCAAATAGCAGAAATATGCTACTGCAACCACTTCTTGAAATAAAATATTCATGGTTCTATGGAAAAAAGTTTAAGCTAGCCAAGAGTGGAATGCTGTTTCTGAAGTCACAATAGATGGTATGTTGTGTGATTCTTCATTACGTTTGTCATGATGATAAGCAGATGATATATTTAAAGTGGTAACAATGTTAGCCCCTCACGTATAGTCAACATCTCCAATAAATTGGATGAGAGATGCCACTCAAATCAAATATTTTTACCTAGACCACACATGTTGACACATATTCTTAAATCATCATTGAACATGCATGCCAACACCACAAGAACTAAACATTAAAAACAATTGATTTCCTCTATAATGTCCAACTTGAAAAATCTTTTCAACTCTTTACACAAGTTATCTCCAAAACTTACTGGCAGTCTCCTCATGCACATCTGGAACTAAACCATCCATCAACTTTATCCTATGGATTAAATCTTTTAATTTTCCTGAAAATACTTCGGCAGGTATCCTTTCCCACTTGCTGTCTGAAAGTCAATGGCTCTCACTTGAACATATCACTTGGTTGGGATGATTTAGCTCAAGCAAATTGTTGAAATCTTTTTGTTCACCTCCACGCAACAAATATGACCAATTCTTTGCTACCGAAATTGTGGTACTATTTATGACACCGTTCTTGAAAGATTACTCTCTATAGAATTCCCCAATCACTTCAATCATTCTCTTTACATAGACAACCATTCATACCTTAGACTCCTCCAATTTAATCTGTACAAAATGTTTAGACACATCCTCACTGATTAAGGTATAGGGCAAACATGATTCAGATGTTACACACACTTCCACTCTATTTATGTGCATGATACTAAAAAGAGATTCTCTTTCCTAGCCTTAATGGTTCAAACATAACCTTCATCATCACTCACATATTTCTCTCTTGTTGAATTTGTCCTACTACTTTTCAAGTCATATTTGACTATATTCACTACTCTCAGACCCAGGTTCAAATCCAAGCAAAAAGCCCTCCATCCTAGAATTGTTTGCATCACCTAGTTGCCATTTGCTATCACACTGATAGCATCCTTGGACTTTGTCATTGTAAGCATTCCTGTCGCCAGGACACACTCGCACATACTCCCACACACAAACCCCCCCCACTCGGCCGCTTCATACATCCCCATTCACACAAACATACATAAACAAACACCACACTCACACACGCATTCACTCCCCCCTACAGCACATACATAGATTCACACCCTCCTCTTCCCAGGGCATACATACATTCACAACCCCCTGCCCCGTACCGCATACACGCACTCACCCGCTCTCCACATTCACTCACGCAAACACGCACCGCCTTCCCCGTTCACTCACACACTCACTCCATCCACTTACATACACATGCACATGCATACATGCACTCACCACTTCCATCTGCTCAATCACACTAACGCACTCAATCGTTCACACCCGCACACACGTACTCAGGCACTCACCCCCTCCCCATCCACTAACACTAAAAGACCCCCACCCAATCCACAAACACTTACACACACCCCTCACCCCATCCACAATCACTCACACATGCAGACACACACCCACAAACACCCCACCACCCCCGTATTCACGACATTCACACACACACTCACACGCACACACATATACACCTTCTCTTGTCAGACAATCCACTTACCTCGTCTGTCGAGGAGGTCATCCCAGAGGGGACGGGTCCTGGCACTTCCACCGCCAGCAGAGCCCCACCATTCAGGACACCGCCACGCCGTATTATGGGTCATAATATGGTGTATGGCGTCCTTTTGGCATGGCGGTGCCGGCAGTGGAACTGCCTCTTCACCACTGACCGCCGGAACGGCTGTGTTGGAATTCCACCCGATTTCAGGTGGAATTCAGAAATCAGCTGTAAATGGGTGGTCTTAAGACCGCTAGCATTGGTGGTCTTTCAGCACCCGCGGTCCATTAAAGGAAGTGAGGAGCAGTATCTCACCACTTCATCGACATACATATTTCCTAGTGTTCCATGTTCAGTGGATTTGCGGTGTGCAGTGCAATCCACAACCGCAATTCAAGCAGGCAATTGTAGTGCATTCAACAAATTGTAGACTTTATTCCCATTCTGAACTGGTGAGTCAGAAGAGGTCATAAAGCCTCTCTGGAACCACAACTGTCCAAAGTCGTGAATGACACAAAACAATATTGACTAGCAGTGAAAATTGTCATTTTCAGCTGTTCCAAAACACAGAATGCTCTAGTAAGAGCAACTAAGTCAGCTACCTGGGCAGAAAATACTTCTTCAAGCCAGGAAGATTTCTCACACTGTGGAAGCTGCATCACCAGCTCTCAGGATACCATCTTTTTCTCTGAAACAGGAGCCATCAACAAACATGATAATTATTTTCAGTTAGGGGAACATCTTGAATGTTAGGTCTCGGCTTTGTGAATAGTTCAGCAACATCAACACAGTCATGCTCAATCTCATCAAAACAATAACTTACATTTTCAACAACAGTAGGTAACAGATTTGCAGGATTTAACATAATGCATCACCTCAAATGATCATTGGGTGCAGCGAGGGTGACCTGTTCATATATGGTCAATCGCTTGCTTGTAAGATGGTGGGTTTTGATTTGGGTTAACAATATTTCCACGGACTGGTGTGCAAAAATGTTCAGGGGATGAGCCATAACAATGCCTTTGCACTGTTCTATGTTGACGCTCTCAGCTACTACAGCTTTAAGGCAACCAGGCAAAGCCAAAGTCACAGGATTAAGTGTGGTAAAAAAATAAGCCACAGGCTTATTTGCATTTTCATGCAACTGAGTGAAAACTTAGAGAGTGCATTCCTCCCTCTCTCAGCAGTAGAAAGAAAAACATTTGTTATAAGTAGGCATTCCGAGAGCAGGGGCACAACAGCTATTTTCTATCAGCTCTGCGAAGGCACGTTTGTAATTGTCATGCAATGGTACCGAAACAGTCACATCCTTGTGTGTCAGCCTCGGGAAAAGGGAAATGTTTGGAATCCACTGATGACAGTAGCCAACCATTCTCAGGAACATTCTGACTTCTTTCTGAGTGATGGGGTGTTAATTTTCAAAATTGCTGCGATTCTTTCTTCCAACACCTTTCATACACCTTTTCAATGTAGTGACCTAGGTTCTTTCTTAGAAGACTGTAATGTAGTTGGAGAACCTTTATGTTTATTTTCTCCTAAATGATTCAAAAGGGCAATTGCGTCTCTCCTGCAGGCTTATTGAGTGTTTGATTCCACAAGTAGGTCATCAATGTACTGGACCCAGACTGAATGGTAGGGCATGTTAAGGGATTCCAGATTTTTTTCAAGAACTTGTTGAAGATCGATGGACTCAGTATACCCTTATGGCACCATTCCAAAACACACGACTGCCAAATCAAAATATGAAGAAAAATTGTCTCTCCTCGTGCAATGATATGGAAAACAATGCTTGGCATAGGTCAATCATGGTGAACCATTCTGCTTCACATGGAATTTGGAATAAAATCACTGCTGGATTTGGTACCACGGCAGAACATGGAAAAACAATTTTGTTCACTTTTCTAAGCTCCTGGACTATGCAGTATTTTTCATTGCGCTTCCACAGTCCCACAATGGGCTGGTTACATGGACTTCCCATTATCTCTTTTAGGATACCCTTTTCAATTAAGCAATTTATCAAGGGAGTAATTCCTGCAATCGTCTCAGGTGTCACGTTATATGGGGTGAATTTTCAGATACACTGCATTTGGTTTCACTGTCTTAATGAGTCCTATCACTTTTCCTGAAAAATCCCAAACTTCAAGTGATACATTGTCTATCAGATCTTCATTCAAATTATTACATGTCAGCATTGGATACAATGGTCACTTGGGTACTGATTTACAATTCTGCATGGTACATCTTCATCACTTGTCTGGATTGCTATTCCATGGGAAGTGCAATAGAGCAATTTATTTTACACAACAGGTCAAGCCCAAGCGAGCTTACAGGACTAGAATCACATACCACAAATTGATGCTCATCCTCAAAGTAGCCTATTTTCATGGCGACAGATTCTGCTACTGCGTTTATTTGCAACTCCTACAACCTTAATTCTTCTTCCTGAAAGGGGTAAATTCAGTACTTCTGATGTTGTGACAGTGAAGCTTGTAGCCCCACTGTCAACCAAAAACGACCGATGTGGAGACCCATTACATCAGCATCTACATAGGGACCACGTTGATCTACTTGCCAGGCTGTGCATAGTGTGCAATATTGAGCATCTGAGCAATCGACTTGAAGAATTTCTGAAAAATCCTCATCACTCAAATCCATTAAAGGAAACTACGATGCCAACTGATTCAAGTCTACATTGGCAACCCAATTTAAATTCTGTCTGGAAACATTTGTGTGCTGCTGAGCCATCAGCACTTGTGGTATTTGCATCTACTGTCCATGGGGCACATTTACACATCGCACTCAGGGTCTCTGAACTCTCTATATTTGAACCTGTTTATTATCTTGATGCTGCATTACACCTCCATTTTGCATCTGATTAATATTCACATTAAGGGGACACTCCCTTCTCCAATGTCCTAAATTTCCAAACGTTTGACAGGGATCAGTTCTTTTCAAAGTCTGACCATTCTCAACGCCATTCTGGTCTACCTGACCACCACGTCCTCTGCCTCTAAGTTGGAAAACATTTGCTCCCTGCTGTTGCAGTCCTTGCATACCACCAGTGTTCACTACCATTTGCAGACTTTGACTAGCTTTCTGTGTAGCTTTTAATTACATAACCATCACTTTTTTTTCTGCTCCAGTTTCAGTTCATCACTCCAGTATTTTGCATACCGCAAGATTTCATCAACCGGTTTCTTCTGCCAACAAATCAAATGCTGATGAATCATCTCACTTATGTCTGGTTTCAATCCCTGCACAAATCTGAACACAAAATGACCCATATCTTTAGCTCATATTTTTTCAATACCACTGTAATGTTTGAAAGCTTGCAACAATCTCTCATAATAGGAATAAATCGACTCCTTAGATTCTTGAGTGGTTCTGTCAATCCTCAGCCAATCAATGGCCCTCATTACAACCCTGGCAGTAAATCCCGCTTTCCTCCGCGCTGAAGGCTGCCAACATACCGTTGTGGCAGCAGAATTCCACTACAGGTATTACGACCCACATCTCGAAATCCGCCACAATACAGACACCCACACAAGTCCGCCACACCAAAGGTCAGTGATACACTGGTGATACCAAAACCTACTCCGTCACGCAAACAAGAATACGCCCACACTATCACGACCCACGAATCAGCACAGCGGACTTACAACCGTCCATTGGCGGTACACACCCCTACGCTCAAAATACACACACATTTATAAAACACAACCACATTGGACAATTCCAAATACACACACCTGACACACATACACACATCACACCCACACACTCACAACGCTATTCCTCAGGATATAGGCATCATGCACAGAGCCAGGATACTTTGCATTGAGATGGGAGATGTACAGGTCCGCCAGGCACACTATCTGAACATTTATCGAGTGAAAGCTCTTTTGATTTCTGGAAACCTGTTTTAATCTCCGAGGGGGGAGCAAAGGCAATATGTGTACCTTTGATTGCCCCAATAATGTTGGGGATATGTCCCATTGCATAGAAGTCAGCTTTCACTGTGGCCAAATCCTCCACCTGGGGGAAAACACTGTAGCTGCGCATGTGTTTCATCAGGGCAGACAACACTCTTGTTAGCACTATTGACAACATTGGCTGTGACATTCCTGCTGCCACGCCCACTGTCACTTGGAAAGAACCAGTTGCCAAGAAATCGAGCACAGATAGCATCTGCACAAGAGGGGGATCGCAGTGGGGTAACGGATAGCAGATATCAGGTCTGGCTCCAATTGGTCACACAGCTCTTGGATTGTGGCCCTGTCAAGTCTGTAGGTGAAGATAATGTGCCTGTCCTCCATTGTTGCCAAGTCCACCAGGGGTCTGTACATGGGGGAATATCTCCATCTCCTATTCATCCGCAGCAGTTGCAATCTAGGGGCCAAAACTATGAGCATCTGGTAAGTATTCTACATTTCCAAACTGTACACTGCATTGCATGTTGTTACTGAAACAGTATGTTGTTGGATAGGCCCAAATGGTGCCTATGTGTACTGTGACGCAATTGGATGCCATGGCCTGCCCTCCCCCCGAAATGTCGTCCGCCTCTCCTGTGTGGATGGACAGGTGGAAATGAGATAATGCCACTGATGTTGTGAGGCGGTCGAGTACCACCGTGCAACTCATCATTGGTTGTCTACGGGACCTATGGGTTACAGTGGCCAATGATGATGTATTCCGGCGGTGACGGTATGGACCGCTGCAGATGTGACCGCCATTTTCTATCTGTTCTCTCACTTGCTACCTGACCTTCAACAGGAGAAGACCTACACTGCAAGTCCTGCTGTGACCTGTGTCTGGAACCGACCATGGCCCGAGTCACTGGGGAAAGGGCCCCTGCCTTCACCGCTGCGGAGTTGGAGAGATTGGTGGATCGGGTCCTACCTCAGTACCGAAAGCTGTGTGGGCCTCCAGACCAACAGGCGAGTACACTGTGACCACGGTGCATGGGGCATGAACGCATGGAGTGCTGTGTATGAGGGCCTCGTGTAAGGGGGGTGGAAGGGTCCTGGGCAGCGTGCTGCATGTATGGTGGGCAATGTCTGTGCGTAAGGGGATGCGAGGGAGGTGGTGGCGCCATGAGTGTAAGAGGCTGGACGGTATGGCTGACACCTTTTTCTATGTTTATTTTTCTGCAGGCCACTGCCCATCAGAAAAAGGGTATATGGCGTGTGGACCCTGGGGGTCTATAGCAGGCGGAGCACCCACTGTCGGAAATGGTGGGAGGACCTGAGACACTGGGCATGGAAGATGATGGAGGCCCAGCTGGGGATGTCCTCCCAACGAGGAAAGGGTGCCCATCGAACCCTGACCCCCCTGATGTTCCACATACTGACCGTGGCCTATCCGGAGCTGAATGGGTGCTTGAGGCCATCACAGTAGCCACAAGGGGGTGAGTATAGTTTCCATATCTGCAAATTGCATATGGTGGTGGGGTGGTCTTCGGATGGGGGATGTGGGCCTGTGGGTGCCCCTAAGCCAGGCAGGACATTGCATGGTAGGTCCCATGTTGGGCAGGGTTCTGTTGTGAAAGTCCTCCAACCAACCTAGTAGGCCTCCACTACTGGGCAGGGGTCTGTGGCTCTCAGGTATGCTGCTATTGGCCTTAGGTATGCCTGTCCTAGGGGTGGTGACTAGCATTGTGACATGTAGTGCATTGCATATGGTGGTGGGGTGGTCTTCGGATGGGGGATGTGGGCCTGTGGGTGCCCCTAAGCCAGGCAGGACATTGCATGGTAGGTCCCATGTTGGGCAGGGTTCTGTTGTGAAAGTCCTCCAACCAACCTAGTAGGCCTCCACTACTGGGCAGGGGTCTGTGGCTCTCAGGTATGCTGCTATTGGCCTTAGGTATGCCTGTCCTAGGGGTGGTGACTAGCATTGTGACATGTAGTGCATTGCTTAGTGCATATGCCTGTTCCCTGTGTGAGTGTGCTGTACGCCAACGGTGGTGTTGGGGCAGCCATTGACCAAGTGTATCCTTTGTCCCCCCCCTTTTTGTTTTGTCACCCTGTCCTTGTGTGCATTAGCATCATCTGGCAGAGAAGCAGAGGCACCGGTGACGGAGGGAGCTGCATCCCACATGGTCCAGGAGGCCGAATCAACCGATGGTGAGGGCACCAGTGGGACGGAGGGCGAGGGGAGCACCACAGAGGAGACAGGAGGGGACAGTTCTGACAGTGATACCTCCTCTGAAAGAAGCTCCCTGCTGGTGGCGGACACCTCCGTGCCCACCCCAACTACAGGTACAGCTGCCACCCCCGTACCAGCACTGCCCTCCCAGCAGCCCCTCAGCGAGATTCCTGTGCCCGCTCACCGAGGAGGGTGGGCATCTCCTTCGCCCCAGGCACCTCAGGTCCTGCCCCAGTTAGCCCTGCTGCCCTGAGTGAGGAGGCTATTGACCTTCTGCGATCCATCTCTGTTGGGCAGTCAACCATAGTGAATGCCATCCAGGGGCTGGCAGGCCATTTGCAACAAACAAATGCATTCCTGGAGGGCATTCACTCTGGCATGGTGGCCCAACAAAGATCAATCCAGGCTCTGTCCTCCTCCCTGATGGCAGCCATTGTCCCTGTCTCTAGCCTCCCCCCTCCAACTTCCTCTCCCCAGTCCCATTCCCTTCAACCCCAACCTATCCCAAGCACACAGTCAGACTAGCATGCACCCAAGACAACACACAGGAGTGGCTCAGGCAAACACAAGCACCACACATCATCCCACAGGCACTCACACAAAAAACATCCAGAATCAGACACACCAACATCCACTGCCTCCACTGTGTCCTCCTCCTCCTCCTCGTCCACCACCCTCCCAGTAGCACCTCCACTCACACCTGCAGGCACTACATCCTCATCCACTACCTCCATCACCATCATGCCTATCACTACACACCCCTCACTGGCAGTCACCACCCCCACATCCATACACACGTCCCCTGTGTCCTCTTCCACTGTGTCTGTGCCCCCTCCTCCCAAAGTACACAAACGCAAGCACTCAGACACCCAACAGGCATCCACCTCACAACAGCATCCAGCCCATGCACCTGCACCCAAACACAGAAGACTGACACCTCCTACAACCACTCCGTCTTCCTCCACTCCCAGACCTTCACCCTCTTCCCGCCCCAGTGTCCCTGAGAAGCTTTTCCTCTCCGCCATTGACCTCTTCCCTACTCCCCCCCCCCCCGTCCTTCACATCGGGCCAGGGTGGTCAGGACCCAGGCTAGCACCTCAGCCACCCAGTCCACGGCCACAGTAGTGTTGGCAGCTACTACAGGTGAGAGAGGCTCCAGGGAACCAGCCATAACCACTGACAGTGTGCCTGCACCAGCTGCCAAAGGGAAGGACAAGGAGGCACCACCAGGTGTGAAGGGCAAGGGCAAGGGGGCACCACCAGCTGTGAAGGGCAAGGAGGCACCACCAGCTGTGAAGGACAAGGGCAAGGAGGCACCACCAGCTGTGAAGGACAAGGACAAGGAGGCACCACAAGCTGGGAAGGGCAAGGGCAAGGGGCCTGCCCCTGCAGGCAGGAAGGTCAGGAGGCCTGGTGCAGGGACTGAATCAGAGCCCCCACCACTAACCATGGCGGTTCAGCCGTCCGAGGCTGCAGGGGATGGGCTGGAGTTTCCCCCACCATGGGCATTCCCGACACCAGCACCACCACCAACATCACTGCCTGCAGCAGTGCCAGCAGCAGCAGCAGCAGTGGGCAGCCGTCCGAGGCTGCAGGGGACGGGCTGGAGCCTCCCCCCACCACGGGCATTCCCGACACCAGTACTGCCACCAGCATCACTGCCTGCAGCGTTGCCAGCAGCAGCAGCCCCAGTGGGCAGCCGTCCGAGGCTGCAGAGGACGGGCTGGAGATTCACCCCACCACGGGCATTCCTGACACCAGCGCCGCCACCAGCATCACTGCCTGCAGCAGTGCCAGCAGCAGCCCCAGTGGGCAGCCGTCTGAGGCTGCAGGGGAAGGGCTAGAGACTCACCCCACCAGTGGCATCCCCAACACCAGCCCCACCACTGCCACCACTGAGCAGCCATCACCGTCTGCGGGCAGTGTGTAGTCCTGCCTCCATGGACTGTAGTGTGTCCTGGCCCAAGCAAATCCTGTGGGTGTGACACCCAGGTGAGAGACTGTGACCTTGCACTCCCCATGTGCTGCATCACAGGGCACAAAGCCCCCTCCAAAACCAGTTGAAGAATTCATCCACTCACTTCCTCCTTGCCAGGATTAAGCACACTGGCCACAAAGCCCCCTCCAGAACCAGTGGAAGCAGGCAACCATTCACCCCCTCCTTGCCAAGATGAAGCACAATGGGCACAACGCCCCCTCCAGAACCACTGGAAGAAGGCATGCACTCACCCCCTCCTTGCCAGGATGAAGCACACTGGGCACAAAGCCCCCTCCAGAACCAGTGGAGAAGCCATACACTTGAGAGACTGTGGCCTTGCACTCCCCAGGACCAAGCAGTGGGCAGACCACACACTTGGGAGACTGTGACCTTGCACTCCCCAGGACCAAGCAGTGGGCAGACCACCCACTTGAGAGACTGTGAACTTGCACTCCCCAGGACCACGCAGTGGGAAGACAAACAACTTGAGAGACTGTGGCCTTGCACTCCCCAGGACCAAGCAGTGAGCAGACCACCCACTTGAGAGACAGTGGCTTTGCACTCCCCAAGCCATCGCACAGGGCATGTTGCCCCCTCCCGGACCAATGGTGTTGGTCCATCTTCCGGCTGAGGTGCCCCCCCATTTCCCATCCCCCTGAGGTGCATGTGTATTTTCGACCTGATGCGCCTGCAGTGTTCTCTCCGTGTTGTGGCAGGAGTCAAGTGGGGCCTTGGCCTATGTGATGTTGCCCTGTGGCCCACAGACATTGTGGACTGGGCAGTGTCCCTCCATTTGTATATATGTATATACTGTTTTGATTTTGAAGGATGTATTTCTAGTATTTTATCTTATTACACTCACTTTAATCAATTCCTTTTGTCCTTGCATTATTCCTGAGGGGTACGGGGTAGATATGTAATGTTACTGCATCTGTTTGTGTGTATGGTGTTGGGGGTGGGGACGTTGCGTGTGTGTGTCACTCTTTTTTTCCTCTCCCTCCCATGTGTGCTAGGCGGCAGTACTCACTGTGGTCATTTTCGTCGGACTTGGTATTCATGGTGAAGAAGGAGATAGTCGAGCATGGGGAACACCTGCAACTCAGGCTTCATGGCGGCGTGGTTCTTCCTTAAGTCTCCTGGGGTGAGTTGTTTCCCTTCCGTGCACTGTTTCCGCCTTGCTTTGATGTCGTTGGTACCGCCCCGGAAAAGGTGGCAGGTAGGCCTGTTGTAATAGTGTGGGCTGTATATTGTCTTCGGCCTGGCTGTTGGCGGTTACGTGGCGGTCGGTGTGTTAAAATGGCTCTCTTTGTGAGTGGTTTCCGCCGTGGTCATAATTCTATTTTTTTTCCCGCCGGCCTGTTGGTGGTATTAGCGCCACTTTATCACCGACCGCCAGGGTTGTAATGAGGGCCTAAGTCTCAGTAAGGCATTTCAAAGGGCCAAGGGTAGAGGGGACTATACGTCTTGGAGTCCACGGTGTTCAGCAAGAAGGGTAGGATGGAGCAGACAGCCTCAATGGAGTCTGTAGAGGAACTCTCCAAGAGAGGGTGACGAAAGAAGCGCTGAAAATCCAAGTGGGGAACGGTATATTAAAGTTCATATGGTACAATGATCCATCCATCCATCACTCCATATGACTCAGTTGTTGAAATTATCCAATGGAAATTGGTCATGCAAAACGGACTGCAACATCACTGTAGATTCCCGGGTTCATTAAGAGAAATGTCTTCCGTCTTCGCTCATCTGTGCGAGTTGAAACAAATGTATACAGTTTTAGTTTCCCATTTCCTGAAAGTACTGTGCTCAAGGTTAATTTCTAAGACTTACTTTGCGTAAAACAATAGAACATATAATTCCAAGCTAACATTATCATGAGAACGATGACTGAAAGAAAAGTGCATGTTAGCAAGAATCTCTGAACATTATCTGCAAAGTCAGGAAACAAGGCCTTGCAGGCCTCACTTAGGTTAAGCAAAGTGAATTAAAATGGCACATTCGTTTATGCAAATAAGGCACATTTAACATTCAAAATTATAATTTCATCATTAGTAAGCTTTAACAGTGTTCATATTACAGTTTTTTTAAATGACATAACTCTGTTAACCCATTCATGTAACTATGGCACAGAACTACAGACTTCTTCTTTTGCACATTATTTTTAAAATACTTCTTTCATAGGAATCATTGTTTTAGTGCAAACTGTTAATTAACATACTAAGCTAGAACATAAAAACAAAATAATGTGTTAAATATAAGGTTTTTAGGCTATACCACATCACTTTTGAATAATGACCTACAGTGAATGCATGTTAATCTACCTTTCAGTTCACCACTTTACAATAACCTATTAGTACTTTGACTAACAAAATGCATAGATTGTCACGTATAGATATTCACTGTGACATTAGGGACAGTACTAAAATGTCTGCTACATGAACAGTTATGCCAGTGTTCTCCACCAGGTTGATGGCGAGGTGACACACTCACTGCTTCTAGCCTTGTCTTCCATTATCCTGGAAGACTGATGACCAGGTCTTCTGTCCACGTTGCTCAGCTATTGACAAAAAGACAAAAGTCTTTATTCAGTGGAATAATAAGAAGGATGCTTCTTGTTGTTCCAGATCCTAGAGTAGCCACACATGCAACATCAGGGATTCCCGAGTGCACTTGCTCTGAAGCAGCTTTGACAGAAACACTTACACTGAACTGTGCTAACGCAGTTCAGCATCAAAAAGTTTACAGCTGGCTAATGCCAAACTAAGATGCCGGGCGGGCCTCATATTTATTGTATGACGCTAGCCGGCAGTAAGGTCCGGCTAGCATCATAGAAAAGGACGCTAGCCAGGAGCGGGAGGCGTAGGGGGAACAGAGGGTTTAGCGTCAGAGGATGACGCTAATACGGGCAAAGGCAAAAAGAAATGCCTCTGCCCAGACTAGCGTCATTTTTTTATGTTAAAACCCCATGGACATAACTCCTGTCTTAGTTAAGACAGGAGACATGCCCCCCACCCCAGTGGCCATGCCCAGGGGATTTATGTCACCTGGGCATGGCCATTTGGCTCAGTGCCATGTAGGGTGGTCCAAGTTAGGCCCCCCTATGGCACTTTGAAATAAATGTTAAAACACTCACCTGGACTTACCTGGGATGGGTCCCCCCATCCTTAGGTGTCCTCCAGGTGTGGGTGAGGGTGTCCCTTAGGGCAGGGACACGGGCACCTTTGGGCTGTTTCCATGGTCTCTGACAATAGAAAAAGGCACACAGGTCCCCTAATGCCTGCCCATAACCAGGTGTTAAATCATGAGGCTAAGCAGGCTTGGCGGTTTTATGTAAGGCCCTCCTCCTCTCGTGTGTGATTTTTGCACGGGAGGATAAATATGCCCCTTGGTTACCAGCACTGTGGATATGTGCTGAGAAAGGAGTTAAACTGTACAAATAGGAAAAAAGCTGCAATGAGGTTTTTGGATTGTCCATAATAGATGTTTCATGTGTTTACCATGTTCATGGTTGAGAATTCAACTGATGGTAGAGAGCTGAGCAGTGCTTCATCAATTTTAAAGAAATTTATTCATGTTCAGGAAAAAAGATGTCACAGAGGCACTGCGCATGAGAAGTGCTCTTCGCTGGGATCAGGGGTTGTCTTGTCAACATTTTTTAAGTACCCATGATGCAGTTGCACAAGTTGTAAGCGCTACGAAAATTGGTGATTCTTACTTTAAGCACAATTACTATTCAAAATTTGAGTTAGGCACTGGTGCTCTGTTTGGCACCAAACGAGAGAGAGAGGGCTGTAGCAGGGAACACTTGACATGTACTCTAACTTAGAGTCTCACTGAACACTTGACAGTGTTAAAGTTATGGTACAGTGTTCTTTTTTTAACAGCAGGATGAGTGCTTGTGCCTATGTTATACTTGGCAAACAATTAGCGTATGCCTGTTCAGGAAGCCTTCATTCAAGTGTCATTTTTTGCTGATCTGGTTAGCATTCTTCTTTGGGAGAGGTCAAGGGCATGGGCTGCAATTATTTCCAAAGAGGGAAACGGTAAACTCTTTGGCAAAGGCTCCTGGCATGGATCACAACATGAATTTTGTGATGCCAGTTTCTCATGCAATTCATTGTCTAAGTCTCATCTTGTTTAAAGTTAATGAAATAAAGGTAGGACTGGAGAGATGTCAATGCTTAATGGATCTGTGTGTCAGGGCTCAGTCTGATGTGCAGATTACGAAAAATAGAACTTTACTACTACTGTAAGATAGTTGGATAGTGTCTGCCAATTGTGGCTTGCAATGTGTGTGCTATCCTTATACTCCATTTTTTTTGTTTGGGATTACACCAGCTATTATGGAATCTGGCTTGATATCTGTTTCCACAGTGGTGGAGTCAAGCAACCCAGGCGTCCTCAAAATGTTCTAGGAGCAGTGTTAGTTTGTCTTCATTTTCTATGTACAATTAAAAATCTACTAGAGAGTTCTACAATCTTTTTGGGAGGCACAAATGCTAGCTCAAACATGTTTTTAAGTTGGAACTGGAATGTGCTACTTGTGGAGTATAAAATAATTAAGGGGATTTTTTTAAGTGGTGCCAAATGGCTCTGTCATAATGGAATTAGCATCCTTGTTTTGCTGTGCTTGGATACACTTTGAATATTTGTGTATATCACAGCACACCCCAAATCTATGATCATTTTAGATGGTGCATAATTGGTACATTTATTTTTTCTTTTATTGCACTAAACATTTCTAATTAGGTATTTATTTATTTGTGTAAGAAAGTGAATATCAATTGTATATTATTCTCATGCAGTAGTCCCTGGATAGTATACACTCGGTAGAAACGTGCCATCCATTAGCTACATGGAATATTGTTTTTATGTTTGCAGATTTGTTTTCCATATTGTGGGGTTTTTTGTGTGAGCAATTAGTACATTTTTGGGGATGTCTATCTCTGTGACGGTTTTAGTGGTTTGTTTAACTATTTTGTCAGAACATTTTGGGTTGGGATTTTGTCCGTTTTATCTTTAAGTGCTGCTGCACGTGGAGCGCTTGAGCTTGTGGAAGCTTGCTTGAGGTTTTGAACTTAATTTCTGACATCTGTTTCTGTCATATTTGGTGGATGTTTTGCTCAGTTGTGCTTTTGACTGCATCATTTACAGTAATTGTTCTCTCATTGCAACCATACGAGTAGCATTTGGTGCATTTCCATTGGCTACATTCTTTGCTGCTACATGTTTTGCTGTAGGTGTAACCTACATATGCTTAACAGGAGTTTCTTTCTGTGAAAGTGTATCTTGCTTTTTCAAACATGTTGTTGTCTGTTATATTTAGAAATAATAAACGCATATATCGTCCTTTTTTTGTGTTATGCTAATTACGTAAGCAATTTAGTTACAACTATTTGTGTTTGCTTTCTTACATACACATTGAAGCAGTATTAAAATTATTTTAAGTGAGTTAGTTAGGGAAATGATTTGTAGTTCACTTATTTTTGTAGTGGTTTGTAAATGTCTGGGTAACGTCGCTGGATTATTTCTTCTCATTTGGGTGCAGGCACAAGTATACTAAAACGTTTACTTATTTTATGCTGATTTGTTAATTGTTTATGAGATTTGGGGCCACATGTACAAAGCATTTTTCTAGTCGTAAACGGGTCGATTGCAGAATTGCCCCGTTTGCGACTAGAAAAATGCTTTTTGAGATGTACAAAGCCCAAACTGCGATTTGGTAACTTGCTACCAAATCGCAATTTGGGTTTTGCGATTCGGTATTAGGAAGGGCGCGTCCCTTCTAAGGGCCAGATGTAGAAAGATTCCAAATTGCGATTTGCAATTTGCGAGTCCCTGCGACTCGCAAATTGCAAGTCGCAATTTGGAATGCAGAAAGGTGTCTCAGACACCTTCTGCAACTCGCTATGGGGTCGCAAAGACCCACCTCATAAATATTTATGAGGTGGGTCGCAGTTTGCGACCCCATAGCGAGTCTAGGCACTCACGGGGATGGTGGCCTGCTGGAGACAGCAGACCACCATCTCCGTGACTGCTTTTAAATAAAGCAGTTTTTTTTTCTCTCTTTGCAGCCCGTTTTCCTTAAAGGAAAACGAGCTGCAAATAGAAAAAAATACCGAAACCTTTTGTTTCGGTTTTTTTTCAGAGTAGGCAGTGGTCCATAGGACCACTGCCTGCTCTGAAAAAATAATTTTGTGAGCATTCACAAAGGGGAAGGGGTCCCGTGGGGACCCCTTCCCCTTTGCGAATGAGTTACCATCCACTTCAAGTGGATGGTAACTGCGAGTTGATTTGCGACCGCTTTCGCGGTCACAAATCAACTTAAATCGCGGTGCGAGTCGCAAATAGGAAGGGAACACCCCTTCCTATTTGCGAGTCGGAAACACATTTTGCGAGTCGGTTCCGACTCGCAAAATGTGTTTCTGCATCGCTTGAGGGCTTTTGCACCTCGCAAACGGCGTTTTTCGCCGTTTGCGAGGTGCAAAAGCCTACCTACATCTGGCCCTAAATACCGAATTTAAATGGTATGTATGATGGTTATGTGACAGTGAATGTGGTCGCAAAACAATCACAGAGAGCACCAATTTCAAACTGGTGCTAACCCTTCCGCAAAGGGGAAGGGGGCCCTTTGTGAATGCAT
Source organism: Pleurodeles waltl (assembly GCF_031143425.1). Taxonomy (NCBI): domain Eukaryota; kingdom Metazoa; phylum Chordata; class Amphibia; order Caudata; family Salamandridae; genus Pleurodeles; species Pleurodeles waltl. The sequence goes on along the minus strand of NC_090444.1, from coordinate 272,048,059 downwards.
GCAAAAACGTTTTTGAAGAGCAGACAGTGGTCCCAAGGACCACTGCCTGCTCTTCAAAAATGAAACTGAAACTTTCATTTTATTTCTTTTTAAACGCAGCCTGTTTTCCTTCAAAGAAAACGGTCTGCGTGTAATAACAAAAGACTGCTTTATTTAAAAGCAATCACAGACGTGATGTCTGCTGACACCAGCAGGCCACCATCCCTGTGATTTTTGCGATTCTTGGGGAGTCACAAATTGCGACCTACCTTGTTAATATTAATGAGGCAGTTCTATTTGCGACCCACCGGGAATCGCAAAAGAAACTCAGTGGAGTTTCTTACATTTGGGATTGCGATTCCCTAATTGTGATTCCAAATATATGTACATGTGGCCTTTGGTTGGTTGATTTAATTTTCTATTGTTGTGATTGGTGTATTTAGAATTGTTTTAACACTATGTAGTGTAATAGAACTTTACCATTCTTTCTAACTGATGAAATCAGGGTCTCTTAACGGGGAGTGTGGAAGAAGAGTTCCTTTCTATGGGTCTATGGATCAAGGAACTCAGTTTGAGGTTCCTGGCATTTTTTTTGTGTGATAGGGGTGTTGGTCAGGTTACAACCAGAGAGAGTTGTTTTGTTTGCCTTCTAAAACAGCATCGTTTTTTCATCTATGTCGTCTTTTTGCAAAGTTATTTTTCAGTAGAATTAATATGTGTTTTGGGGAAAAGCTGTGTATAAATCTGTAACGGGAAAATGTTACGCTAAGGGCCAGTTGTAGCACACAGTTTGCACGTCGCAAACAGCGAATTTAACTGCTTGTGACGCGCAAACTGCACTTGGCAATGCACAAAACCCCTTTTGCGATTGGTTACTGATGCAAAAAATGGGTTTGCTAGTCGCAATTAGGAAGGGGAGTCACCTTCCTAATTGTGAGTCGCAGTGCAATGCCAGATTGCTTTGTGACCGCGAAAGCGGTCGCAAAGAAATCACAGTTAGCACCCATTTCAAATGGGTGCTAACCCATTTGCAAAAGGGAAGAGGTCCCCATGGGACCCCTTCCCCTTTGTGAGTGGCATTAAAAACATTTTACCAGAGCAGGCAGTGGTCCTATGGACCACTGCCTGCTCTGAAAAAAAGAAACGAAAACGTTTCATTTTTTAAGTTTTGTAATGCATCTCGTTTTCCTTTAAGGAAAACGGGCTGCATTACAAAAAAAAAAAACTGCTTTATTTACAAGCAGTCACAGACATGGTGGTCTGATGTCTCCAGCAGGCCACCATCCCTGTGAGTGCCGCGAGTCTCAAGGGGGTCGCAAATTGTGACCCACCTCATTAATATTAATGAAGTGGGCCTTTGCGACCCCCTTGCGAGTCGCAGATGGTGTCAGGGACACCATCCTACATTCCAATTTGCAACTCGCAAATTGCGAGTAGCTCTGACTCACAATTTGTAAGTCGCAAAATGGAATATACCTACATCTGTCCCTAAGTGTTTGCATTTATATTAGACTCTCCAATGTTGGGATTGTCACAGGAAGCTCAGTATTTATGCATGGATTGCATTGTTCATTTATAATGTCCGTGAAAACTAGTGGTGTTGAGTGTGTGTCTGCTCCCTTCGCACATGCTCATGTACTGAGTTATGTTGTAGGTTCATACTTGGTGCAATATTATTTTTGTTCATAATCCTTCATATTTAGTGGTGTGTTAGAATTATAATATCTTTCAAGTTGGTATGATGTGTTTTATGGGCCTGTTTGATGCATCTTTGATTAATGTAAATTAGAGTGGCTTTAGGTTTCACTTTTGTGTCCATATATGTGTATATAGAAGTTGATCTGAATTGTGTGTGTTCTATATGTGAAAACGATGCAAGTTCTTACTAAGCAAGTATGTGTGCAGGGGGATTGTCATGTAAGTTTTCAAATCTGTATGGGGTTTTTGTAAAAGCGTGTAATGGTCTCTATCTATGTCTTGTGGTGTTTGATTGTCTGTTAAGTCATGAATGAAGCTGGGAAGCCAAATTTAATGAAGACTGCAGGGTTTCAGGTTCTGTTCAAACTGTGTTATGGAGCTGGCTGTCAAACACACCAGTGCTGGAGCTCAGAAATCTTCTCCCTGCTCTGCTATGTGGAATCTGAACCCTGGTCCATGAGAAATCCCTGAACATTCACCTGTGTATTCACTGGTAGAGTACTTGGGATAACAAGGGGGGTTGGGAGGGATGTGTTGATTTTCTATTCTTAACACCACATCTATATGCCTTGAAGATGTTTATATATCATCAAGGAGCAAATATACGGAGTTATTTATAGTAACTTTTGCTTACCTATAGAAACTTACCTTCACAATATTGTTGTCCTCAATATTCTTGACACAGTCTATTTGCTTCGATATTTTGCCTTAGTACTGGACAGACCAATGTAGAGATATATTACATATGTAGAAAATACCCATGCTTAGAGCATAGACATATGTGTGCTAATTTCCCCATGTTGCCAGAGGAGCAGAACCAAAAACTATTATTTGGCAACAGGTTGAGGTGTTGCAGGGCAATCATGGGCTACTGGGCTGCAATCATGTCCTTTAGAATGTTTCACCTCTGCTGTCCAGTGGGCACATTAGTGTTGGACCTAAAATGAGCACTAAGAGCACTCTCTTGGCACTTGGGGCAGCGAAACAGCGCAGTCCATGGCTTACTCAAGGAGGGGCAGAGTGCTAGAGGCTCAAAACTCAGTAGTACAAACAAAACCAAAAAATGAATTAAAGTCCAGCCTATGCTTTTACTCAAATCTAAATTCACAGCTGAATACTATGCATAAAAAATGCAAAAAAGGAAGCAGTTTTTAACATTTCTCAGGCATGCCACAGTATCCTGTGTGTGCAGTTGTAAACAGCCATTTCAACCCGGCAAAATAAACCTCTTTCCAGACCTAAACCTTCTTTTTTAATACTTAAAAGCAGGGTTACTGGGATTATGCGATTGTGTGGGTGCTGCATTTTATTCATAATTATAGGCTTACTGCATTTGATACATACTTCAGCATCTGCTGCATAATCTGCAGATTTAAGCAAAAAATTGTTTCTAGCTCTAATGGTTCAAAAGTCACTAAAAACGCAGTGACTAGTGAAGGCCCTTTTCAAAGGCTGACTGGTCACCTTTCTATTGATTATTGCTATATTTGGCCAGACAGTGTTAAGAAGTGTAAACCGGACAATATAATTAAGTTGCATCACAAAATGTGCAGCATTACCCCTCATAATTTGGCTTTTCCTGCTGCATAATTTACTGAACACTGGCACATAATTTGTCACTGCCTTACCGCATAATTCCAGTGGGCCCTGTTTGTAAGTCACCCTAGAAGTAGGCCCCTAAATACCCATAGAACAAGGTGCAGTGTATTAAAATAGTAGAACATTTGCACTTACATTTTACTTGTACAGACAGTAAAAAAACTCCAGATTGTTTTTCACTGTTGTAAGGCCTATCTGCCAAACTGACTAACAAATAGGTTAAGTTATCACATTTAATAAGTGCTAACTTTACATTGTGAGCAGATAGAGACATGATGTTTACACTCAAATGAATTGAAACTTAAAATCCTTTTTAAAGGTATAGTCAGATTTTATGTTAGAATTCTGAAAATGCTACTTATAGAAAGTTAGCATTTTCTTTTCCCAAACAATTGTGCCTTTTTGCCAGTGTCCTGGCTCACATGACAGTGAATGGTTCTGCTGTTGGGGTTTGTGTATTGCTTCCAGACTGTAAGACAAAGGGGGCTTAGGTGTGACCAAGATGGGCCATCCTGGTAGGATGACTGGGGGGAGCTGTACTCAGCCTCACTGACACATCAAAAGGCTTTGCCTACATCACACACAAGGGAACTTGACACCAGGCCTCCCCTGCCCTTTGTCTCCTGGGTTTGGAGCTTTGGCCAGGGGAAGAGGAAGAACTTTCCTGAACCAGTGTTGGGGGTAGGAGAGGGAGCCCCCACACACAATGGCTGGCAACGGGTATAATTATTGGACCTCCAGAGCTCGCATCAGAAAACTCGTAGACCTTTGAAAGTTACAGAATAAGGACTGCACTGATTCCAGAAGACTGCCTTTCTTCTTGAAGGACTGTCTTGCTGTCCGTGAAGGAAAATTGGACCTGCTTGCTTTCATCACAGACTACCCTGGCAGGCCTACTGTGTGAAATACAGGACACAAGCTTCAGAGGAGTCCATGCAACTGCTCAGCTAACCCATAGCACCTGGACCTGCCTGGACCTGCAACTGGGCCTGCCTGAACTCTGCTGCTGGCCTCTGCTAGAGTGGGTCATTGTTCCCAACACGTTTCCCACAGGTCCTCTACCCCTTGTTGGCATCAGTGAGAGTTCCTTCTAAGTGAATTTTTTGAAAATCCTGATGTTTGGGCTCCTTCTGATTGCAAACTGGCCCAATTGCACTAAGACTCTGCCACCCGCAATTACTGCCACTGAGACGTTTCAGAGAGACCTGCTCTTTGCACTAACAGTGACCACCAGCGATGACCAGCAAAGCAAAACCTTCACACTACAGCGATGACTGTACATGACCCCTGGCTTGCTATTTGTACTACAGTAATGACCGTCAGTGAGACATCTCCTCTTCGCTGCCTCCTCCAATATGAACAGAACTCTTCGTGCCAGATTTAGAAGGTAAGTTTTCCATGGGACTACCCTGGTCTCTGTATCGACCCATGCTCCATTGCGTTCAACCTAAACTTGTGACTTTCTCCCAGTCTAGCGTGACCAGATAACCGTAACAGGCACTTTGTGCTTTTAAGCACTGTTTTCTCTGGTTCTACTGATAGTATTTTTGTGATTGTGGTATCATTGTATTAATTGCAGTTTATTCTGTTTCTCTAAACTGGTCTGGGATTTTTCTTTTATTGTATTTTCACATCATTATTGTTGGCGTGCTGCATAAATACTTTACACATCACCTCTAAGTTAAGCCTGACTGCTTTCTGTCAAGATACCAGAGGGTTAGGCACAGGTTTATTTAGTGAATTTTGGGCCAGATGTAGCAACTGACGAATTTGCGAGTTGCAAAGTGCGAGTCCATGCGACTCGCAATTTGCAACTCGCAAATTCGTATGCAGTACGGTGTCTCAGACACCGACTGCAACTCTCTATGGGGTCGCAATGACCCACCTCATGAATATTCATGAGGTGGGTCGCAAATTGCGGCCCCATAGCGAGTATAGGCACTCGCTAACATGGAGGCCTGCTGACGTCAGCAGACGTCCATGTTCGTGGCCTGCTTTTAAATAAAGCAGTTTTTTATTTTTTTAAGTGTAGCCCGTTTTCCTTACAGGAAAACGAGCTGCACTTAAAAAAAAAACGAAACCTTTAGTTTCGGTATTTTTTCAGGGCAGGGAGTGGTCCCTTGCACCACTCCCTGCCCTGAAAAAATATTTTTGGGTCCAGTCACAAACTGGAAGGGGTCCCATTGGGACCCCTTCCAATTTGCGAGTGGGTTACCATCCACTTGAAGTGGATGGTAACTGCGATGCCATTTGCGACCGCATACGCGGTCGCAAATGGTATTGCATCCCACTGCGACTCGCAAATAGGAAGGGAATACCCCTTCCTATTTGCTAGTCGGAAATGCATATTGCGAGTCGGTAACGACTCGCAATATGCATTTCTGCATAGCAAACCCACGTTTGCGACTCGCAAACGGCGATTTTCGCCGTTTGCGAGTCGCAAATGGTTTGCTACATCTGGCCCATAGTTCTTTATCCTAACAAGGACTGTGGTTGATGCCTGAGTGGGGCTTCCATTCCCCTCAACCAATAACCCAATTTCGTATTGCAGTGTAAACAGGCATTTTTAGAATGTACTAGCCTTTGTCTATTGTTTTTGACACCGAGTCTTTATCCAATACAATATCCAGAACCTACCTACTATATTTATAAAGGCCATTGACTCAATACCTTCCCTTGTTTACTCTGCTTGAAATAAGGTATTCACCATGTCCCACACCTGACTACTGTCTCTAACAGGGGGTTTACAGAATACAAAACCATTCTGTATGGGACTTAACACAGTTTTATGAAGCTCCAGGTGCACCCCCTCCTTCTTTGCCAGTAAAAAAAGAGATTGAACAATTTAATTTATTTTACTTTGTGAGTGGTAGGAATTAGGAATTGAAAACAAGCCCAAATGTTCTACTGTCTTCTCTAGATAACTAAAACTGTTTGTTGGCCTTTTCACACGCACTGACAGTGATAATTCCAGGCTACTGTTTGGTGAGGTCACTTGCACTGAGTCCCCTTAGAGAGGGGACATCTTGATAACCTTCACAACAACACAATTTCACTCACCAACCACCCCCAAACCCAATGAAAGCCTGAGAACAATGGTCTTAGTTTTGGTAAGATACACAATTCTCAGGCCATAATTAAGTAAACAAAATCAAACTAGATATTACTTCACAGCACTAATATTTACATGCAGTAATATAGTTCCCACAATATATTCTCCTCTAGACATCGTGTCACCTACAACCCAATACCTCCCGGTGCAACAAGACGTTCTGAGAACCCATGGTTTGCTTTTCAACCAGGTCCCCCTGGCACTTCTAAACTTCATAGGCCCTCTAAGGACCATCTGCTGAGGAAAACCGGACACTTGCTGCTAAGTAAGTCCTTGCTCTCTAAACTCATGTGGGAGGCCTGCTCACCCCAGAAACACCCTAGTTGGGGCACCACCACAGCTGCCGGGGAGAACGTCTGGGCAACCTGGCTATGTCTTGGTTCCATGATGCAGGCTGCCTCCCCCGCAAACACTCAAAGGGCTCAGTATCCTGGAATCGTCAATTTCACATGCTCAAAAATTTATTAAAGGGCCATGAAAGCATCCAACCCCACCCCCTCCAAATTACAAAATCTTTACCGATTGCTGCAAGCAGCCCCCTTTGAGTTCCAGATAGCCTGGTGTTCTCTATGCATAACATGTGAGATGCCATGGGGAGTTGAAGTGTCCCTGTCAACCATGAACTCACCGAGCCCAAGTATGACAAAAGGCATCAATTACACGACTTAAAAACATGGAACATAGTGTCAACCTGCAACAAAAGGAAAGTTACTGGTACTGTCTTTTCCCACAAGTATATATTGCCAACATACATATTGTATCACAAACTAATCACAATTGCTAAAGAAAACTAACTAGTGACAACAGGGATAGGAGTGAGAGGAAACAAACACAAGATCCCCAGCCACATCGGCTCCGATGCCCTTTGAATCTCGAAGTGACTGGTTGTGACATTCTGCACAGTGGGGAGGGCAAGAATCAAAGAGACTGTGCCCTACCTCGCCATGTCTTTTACTCCCAGGGCCGCCCGGCGGCCACGCCCATCGACACCCCCAGCTGCTCCAAGATCACCTAAAAAACGTGGCACAGGAGGACAAAATATGGTAGGCCAAATTCAGCATAAATACTGAGACTACTGGCCTGCCATCTCGTACCACCTAACTCAGTCACACCCTCTATAATGTTGGCTTTCCCACTGTTCCGGAGGAGAGCCTCTGGGCATCCTTTCGAGGCTGAGGATCCCGTTCTTCCTTTAGCACCAAACGTAAGCAACAATCCCGATTGTGCCACTCTACCAGAGATTCCGGTTGGAGGTGGTCTCACTCATCTATCAAGTTTGGAAAGAGTCATTAAAGATGCCCGGCCACTAAATGTGGCTTAACAAGGATACTGCCTGGATTTAAATTAATTCATCCAAAGTCCTGGATAATATTGGCAGCCTGGCTGCAATATCCTATCAATTGGTGCATATTGGCCAGAGGCAATAGGGGTAACCATTAAGAACATTTGCGAGACTGCCACATGGTTGGCCCATTCTACCTTTAAATCCCAGGACAGGCTGGACAACAATTAGAATTTCGAACTAGAGTCCTGGCAGTTGGCACTGAAATAATTTCCAGTGATGTACTGCAACTGTATCTAAAGAATACATGTTCAGCATTATACTAGAGCAGTGGGTCTATTTGTTGATACTGAGTGGTGAATATCAGCTCTGGTACATTCTCATGTTGTAAAGACTGGGACAAGCTATAGTTTGGTGTTGTGATTCCTGACTACTTACTGCCAGTCATCATTACGATAATTTCACTTAATTGTCTAAAGACCTTGCATCTCTCCCCACCCCCCAACCATTGTGCAATCCTTGATTCCCTGTGCTTTAGAGCTACAGTATATAAGGAAGGCTAGGGTGACCACCTGCCCGTGAATTACACAGACTGTCCGTAGTTTCAGCCTGATGTACATTGTACTTATTGATCTGATAACGGACAGCATTTGTTCACAATTTCAGCACTGTCACTTTTTACAGCTTTCTGGCAAATTATGCAACTGGCAGCTACGTGAAGCAGATACTAGAATTGGCTTCCAGTACAGCGTGAAAGGTTATTAAACACTGAATGCAACAGATACATATTTTTAAAAGAGCACAGTGACATTTTGAAGGGCAACTAAAAAGCTCAAGTCTGATGCTTGAACTGTTTTTTTCTTGTTTACTGTTTTCGTCTCATACATATGCATTATGATTTTACTTGCATGGTAGTTTTTCATTAAAGTTGGGTAATGCAATATTTATATTATTATTGTTTGAGGTGGGTAGGTGTTGGGTTTGATGAATTGATGAATAGAAGGGCAAATGGGTGTATAGGTAGACTGATGAATGGAAGAGAGTGTAGGTGTTGCAGTGGTCAGGAAGATGGATGGATCAATGGATGGATGGTTCAGTGGATGGATGGATCTTGATGAATGGAAGAGTAGATAGATAAATGGATGGAAATGGGTGCTTGCATGAATGAAATGACAGACAAATGAACGGATGGATGGATGGGCACGACAGGTGGTTGGGTGGATGGAGAAAGGAGTGTGGGTAAATTAAATAATGTTGGTTGGTCAACAGATGGATGTATCTTGGTGGTGCAGGATGGATGGGGAAAGATGGATGAGTGTTTCGATAATGGATAGATCAAGGAGGATGGCTGGATCTTGGTGGATGGATGGGTTTTGCTGGGTGCATGGATGGTTAGATGGATAGTTGGATGAATGATGGGTTCTTGAATCGATTGGTGCATGGATCCTTGGATGATAGATCTGTGTAAATGTATGGATTTTGAAGAGTTGATAGATGGATGGACAGATGACTGAATGGATGGGTGGATCTTGATGGTGCATGAATAGTTATATGGAAGGATAGCCATCATTCAAGCATGATTGTTGAATGATGGATAGATCAGGGTTGATGGCTGGATCTTGGCAGTTGGATAGATGGGTATTGCAGGGTACATTGATGGATGGATGATGGAAGGATTGATATGTGAGTGCTTGGATGGATGGATCTGTTTCAATGGATGAATCTTGGTGGGAAGAATGGCTGGTTAGTGCTTGGATGGACAGATAGATCTTGGTGGATGCTTGGATCTTGGTGCATGGATGTATAGATCTTGCTGGGTACATGGTTGGATAGCTTGATGAATGGAAAGGCCATACATGCTTGAATGGATTGATTGATGGATGGATGGATGGGCAGATGACTGCTTGGACAGATGGATGGATAGATGATGGATGGATAGTTTGATGGATGGATCTTGGTGGGTGCAGGGATGGATATACAGAAGGATGGATGTGTGGGTGATTGTATGATGGATAGTTTAGGGTGGTTGGATGGCTCTTGCTGGGTAAATAGATTGCTAGATAAATGAATGGGTGGATGATGGGTGCTTGATTTGGATGGATGGGTGCTTGGATGGATAGATCTGTGTGAATGGCTAGGTCTTGGTGGGTGGATAAATGGACGAACAGATGGATGAGTCTTGGGTGCAAGGATGGATGTACAGAAGGAGATATCGGTGGGTGATTTAATAGATTTAATAGATGGATAGTTCTCAGTGAATTGATGGATCTTGGTGAGTTGGTGGATGGCTGGATATAGGTGGATTTTTGTGGGTGCTTGGATGGACAGATGAAAAAAGGGATTGAAAGGAACAAATTCGATGCATTCTGCTTACATTCTGGTCAGTAAATTATTAACCTTTTTGTAAACCTTGTTATTAGATGAGCTTCAGCTTGCTGCATCAGGCACGGGTTGAGGGCTTCTGTCTTCAGCTTTAATATAAAGAGGCTGCTGACACCCATAGGAAGGTCTGTAAGAAACACCAGAGGTAGTTTCAAGGTCTTGGAGAGCTTCATTCAGACACACAAACTTGCTCTTACGTTTCTTGTGATACAATTCAATTGACCATCTGCCATCGGTAGGGTAAAACTACAATGCTACTATGTAATTAGAGTGGTTATTCACCTTATGCGACAGAAACAGAGTAGGCCATTGTTCTTGTACCCGGCTCAGCAATATCTTAGCTGCGTCAAATAGGAAGGTAAACTTTACCTAGGACTGGCATTTTATGGCCAAAAATATACTTTACAAAAAAACAAAATGAGCAAACAGTTAGTAAAAAATTTTGATAGATTGAATGAGGCGAAAACTATCACATTCAGCTTTAAAATTAGATTCTGGCAGCCTGTGTAGCTCCCCTGAATGCCTGCCTGAGGTAAAGTGCCCACAGATCCATTACTTTTACAAACTGTCTGTAAATCCTCCCTGATGTCCATTGTCTGTTACAAATCTGACAACAGTCAGAAATTGTCAATAATTACAGCACTGATCCACTTTCCACATTGAGCCAGGCCACCATCAACTGTGGCCACAGTATGTGTTCTGCCCTTGGATTGTCTGGTACGTCAGCCAGATAATCCCAGTGCTCTACAAAGCATGCTGACTGCTCAGTGGCCCTATACATGTCTTTACCTACTGGCTTCCTAGCCTGCCTTTGGCCGAAGGATGACCTCTTTTCCCCTGATGCAGTGGGCTTCTTTGTGATTTTTGTTCTCCAAAGGAGCCAACTAACATATGAGATGATCACTGTATCAAGACCCCGACCTACGCCTACTGGGGCCAGGCCACTGGGCAACCGACAGGACCAACCCAACTCCATCTTGCTCTCCACAAGCACTACCATCAATGCATTGCCAGAGTTTGTCAAGATGTTTCACTGATGTACATGCATTGTTTTTTCAGTGCCTGACTTCTTTGCAGAGACCTCTTTCCAGGCGCCCAATAACACTCTCTCGGACGGGATCCATGACCTCAAACTTTAACAACTGAAAAATACAGTTGCTTTAAAAATGCCATTAGAGGGCAGTAGTTCTCATTATGAGAGAAAAAAAAGGAATGCATCACCTTTTTGGCATGCCATGGAGCGGCAATCAGTTGGGGATTCATTATAAAACACTGACTGGTGCAAAATGTCGTCTATTGTTCAGCACCTGCACTCTTACGAATAGACTGGAGATTTAAATGCCTATCTGAGGTGGAAAAACTCCCCCCTCCATGTCTGGATGCCAAACAGTTATAAACACATAAATGATGTTGACAATGGCTGTCATTATGGTTGTGACCCCTTCAGGGTGTGTAGATGGCAAAGTCTTCATTGATATGGTATAGTTGTCAATCAAAGGTAGTAATGACTGCCCTTAGGCGTATTTTTCAACAAAAACATACACGTTAGATGCCCAGGAAAAGTCCATGATATGCTTTACGGTTCTACAAAATTGAAATGTGAACAAGAACTGAGGGTAATTGGGGGGGCGTATCGTCATGAAAACAGAAATTGTGCTTTTCAACTGCATTACCTGAACTTCTGCTTCCAAAATGGAGACAATGAGGCAGTGTGGAAGGAAGTGTTTTGCGGAAACAAGCTGTGCACAGTGGCTTGCCTGTGTGGTGCACTGTGCCGCTGATTGTGGTCCGATGTCCTAAGGGTGTAGATGGACTATACTGAAATTTGGTGTTCAGTTTGCTAAGGGTGATGGTGCACTGTTTTGTGGTAGTAGTGTATTATGCTGTGTGTGATTGTGCACTATGCCTTTGATGGGGTTACATTACGCTGTGGGTAGTCATGCACTGTTCCGGTGGGTTTGGTATACTGTTCTAAAAGTGATTATGTAATGTGCCTAAGGTTGTATTTGAGTGCGCTGAGGCCAGTGGTGCACTTTTGTGTAACTGATAGTGCCCTGTGCCATGCAGGCTGGTGCACTGTCATTGCTTGTGGTACAGCATGCAGTGAGTAATGTTGCATGTTGCAGTGCAGTGCATGGTGGCGCGCTGTTTGGCACATCCCTAGTATGATGAGTGAGGTGAACATGTCTAGGTTTCTTTAAATTGTTATGTGTGCTCCTTTTGTGCCTCTTATTCATGTTTTTAGGTTTGACCTGTAATTGGTTTACACAAATATAAATACACTGTTCCAAAAAGAAAGAAAAAATAGAAGGACATAGGGCAATCCTATTGCTAGAAGCAAAAGCCCTCGTCAGACCAGCGCTGCAATGTATGACAGGCACCACATCAAGGGGGCTCTTTGCTGGACATCTTTTCTCGATGTCTCTGTACCGTGGTAAGAGGAAAAGAGGACAATGCCCACCTACAGGCACATCAAGGATAGGAGAGCAGAAAAAGGATAAAATTGGCTCAAAACCTAACACACCACCACAAATTTATTGATGGAGGAAGGGTCAAGGCGAAAGTTAAAACAAAAAGGAGAGTGAGATTTGAGATAATGCTCATTCACTCTCTCAATTAAGGGAGTAAGAAACTACCTTACACCCCTATTAAATGGGTCAACGTTTCGCGTCTCAGGGGTCCGTGTGGATCCATGATGCTTCATCAGGACCATAAAACTCAACACTTCTCCTTAACTACACATATAGACCTCAATACGTCTTGTACTGTCAATCTACTAATCTCTGGTCACTTTCTAAGATAAACTGCATTAATCTCCCTGTCCCTCATTTAGAATACTGTAATTGGTTTAGCCTTCTTTAACCAGTAGCTTCTTTGCCTCCGAGACCTTCAGCTATTGATTCAAGACATTGTCAATAGCTTCTTTGGTTTTAACACAGAAGTATTTTAGTCTCACTTCCTTTTTATTGTCTGTTTGTGTGCACCTAACTGCTTTCTTTTGCATGCATGAGGGATTATTTTACACCTGAAAATTGTGCACTGCCATTACCAGCCAGCGTCCATGTTGTGGTGAGTTTTCTGCTGGGCCAGCGGGCAGGAATACTGTTTTCACCTGCTGGCCCAGCGGAAAACTCCTAATAGGGTTGGCAGCACACTGCCAGCACTGGCGGTATGCTGGCTGCAGTGGCTTCTGCGGTGTTTTAAAAAGACCGCTGAAGCCGTAATGAGGGCCTGAGTCTATGCTGATGAATGCAGGGCTAGAGAAAATGGCATGGAATAGTGGTTGGCTGAATCTCTGCACTAGTTTTGTCGGAAACAATCCCAATGAAATACACATCCACACATGCACTATCTCTCTGTAATAGGATATAAACACTTACTCAACATTCTGCTCCCTTGCTGCCTCTAGTATTTCTTTTACTACGGACTATGAGCTGGAAATCCTCACTCAACAACAAAGCACAGCTTCCGGTACTTTCATTTGAGGTAAAGTGGTAGAATCATGTGCTAGCTTTCCCCTATGTTGGCTGTCGCAGTTTGCCCATTGTACCTATAATTGTTAGTTTTTAATTTTTAAATAAGTCCAGTAACATATGAATGTTTGCTCAATGTTGTCGTGTGTCAACGAACATAAACCTTTTCTGACTTTTTCTTCTGCAAGCTGTGTGTTCATTTACTTTTACATTATTACTTGACCTACTCAGATGTGCCCATAAAATTAACCTTTTCTCCTGAATTTTGGTCTTGAATTTTGACCCTTAAGCCTGATTTTTACAGTTATTACCCAGATTGTGCCTTTGTGAAAGGTGACCACGCTAGGGAAGGCCCTTCCCTCTTTTAAGGTTCCAAGTAAGAGGCGGAGCTGGGGAGGATATTTACACAGGATGAAGGGGAGTGGAAGGGACTGCCCAATGGTTTTAAGTTAGGTCATCTGGTGCGTGGTTTGATGTGACAACAACATCAAGTTGCTGGCACTAGGACGAGATGGGACAAAAGGAGACATGAATGTTAGGATGTGGCATAACAGGTTTGAGTCTCAGTGTGGGTTCACCATCCTGTAATTCTGAGCAAACCACTTAATCTCCCTGTGCCTAAAGAACAACAAGCATTGCCAAAGCCCATTGGTCTCGGAAATCCGAGATGTATTGGCACTGTCAATGTTATTGTCTTTTAGCCATGTGTTATGGAGTGGATATTTAGCCGTAGTAACTAGAAGGCTTTGCCCTGCCCTCCGAGAGGCCTTTAGTGATACCAGCTATGCTAAATCTCATATTGATTGGAGGAAGGGAGATGCGATGCAGAGCCTCAAAGCAATCCCCTCCTTCAGGTTAGTTATTCACCACATTGGTAGCCCGGAGTGGTGTCAGAGAAGCAGGGTTGGAGGTTAGAAAAGTAGAGACCAGATTGTCCACTTGTCAGCTCAGTGTGTTGAACCCGGTGCACACAAGGTGCACTCAGTAAAGGCAGCAAGTAACAAACCGCTGGCTCAGCCAGTATGAATAACTGAAGTCCTCGAATACAGGGACAGGAAGGGAAGCCGAGGGACTACAGGAAGTGATATGCCACATAAGGATGTACGGCCCGGGTGACTGGCAGTGGTAAACTGTGCTATGGAACCTGCTACAAGGAGGAGTCAGGTCAGACTAAGCCTGTCCTGTAGAAAATCACTGTGCCAACAGAAAGCCAATTCACCAAGTTCACAGTGGTTGGGTCACAAAGGGGTTGTGACCTAATGCCAGAGCAGCCACATTGGGAAGTGTAGAATCAGGTTTGAACCCTGGCATTAACTCAACATCTTGTGATTATTGGCAAATCTGTTAATTTCCCCATGCCTTGAAAAATGAATCTGAACTTGTGTAATGTATTTGGGTGCTCCTGGGTGGAATAAAAAAAAAGCACAGTGCATTTACAGGGGAGTCCTCAAAGTGTGTGATAGCCAATATTTATTAAGCAATTCAGCCACCTCTGTGTGTGTGACATCACATAGAGCTCTGGCCGAACATGTCAGAAAGAGACATTCTACTGATGAAGGGGTTTTTAAAAGACCCATTCAGCGTGAATTAATTGTACTCTTCCTCATGTGTGCAGCCGGTGGTTTTGTTGTAGTGGAAAGAAAAAAACTCTATAGGAAAGAGATCCCTTTATAAAACTCTACTCCCTTCCCCCATACCCTTCAAAAATACTCAACCATTTTTTAAGCAAACCCATTAACATCGTACCTCTCCTAACTCTAAAGAAAGTGTGCACATGTATATAATAAATTTTGCTGTTTGAAGTAGCCGGCGGGTTACATGCAGCGCTTTAAAAATGTTGAAATATATATATTTACCTTCTTGACAGTTTTCATTGGGACAGTGTTGGGTTGTAATTATCAAAAGCCACTGCCCAATGACCAGAATTGTTTTTGTTGCAATGGATAGTACCTGTTTGGTTTAATATGCAATGGTGCATATTGTGCTAAAAAAGCTGAGCACTATCGCAAGAGGCCTGCTCATCCGAGGCGTGTAGCCCTTCAAATGCTGGGGAAATGTGTTTCATATTAGGAAGAGGTGGATTCTCACGAGGAAGAGCAGGCCAAAGGTGGTTGCTCCGAGCGGGCAGGGAAGGGGGCAGGCATATTAGACTTCAAGGGAGTCGGCTCTTCGAGCGCCTCGTGTTGTAAAGAGCTGTAATGTCCTGCCCAAAACAAGTAACCCTAGCATCTGTTTGAACCCCCAACTCACATGCGATGACAGAAAGGAAAAACAAACCACTCAGGTTCGCCCAACTGTTGCCACTGAGAACGATGCGAGTAAAAACAGGAACACCTGTGGTAAGCGCTCCTAAAGAAATAAAAAAGTAGTCCAGAAACAATGCCCTAAAATGGCCACTACATACATTTAGGAGTAATTGGTCCATGCTCTCAGGAAGGGGTAAACCCTGGAAGAGGCATGACGTGTGCATGCCATGGACAAATGGGGAGAACGAATAATGAAGCGAAGATGGAGCCAGCAAATCGGAATCCTACTGGCAGGCCGAAGCCCATGAAGTAGATACAACATGTCTCTTTTTGAGACAGTGCATGCACGCTGTATAGAGCTGAGATGTAAAAATGAATGGATTCTTGTGTATTGTAACTGATGCTCATGTAGAGCACTCCAATACCTTTGGATCCAGTTTACGCGATATATAGAATACTACAAAAAACTATGAAGATTACTTACTAGCAAGTATTCAGGGCTTCGTCTCACAGGGCTGTACTGCAGGTATTCGCCAGACTTACCATAAATACTTCGGGACAGATTTACTAATGCTTGCTTTGCCCTTGCCATGAGGTAAGCCCTTAACTGAAATTTACTAGGCCACAAAAAAACACCTTGTGTGGCTCGGCCAGGTTTAGTAAATCCAGGGTGACACAAGGCAGCGCATTTCGCTGCCTTGAGTTACTTTGGGGCAGGGAGGTGTTCCATGTGTGGAAGTTCCAATGCATCCACCCATTGATTTTGGAGCATTTCCAGATTTATTAGGATTTTTAAACCTGGGAATGCATCAAAACGGTGCACCTTCCAGGCGCAATGAGGAGAAATATCTTTATTTCTCCTAGTTACTTCCTTTTTCCAGGTGTGCTGCTTTCTGCAGAAAAAGGAAAATGCCTTTAAGTATAGTTTTTTTTGGGGGAAGGCGCTTCTTTCTGCATAAAAACAATCCTGATGTGCAAGGGTGCCTGCATTGGCGCTAGGCAGTACACAGTGCGTCAGCGCAAGGAGGCAACAGAAATGCAACGTATTTTTGTAAATAAGACTCATTTCTGATGTCTCCCTTTCCCGCAAAGCAGCACGGCAAAGTTGTCTTGTTGCGTGACATATTGAGAAAATCTGCTTGCCCTTGTGTTTTTTTAAGTGCTTCATACGTCAGTGCATTGCTCTCTATGGCCGCTCCTTGCTCTTCTGCGAGCCTTAATATGATGGTCCTCGGTCTCATTTATAACTTCGACTGCACGACAACGTTACTGCTAACGATGATAGGAACACTACATTCTCAAGAGAGGAAATTGGAAGGAAAATATTGACCAGGGGAGAAAAGGTGCGTCAGTTATCGCACTGGCAGCTCGGTCTCGCCCGCCATGTGGACAAATACGTACACTTGGAGGTCATGGCTGATACACCTTTCACGGGGTCATCCATGAATATGTCATTTTAAAGAACAAAGCAAGTTAGTAGAGGGGATTAAAAGGCGCCAATTTAGGGTACGAGAAGAAGTTTAGGGCCAGATGTAGCGAGGGTTTAGCGAGTCGCAAACGGCAAAAATCGCCGTTTGCGAGTCGCTAAAGCCTCATTGCTATGTATAAATGCATTTTGCGAGTCGGATCCGACTCGCAAAATGCATTTCCGACTCGCAAATAGGAAGGGGTGTTCCCTTCCTATTTGCGACTCGCAATGCTATGCATTTTCATTTGCGACCGCGATTGCGGTCGCAAATGAAAGCGCAGTTACCATCCACTTGAAGTGGATGGTAACCCAGGCGCAAACGGGAAGGGGTCCCCAAGGGACCCCTTCCCCTTTGTGTCTGGAAAAAAAATAAAAATTCAGGGCAGCCAGTGGTCCAATGGACCACTACCTGCCCTGAAAAATACCGAAACTAAAGGTTTCGGGTTTTTTTCAAAGTGCAGCTCGTTTTCCTTTAAGGAAAACGGGTTGCACTTTGAAAAAAAAAAACTGCTTTATTTAAAAGCAGTCACGAACATGGTGGTCTGCTGTCTCCAGCAGGCCACCATCCCCGTGAGTGCCCTGAATCGCTATGGGGTCGCAAATTGCGACCCACCTCATTAATATTAATGAGGTGGGTCTTTGCGACCCCATAGCGACTCGCAGAAGGTGGCTGAGACACCTTTCTGCATTCCAAATTGCGAGTTGCAATTTGCGAGTCGCTGCGACTCGCAAATTGCAACTCGCAATTTGGAATTTTCCCTTAATCTCTCACGTATGAAATCTGCCTTGCAAACAGGCCAGGGACACTCTCTGGCTTTCACCGGGCTGCGGAGCCGTCCAGGCCCGCTCTGTGATTTACATCCAAATGGCGGCGGATTACAGGGAGCCGTAAAGCTTGGCCTCGCCGACCTCTGGTCTGTCGAGGAGCTATGACAAAGAGAGGCCCTGAGCACCCCGAGTGCGGAACATGGCGCTTTACAGCGGGGCCTGAAGACCCGAAGATTCATGAAAGAAACCGTGAAATGCCGATTTCAGACCACGAAGAGGTCAGGGCCGTTGGGGGTTTTGAGTCAGGGGAGAGGGAGTTGGAAAACGCCAACGCTCTTGACTTTATTAGCAGTTGTTCGAAGAAGTCTGGGCTGAAGTCTCTGAGACCGTGAGTCAAGTCGAGTGCTCAAAGCCTAGCTAAAGGGGGGACATCTGGGGACAGCACGTGTGCACTGGACAACCGGGGAGTGGGTAGAGAGCCTCGTCTGACAGACTGCTCTCCTGCAAATTAACAAAAATAACTTTACAATGTGCCTATGAGCTCTGCTGCTGCCGCCAAGCGCGTGGATCCAGCGAGCCCGCCCTCTAACAGCGGACTCTGGGGTAAGTGAGCTTGTGTTTTGTACTCTTAGCTTGTATACGTGATGTTAACGAGCTGCGTTTCTGTGGATTTGGGCATAAGTGTGAGGTTTACACACCATCCTCTCCACACACACAAACACTCTCACTGCCCACACAAAGTGAACCTAGCACTGCTTGCGCATGGGACCACAAGAACCCCCACTCGCAAAGAACGCTTCTGGAAATCCTCCTAGCTTTAAGTACACTTGTGAGGATGTGCCAGTGTTTATCCTTTAAACAAGCGGGCGCTGGATGCGCAGGGTCTGTTCCACCATATTTCCGCCGTGTTTCGCGGAGTCTACGAGCAGAACCGGCGGTGCGGGTAGCACTGAGGTGTGGGCAGAGCCCTGGAGAGCACCCTGCCCACTGGCACTGGGAACTTGAACATGTCGCCAGACCTAAGCTGCACGCAGGGACTCTCTCTGCCCAGGGAGCAGAAGGATGGTCCACGGTCCCCCATGCTCTATGCTCGCGCGCTGCGCAGAGATTCGCAGGCTTCTGAGCGCTGTAAACTGTGCAATACAACCGAGAACTCGTTTTGTAAACTGCAGTCTTTTACATTTCTCTCGTTGGCACATCAGGAGCAACACGTGCCCTGTAAAACATGTCTGCAACAGGAATGAAATATCGACTTTTGATAAAGCGTCATATGTGCTGTCATGCTACTGGATACCTGCTTTCGTCATTTGAATACACGGTTAGTTAAGTAACATATGCGACAGCGGGCAGTGTTATAAAACAAGTGTGCATGTATTTCACTTAGTAGCGAGGGGTTTTGTTTCTTTACTTCTATTCAGTCTATATCATATTTTTGTCCCCGAGTAAAATAAATGACGTCTTGTAATTTAGATACTCTATATGCTGAATTCTAGATGTAATGTGGATTATGTTCGTGGGAATATAAAAAAAGTATGGACCTATTTTGAATAACAGTTAGGTCCTTCTTTGAGACTATCTATGACGTTACATTGCTCTCAAACAATGTCTCTAATCCCACTGAGAATCATAGCCTGAGTTCTTGTTCAGTGTGATGTATAGTTTACTCACCCTACACAATATATACGTGAGATGCTACAGTTTTAGGCTCGTGGGGACTGAGAATCTGACAGGTTTCGTTCTAGGCACTGCAGGGCCACTCGCACACGTGCAGCACAAGCACCAGTCATCAGCCAAGTTCTAGATGACTGTCGCTGCAAAGCCTGTGGCGGGGTCCACGACTCTGATGACCTGCCCCGCCCCCTCCTTGAGCAGTGAAGCGTAGGTGCTATTGCACTATCTGGTGGTGGGCGTGGAATACTTTCAAGTAATGTCTGGCGTATAGTGCAGAGCTCACGTCGCGTCCCCTTGGCTACAGTGAGAGTTTGGCATGTGGACTAGAAGTTGTGCCCAAAACACGTGGTCGAACATGTATTTTACGTAATACTGGTGGCAAGAAAGAGACCATTGCAATGCATGATGTTTCGACACAAAACTGTCACACTCGTGAACCTTCTCTTTTTGCTACAATTAAAAATGACTTGGCAAAAATGTATCCGTGAGTACAATTAGTACCATAGTCCGCGGGCACATAATTGCAGGCATCCATGAACGCATCAAAGGCTTACGGAAGTGTAAAGGATGCCAGGCTGGACTGCCTGCTGGTGAGCGCCTATGGGTAAAACCCCTCTCTGCTGTGCAGGGCAATGCACATAATGCGGTACTGCTCTGTCATCTGGCCCGGAAGTGAACAATTCTCGGCTTCGGACTATGAAACAAGTCCCCCTCAGACACTAACATGATTCTGATAGTGCACGTGCCAAACTGCTTTGCACTTTCACACTTGCCTCTGCAGATCAGCGCCGCACGGGGTGTGGTACTATACTGCCGACTGGCGCAAACGGAATCTTGTAAACCTGAAGCTCTCATTGGCAGAACAAAAAAGTGGGTAAACTGTGGTATTTTGAAATACGCCTCTTTGGCACAGAACAGCAGCCGTCAGTTCACTGGGTATCTGCAAAAGACACAAGTGATCTGGGGAGTTATGATGTACCGGTGGTTATTAAACATCAGAAGTCGTGCTGACCTCCAGGAGCAAATTCTGTTTTCTTCTCTCTTTCTCTTCTGTCACAGAAACACCCACATTAAGAAGACCAAAGGTTTGAGTGAGTGGGTCAGACGTGATGCGACCCTCTCCGGAGGCGTGTAAAGCTCCGTGTGCGTCGACCGCTGCTGCCGGCTGCGAGCAGGGGCTGAGGGGGAGGCTAGAGAGACTGGAGCCGTCCGGCCAGTGCAGGTAAATAACGCCACCCCTACCCATGAATACACATAAGAGGTTGTGTGCCGAGCTTTTCACCCATCCTGGAAATGTAATGTCTCCTGCAGCCGATCGAGGGGAGGAGTGGGGCTGTGTTGGGCGTGGGTGTTGTAAACACGGGGAACAGAGTGCAACGACTTCTGAGGCAGGGGTCTTAGGCACCCGTGCTGATGCTAAGGCCAGAGTACAATGGGCAGCGATGTCCGCTTGGGGCGTCACGCATTGAGCACTGCCCATTCTTCCTGCGTGACGTTGTGTTCAAAAGTGGCGTCCGCTGCTCTCGTGAACTGCCTAGCAGTGGACAACAACCCAGAGACTTCTCTCCAGGCACCTGCATTTGGATGGGGTCAAGGGTCGCTTCCGTTGACCTTTGGGAAACGTATATAAGGCCCTGAGTGTGGGGCAGCCCATGACCTGTTTTTGGAGGGGGCGCGCAGCTTGTAGGTGCTTTGCCAGCAGACATTTTTATTAACAAGCTTGCGAATGCCACATAAAGAGTTCTATGTGCTTTCTTTTGTTTAATGCAGACTGTCCAAATGTAAAGTCTTGGAAAGGTTCCAGGAATTAGGACACACTCGTCGTCGTGTATTTTAAAAACGTCGTCTTGCAATCGAAACGCCCTGTCTTATTTTTGGCGGTAAACAAATTAGTGTGAACTTGTAGGTGTATTTTATACTTTTATTCACTTTTCAAAATCACTAAAAGTGTCGAACCTCAGGCGAAAAATACAGCAAGATGTTTTATGACATTAATAATACTAAGCAATTACAATTTAGAGGAAAACAAGACCGAAATAGCATCTCTTTTTGTTTATTATGTAGCTCATGCAACAACATGTCGTTCACACAGCAAACAATGTCTATAATTTAATAGCTAGTCGGCGATTGCATTCAGGCACCACGTCTTGATAAATTATCAACTGAGACAAGTAGCGCATAGAAGTGATTTTCCAACTTTATTTTACACACGGCCCCTGAGGAAGCGCGCACTTTATCGCATCTGTTCGAAGTTTGCATGCATCACTGTATTGACTTTTTTTTTTTTTCATGGATGGTATTTCTGACTTTGAGTCCAGGGGGTGCTTGCGCCGTTATAAATAACTTTGCAGTGCTACAATAGCTGTTCACACTCACATAACCTCTCAGTGGTGACAGCAAGCAAAACGGGATGCCTTGAATCGGCCGCCTTATATCTAGTGACCAATAGCGGTGTGAAGCGGGCTCTGTATGCGTTGGGCAACCTCTTAGCCGATAAGCTACAGAAACGGTAGCTTCTGCCCGAAATCCTCAATCAGCGAGGACATTTCTAAACACCACGCACACACACAGGTGCACAAGTAGCGCTGCGGCTGAACACACACTAGGCGCGGCTGGAGTGTTTCGAGGCAAGTGGGACAACTGCTTTTAGAGAGAGCGAGTTTGTGCTGAGCCACGTTTCCTATCAGTGAAACCAGCGGTTAGTGAGCCCTAGTGCTGGTTCAGGTGGCACGGGAACTACATATAGTGCAACTGTGTGATTTCGTGATGCACACCTCTGCTCGTCTTCACACAGCAGCGTCTGAAGTATCATTTCTGTGGTAAAAACAGTTGACACGGACACCACCAAGCACGGACCAAGGCAACGAGGTCACTCTCTGTCTCTCTGATTGGGATGGTAGTCACCTGGCCACTGGCCGCGTCTACCACAGTGGTGAAGGGATATTTGTGGGTAAATACCGTGTGTAAGCACATGCTTTCATATCATTTTGAATATAGTGCCATTTTGGGCACGAGGAGGCGGCGGAGTCTGTCGAATGTACCGAGCGCTCTTCTGCACGCGAGGATGGGGAGTGTGGAAGGGGCTTTCAGTCCGCGGCAGGCTCCTGACCCCACGAGCATCTCAGAAGCCACGCCAAGTGCTGTCCGCTTCAGGAATGTGTGTCTGCTGTATGAGAAGAGCTGCTTGCAGCGGTCTCTCGCTCTTTCTTCCTTTCTCTGTCTCTCGCTCCCTTTCCCTTCCGCCTGTCTCACCATCTGTGTCTCTAGCCACATCTCTCGCCCACTCTCTTCTTTCCATCTGCTTTTGTCTCGCCCCCTAATATCTCTTCTTTCTTTCTCTGGCTCGCGTGAACTCTGTCTACCCCCATCTCTATATCTCTCGTGCTCAAACTGTCATCTCTTTCCATTTTAGTCGCTGTCTCGCCCCATTCCCCTGTGTCTCGGCCTCACTACGACCTCTCGTTCCCGCCCTTTACCCCTCTGTCTCTCTCTGTCCTCTCCATTTCTCTTCCGCTCTTTCACGCACGCGCTATCTCTACATTTCCCTTTCTGTCTCTCTGCCCCCGCCCCTCATCTCTTTCTCTCTCACACACTCTCTCTAGTTGTGTTTGGTTGTTTCTGCTGTCGCGTTGGTAAAAACATACATCGTGAAACCACATCACTTTTCTTCCAAGAATCCGTTTGAAGTGAAGGCACCTTTCAAACTCGTCCTCCCGCCCTGTCAAGCCTGAGCTATAGCGAGTTATTAAACTCTTAAGAGCAGCGGCCGCTCCGAGAGGGTGAGGATCAAAGCTGCCTCAAATTCCTTCATATAGCGACGGGTGACAGTTTGCAAAATATTCGAGTCCCTCCCGCGCCTCACATGTCGTAGAATTGGCCCCTTCGCCCCTCCGTGTTGTACAGCCGTTAGCTCTGAGCTCTCTGTTCCACTTCAGGCTGTCACAAAAAGTGTGTGTGGTGGGAGGAGGGAGGGAGCAGGGGTCTTCGCCACATCCCCTGATCAGTTTCTGGCCTGGAAGCACATGTTTCTGGGCGAATGAGCTCACCCAGGTGCCCCCTCACATGCAGCCGTGTTTGTCCCACTGTCACCCAACGCAGGGTATTGTCGCATCACATAAACAAGAGATGCAGCACATATACCCCTGCCCGAGATTCAGACTGACAGCCCCTTTCTTGGCTACTTTTCACCACTAGCAAACAGCCTTTCAGGGCCCCGAGTGAAGGAAGGGACGGTTGGGATGTAGGAGGGATAACATGGAAAGGAAGGTAATAATAATGAAATAAAAGATAGAAAGAAGGGAGGAGAAATAGAAAACTGAGAGTGTTGCAAGTAAAGAGGACAGAGGTAGAAAGAAAGGAGAAACTTGTGGACTTTCTCTAAAATACATATAAAAGCTTGTTTCCACTCCCTTCTCTCGGTTCGCCGCCGTCTCTCAGCGCGCAGGGCCGATCTGCGCGCACAATGAGGGAGGCAGTTTTAAGGCGGTGGGAGCGATGCGTGCTCCCTTTGTGTCGCCCTAAACGGCGGAGCTGCGGGCAGCCACCGCGAGTTCAGCGAAAGTCTCGATTTTAGACGAAGGGATTAGTGCCAGGAAGCTGCAACAAAGGGCCTTGTTGCTGAAGCTTGAGTTTCAGGCCCGTGAAAGGTCTGAAGTATTTGCTTCTTATGCCAGTTTGTGTCCTTTTTCAACCAATCCGGAAGATTTCTGAGTGTTCCAATTTACGCGGCGTTAAAACCAATTCTAGTAAAGTGAGCCCGTCAAAATGCCGTGTGTTCTTTGCATTATCCTGGACTCCTTCAGCTGGCAGACTGGGCCTTAGCGTGGCCCGCTGTTCCGGCAGAGGTCACGGGGTCACGCGTTAAGAGGGAGAGCAAACACCACGGAGGGGGCGAAACTGCCTCACGAGTAAGGCTGGCGCTGGCGTGCAAATTGTTCT
This sequence comes from Pleurodeles waltl, assembly GCF_031143425.1. Classification (NCBI taxonomy): domain Eukaryota; kingdom Metazoa; phylum Chordata; class Amphibia; order Caudata; family Salamandridae; genus Pleurodeles; species Pleurodeles waltl. The sequence continues at coordinate 272,023,443 of NC_090444.1, read as the reverse complement.
CTGTAGTGACATACATGCATATACTGTTTCTTCTCAGTCTCGGAACATAAACGTTTCTGAAAAACGTGTCGCCGTTTTCAAAACTTCAAGTGTAAGTTTTGGGTCATTTCTGGTTCGCAAATTATTACCCATGCGCGGTCACATTTAGATAAATTAGCTCCAAAACAAGAGAGAAAAGGTTGTGTTTCAGGTGAAGACGTTAGTTCAAGGGAACCTCAAGGTCACAAACTCTGGCTTTGGAACACAGGTGGACTGACTTTCTGGCAAGCAGCCGGAAAACCAGCAGCATGCAGTATTTTGGTAAAATGAAACACAAAGGGAGTATGAGACTTCTCCAAATATGCACCCAGCTGTGTGTAAATCACGTCTGTCTGTTGTTTTTACATTTTATTATATTTTAGTGTGTTGTGTTACACTCAAAATTACTCCTTCCGTTTACGCTAGTGCCAGCCAGGCTATACCCACGCGAAGGTGGCGTCTGGCTTATACATGAGTGGGAAGAATATGTGGCTGTAAGGCCCGCCTGTATGAACGTCACATAAATCCATATTCCAGGACTGATTAAAAGGACGCTGTCAGGAAAGGTCCCGCACATTTTAACCACGGCGGTTGCTAAATTAATAGCAGGCACCCAGACGGATGTCAAAACGTCGCGAAAATGTTTATCCGTGAATAATTGAGAAGATGGCGGGACGCATTATCTGATTGCTGGATAAAATATGCATGAAAGGCAGCTGTCTGGGCCAGTCACCTCCCGTGGACTCGTTAGCCATCGCCCGCTTTATAAAAAAAAAGGTCCCTGCCTGCGTAAAGTTGGCAGCCGGGGCCGTGCTGCTCCTCTATAGGGCCTGGCCGGCACCGTGCGTTACGGCGCGCGCAGGGGCCTCATTGTGCCCTTAAATCCACATTCATTTCCCGCGGTTAGCACTTGAATGTTGACTAATTACATTGACGAAGCTCACTACAAGCGCGTGAGAATTGAGAGGGGTAATGGATACCACTGCATATGCAGATCAGCATTAAGATTAAGGCGTATTACTTCTCCAAATTAACAGCCCGCGGCCACCCTTGCTGCAGCCCTTGGCAGTGTTGTTTGCGGAGATGTCCTCTAGTCCTAACATTTTTAGTGCTGGCTGTTTCAGTGATAACAGAGCTCATTGTGTTCTGGGCGCCCCCTGTGGCTTTGCCAATCTTCTCCTCGGGGGTGGTTCTGCTGACTGTGTTTACTTTTTGGAAACACGCTGCACCCTAGCGCTAACAGGGTCCCATTAGCCGAAAGCATCATACCAGCCCCCACCTGCCCCCCCAGGTGTCTCTGAGCAGGAGCGGGGAGAAAGACGGGTACGTGGGGGATTTAGTGCGAGTTTCGCAAAGCAGTGAGTGAATGAAATTGTGAATAAATGACGCATTGGACGAATGGATGAATACACACGAACGACCAATGAACGGTCGAACGAAGGAACGAAAGCGAGAGAAGAACGAAAGAGTAAAGGACAAACACAGGAAAAGAGAAGAAGAATAAGAAGGACAGAATCAGACCACTTGAGGAAGAAACAGGAAGAAAAAACGACGGGGGTGATGAATTAAGGAATGGATGAATATTGTTTTTCACACATCAATGTTTCATATACACACTGCGAGATTTAAATATCCTCTTCATCTGCAGATATTATAAAGGCCCATAAAGGGATTGAGCCCAGAATGACATTCGAAGGTTCTGTCTGGTATGAACGCACTGCGCCGATCCGACATTTTTAAATACTTTGGGTATGGGAGTTGCTGTGTGACACAGGCTCTTTGCGGTACATCTGTTTGACTGCAGCGCTCGCATTTGTGTTTTTTAGTCTGTCCTCAGAGACAGGTGCCTTCTGCCGGGGGATGGAGATGTAACACCCTGGCAGGCCTCATGGCGGCGCTGCGTGAAGGCGCCCACAGGAATGCGCTGCGCAGACCAGTGTCTCGGTGCGTCAGGAGCAGCCGGCAGCCCATTGTCCTAGGACAATACTTGGTTCGGGGTAACCTCAGTGCGCGAAGATCGCGTGCCCTGTCTGTGGGAAGGAGCAAAGACTTCGGGAAGGCATGGGGGTTCCGGGGAGGCGGCCCCTCCCCACGCGCCCGCCAGGTCTCTAGTTCACGGTGGGGTGAGCGCGGCTGTGTTTTCTTTCTTCACAAACCCTTTTCCTTCCTCCAAAAGGAAGCGCCCGCTTTTTAAACTTCTCAGCCTTCTCTAGCTATGTCACTGACTGACCTCATGTTTGTTTTTCTAGGGCTACTAGCAATCGCCCACAAGAAGGAAACCAGGAGCATCGCTGCGTCACTGGACGCATGGCCGAGAACTCTCCCCAGGACAGGGCTCCAGTTCCACTCTCACAGTACCCGGGAGAGAGAAGAGGAAGTACAACACAGACCTTGTCTGCGTGTGGACGCCCCTTTTATCGTCTGTGGATGACACCCCATTTCACCAGTTCAGTCATGTGCCAAGTGACGTGGAGAGCTGACCTTAGTAGCACGCCCTTAGTGTATACCTGCTAATTAGTGCACGACAGTGGCGCAGCGAAATTTGAGGGGGCCCCCTCCAAAGTACCTGGATGGGGGCCCCACATCACTAGACTTAGTCAGGGACCTGCCGACCGTGCACAGTGTTCTATGCCCCCCTCCCCCAGGAGCTCGGCTCCGCCCTCCCCCCCCCCCCCGCACCGCGGGGGCTGCAGGGGCGCAACTGCATCTTTACCAAGTTTGTACCCATTGCAAATCCTGCCCCTCTGTTCTGCGAAATCACCCCTAAATACAAAGCTGAGCTCTACTCGTAACCTCCTCAGAACGTGTTTCGTTTTTACGCAGAGGTCGTTGAAAGTCTGTCCCTCAGTGCATTGACTGAGACCCTGACCAGTGACCACCTCAGTGACAGGAACAGTAAGACCGCTCCTCAACTGTGGGGCATAATGCTGAAAGTTATACAACTGAGCACCTTCACCTAGAAGCGCGTTTGCACAGTAATTAATTAAATAAATTAGGTTTAAGCCAGGACGGTTTACTACAGTTTGCATCAAATATTATAATATGACATATAATATGACAAACACACTGTAATTTTAACCTAACGGCGGCACTGATGCTAAATGAAGCAAAGCTCCATTTCCACCATTGCTGCGGTCGCTTAACATATAACGGTGCAAAAAGGTTTTCCCTACGACAGATATTAAGTATAAGGTTTGCGCGAGTCGTACTTGGAGGAGAGTGAGTTTATTTTTAGTTACATGCATGTCTTTTCTACTGCATAGATGTATACTACGTGAGCATCTATTCTACTGCAAGAACATCACTGATGCTGACTGAGCATCTTCCTACCTGCATCGATATTTATTCTACTTCACGAACATTTAGTGCAGGGCTATCACTGCTAATTTCTGAGCATCTTCCTATCTGCATCAACATATGTTTTACTACAGAACATTTAGTGCAGGACTATCATTGATCCTGCATCTCATCTTCCTATTCACATCGATATCTATTCTTCTGCATGATCATCTAATTCTACTTCACGAATATCAATGATACTGTCTGGGGATTTTCCTACCTATATCAATATCTATTCTACTGCATGAGCATCTAGTGCAGGAGTATCACTGTTACTACCTCAGCGTCTTCCTATCTGCATAGACATCTATTCTACTGCAGGAATATCACTGACATTGCCTGAGCATCTTCCTAACCGCAGCAATATTCTACCTCATGAGCACCTCTTCCTCTGCAGAAATATCAATGATTCTGCCTGAACATCTTCCTATCTACATCAATATCTACTTTACTTCATGAGCATCTATTCTGCTGCAGGAATACCAGTGATGCTGCCTAAACAGCTTCCTACCTACATCAGCATCTGTTCTACTTCATGAGCATCTATTGTGCTGCAGGAATACCAGTGATACTGCCTGAGCATCTTCCCATCTACATCAATATCTACTTTATTTCATGAGCATCTATTCTGCTGCAGGAATGCCTGTGATACTCTCTGAGCAACTTCCGACCTGCATCAATATTCTACTTCATGAGCGTCTATTCCGCTCCATGAATACCAGTGAAACTGCTTGAGCATCTTCCTACCTACATCAGCATCTATTCTACTTCATGATCATCTATTCTGCTGCAAGAATATCAATGATACTGCCTGAGCATCTTCCTGTGTTTGTCAATATCTGTTCTACTTCAGGAGCTTCTCTTTTAGTGCAGGAATATCACAGATACTGCCTCAGGATCTTCCTTTCGATTCTACCTCACCAGTACCTAGTGCGGGAAAACCAATGATACTGCCTGAGCATCCTCCTCTTTACATCAGTATTTATTCTACTTCAGGAGCTTCTCTTCTACTAAATGGGTATCACTGATACTCTCTGAGCATCTCCCTATCTCTGCCAAAATCTAGTCTACTGTATGACCATCTATTCTGCTGCAGGACTATCACTGATAGCTCCTGGGGATCGCCCTACCTACTTAATACTCTACATCATGAGCATCTTTTCCCCAGCATTAGTATATTTCATACTGTATGAGTATCTTCCCCAACTCATGAGCATCACTTCTACCTCAGGGGTATATTTTTCCTGCGCAGCTTTCTTTTGTACTATATTACCACATTTTCTGCCATACCAGTATAGTTCTACTACATAGGCTTCCTTATTCTGCTCATTCCAGAATGTTCTTTTCTTTAATTCTGTGGTGATGACTTCTGTCACCCTCTTTATTCATCTCTCCCAAGGCATCAAATGATGAATCCTGAACACAGCGAGCTACCTATAAATGTATGGTGTTCTGATCCGACTATGTGTGGCAAATTTATTGTAGTGGAGTGGCACCTTTTTCGTTAAAGATATCATTCCGCGCTTCCTGTCTCCTGCCTCTAAAACAAAGATGTGTGTGATCTCAGATTTGCAATGTGACTACCAACACATGAGCGCGAGCCTTGCTTTTCAGGGGACACTCCTCAAAGGTGGTTGCTGCTGAGCAGTTTTGCGCAGTGTACACTTTTTCTTTAAATCACAGTCAGCAATGTTTCACTTGCCACGTCACTGCTCTGACTGAGCATCAATGAAGGAGCTCACCCCTTTGAGCTAGGTACAACACCAACTTTCGATGTCTCCAGTTAAGGCACTGCAAGTGCCTGAAATGCATATCTACATGCACAGGTGGACGATGGTTTCAATAAAATGGAAGCAGGAATTGCAGCATGCTGTAAAAAAAAAAAAAAACTTTGGCTGCCCGCAACAGTTGGCAAGTATGTTTTTTCATGTTCCTCGACAAACACAACTCTCTAGCAACGCCGACTAATGTTAATATCCGAGGTGCCTAGCTATGCCCCAGCCTCCCTGAGCATTAAAGTGCAGGTTCTGTCCATTGAGAGTGTGAAAAGTAGCGATCTTTGTGACATTACAGTAGTTTTATGCATAATCCTCGATGCGCTTCCTTGTAATCCCACACATTACTGATAATCTGCAATGATATTGCTTAGTTAAGAGGAACCTGTTGCATGCCGCGCCGGCAATTTGTAACCTTGGCAACAAGTTTTAAATAAAGATTGCAACAATGGTGTTAACTGGATGTGTGCGACGTGCAGTGGGCGGGTCGGTGGATTACTTCTGTGGAGAGTGAAGTGCGGAAAGAGGACGAGAGGCGGTTCCTGTGTACATCTTTACTTCCGGGGATCCCCCCACCTACTGCATCCTGTGGGTGCTAGGGGGACGGACTCTGGAGTCCTAACGAGTTGGAGGCGGCGAGAAGGGTGTCAAATGAGCTGCTTTTCAAGTCCGTCCCAAAACACATTCCCCCGCCGAAAGCCGGTCCATCCACTATCACCTGGACAATTGCCTCTACTCCCCCAACGAACTACAATGCCCGTTTTCTATTCAAGTGTTTTTTTCTCAACTCGTCGCATTAACACACGTGCATGCACACTGATTTTAAGCAGTTGGTGTACCATAATTTAAAGGAATTTGTTATAGCTCCAAGAAGCAGCGTTTGCTTTATGAGTTATTTTAAGAGTGCCTGAACGGCGTTGTAAATAGAACGACGCACGGTCCGCAGCAACCAGAAAAAATGGAAGCACACGACGAGGATAAGGGCTCTGTGCACCTGGTTCTCAGATGTAGTTACGACACGAGGCAACGTGGCTTGACCCAGGATAAGCGATTTTATGCAAAAATAAGAAAGCATTATTGTAACCCGCCGTCCTGATCCCAAGGCCAGCAGCTCAGCCACTGGAGCAGGCTCTCCCACCAAGTTTTTTTTATCATGTTACAGTTTCCAAAAAGCAGAAAAAATTTCGCTACCAAGGCATGACTTTTAACCATTTTTAATTACAAGGTTGCCGAGAGTGAAGGAACCAGGCGCGCGCACAATCGAGAATAATAACAAAAAGAAGGAATCTATTTTTATAGCAACATTTCTTTTTGCAGTGTGAGCTCGGGGTTATTAAGTATTCTTAAAATAGTCATTTTTGCCTTAATATTTTCCCGTTATTTTCTAGTCATTTCAAAGTAACCAAGTTATGTTAAAGGGAAGCTGCTAATAAAAGAGCTCGTGAAATCCAACACCCCGAGTGCAGCGCGGGTGGCCCGTGGTGCTGCTCAGTACACATGTCAGATGTTAAACATCGTCACCGCTGAGTAATGTGTGGTCCAATATAGCCAGTGCTTGAAATGGAAAGATAGAAGTGCAGGTAGTCTCCTCCAGAGTACCTGCTTGTTACTGAGAAGTGCCGGTACTCTGCAATTGCAAGTATTACATTTTTCTGGAGAAGTGCAGGTACTCTCCCTCTCAAAATAAAAAAGTGCCGGTACCAGTAATGCCCTTCGCCTCATGCCAATTGGAACCGCACTGGAGAGATCAAAAGCGATTAGGTACAAGAGTTGTAAACTGTGCTCGGAAACCATAGTTCTAATAACACTTCTGCTCCTTTGTGTGATCTTGGGAAGCTCAGCTCCACATCAATCATAACTAGGAGCATTTCAACTGAAGCAGCTCTTGGAGTTACAGGCTATATAAACATGGATTCTCTAATCTCTGTATAAACTGCAGTCACTAATTTCTTTAGAAACGGCTGTTTGTGATGCACCAAGTCACTGTGTGTAAAGAAAAGACATTCACTGATTATAAAGAAAAGACATCAGAAAATGACTATGATAGGGTTATTACAGTCGAATTCTGACATTACATTGTCTTCTGCCAGAGCTAGCAGCCAAGGTAAAAGGCAGGTCAGGTCACAGAGCATAATTAATGCAGCTGTTTAAAGCAAAAAAAATGAATGTTGCTTTTCTTTCTTCTGCTGTACTTTAATAGCTTGGAATGACAGAAGCTATGCACTAGGGTTTTAAGTGGTTTGTGGGAAAGTTGGTAGTGTGACCATGTATTATATGGGATAAAATACACCCTGTGTACATAAGGATATTGCAAGTCACCTTAAAGTTCATACCTTATAAACAAGCATTGGCATAGCCAATAGGTCTCGCCTATGCAAGTTATATTGCCTTTGCCAATGTGTTTTAGCCATGTTGTACACTAGTGAGACTACTATTCAGCATGGCTCAAAGTTAACGGCATAAAGGAGAATGATGTGTCACCGACTGGTGTGGCGTAGTATCATGGAGTAAGTAGAGTGTCCTAGAATGGAGCAGTAAACTAACTTTAAAGGAACAGGGGTCCCTTGAATAAAATGCAACACCACTCCCATAAACAATGATATTAAAGTAGTATGCAAATGGAATGTTTTATGCATTTATTCAATCAAAATATAAAAGATCAAATGTAGTGGGAAAACATCAACAGGGGAAATCTAGAAAGACTGGTATTCGGGCATTACACAAGTTATCTGGATGACCCAATGTCACCAATTACAAGAAAAATGTAAAAAGTAACCTATATAGTACAGTGGTTTGGAGGAGGCTGGCCTGGTTTGTAGTGGGTATCTATGGTACTTACACCTTATACCATGTCCATTTATCCCTTATTAGTGACATGTAGGCAGTGTCTAGACGCCAGGCTCTCTAGGGGTAGCTGTAGCCAAGGCTTATCTAGGAGACATGCAAAGCTCATGCAATACCACTGTAGTCACACTGTACTCACACACATGAAAGAAAATACTAAGGGGGTGATTCTAACCCTGGCGGTCGGTGTTAAAGCGGCGGCCAACCCGCCAACAGGCTGGCGGTAAAAAAAATGGGATTCTGAGCCTGGCGGGAACCGCCAACACAGACAGCCACCTTAACACTCCGACCGCCACGGCGGTACAAGCAAACAGCGCGGCGGTCACCGCCAACAGACAGGCGGCAGACAATGTACCGCCAACACTATTCCAACTCACCAATACGCCACCTTTTCCGGGGCGGGAGCACCGCCGATAAAAACATGGCGGAAACAGACTACGGACGGGAAAACGCTCACCACTACGCACTCCAGGAGGAAGGAGGACAGCATGGAACCCGAATTAAACATCCTACCTGCTCTCTTCTACCTTCTCATCTACCACGAGTACGAAGTCCGGCGCAGACGACAACGGTGAGTACTGCACCTACGACACACGGGAGGGGGAGGACGAAAGGTTACGGGCACACACATATGCGACCCCCCCCCCCAACTATGTACTCACCAATGCAGAGCACCAAGTCACAGTGACACCACCCAAACACCCCTGAAAAATGCTAGGACATAATCAAATTTGGAATAAATATTTATGTACCAAAAAGCTCCAGAAAATTATCGTACAACCATGAAAGATATTCACAACAAAACTAATGACATACACATCAGTGTATAACTGAAGTACCAAGTCCTGCACATCCTACGAATTCAGCATGTCCATGGGCCAAAGTCTTGAGAAATAAGGGCAAAGCCCACACAGGAGACCTGAGTCCTTTGGAGAGAACACTGCAGGGGCATCAGATGTAAAAACTACAGGCACCTCAGGGGGAAGGGAAGGGGGGGGCACCACAGCCACATGAGTCCACGACGCCAGATCCACGAGGAGCCACCATGCCCACTGGACCATCCTGGGGAGTGCAAAGCCACAGTCTCTCAATGTCTCTACAGTGGGTGGGCTGCCCACTGGACCATCCTGGGGAGTGCAAAGCCACAGTCTCTCAATGTCTCTACAGTGGGTGGGCTGCCCACTGGACCATCCTGGGGAGTGCAAAGCCACAGTCTCTCAATGTCTCCACAGTGGGTGGGCTGCCCACTGGACCATCCTGGGGAGTGCAAAGCCACAGTCCATCAGGTGGATGACAGTCTCCACTGGTCAAGGAGGAGGCATGGTGGGCACAGTGAACCATAAACGGTGCTTGAGACGGCGGTGCCCAGCGGAGCGGTGCTTGAGATGGCGGTGCCCAGCGGAGCGGTGCTTGAGAGGAAGGGCCCAGCGTAGCGGTGCTTGAGAGGAAGGGCCCAGCGGAGCGGTGCTTGAGATGAAGGGCCCAGCGGAGCGGTGCTTGAGATGAAGGGCCCAGCGGAGCGGTGCTTGAGAGGAAGGGCCCAGCGGAGCGGTGCTTGAGATGAAGGGCCCAGCGGAGCGGTGCTTGAGATGAAGGGCCCAGCGGAGCGGTGCTTGAGAGGAAGGGCCCAGCGGAGCAGTGCTTGAGATGAAGGGCCCAGCGGAGCGGTGCTTGAGAGGAAGGGCCCAGCGGAGCGGTGCTTGAGACGGCGGTGCCCAGCGGAGCGGTGCTTGAGAGGAAGGGCCCAGCGGAGCGGTGCTTGAGACGGCGGAGCCCAGCGGAGCGGTGCTTGAGAGGAAGGGCCCAGCGGAGCGGTGCTTGAGATGAAGGGCCCAGCGGAGCGGTGCTTGAGAGGAAGGGCCCAGCGGAGCAGTGCTTGAGATGAAGGGCCCAGCGGAGCGGTGCTTGAGATGAAGGGCCCAGCGGAGCGGTGCTTGAGATGAAGGGCCCAGCGGAGCGGTGCTTGAGACGGCGGTGCCCAGCGTAGCGGTGCTTGAGAGGAAGGGCCCAGCGGAGCGGTGCTTGAGACGGCGGTGCCCAGCGGAGCGGTGCTTGAGAAGACGGGCCCAGCGTAGCGGTGCTTGAGATGAAGGGCCCAGCGTAGCGGTGCTTGAGAGGAAGGGCCCAGCGGAGCGGTGCTTGAGACGGCGGTGCCCAGCGGAGCGGTGCTTGAGAGGAAGGGCGCAGCGGAGCGGTGCTTGAGATGAAGGGCCCAGCGGAGCGGTGCTTGAGAGGAGGGGCCCAGCGGAGCGGTGCTTGAGATGAAGGGCCCAGCGGAGCGGTGCTTGAGATGGCGGGGCCCTGTTCAGCGGTGCTCTTCTCCACGGCGGGGCCCTGTTCAGCGGTGCTCTTCTGCACCGCGGGCCCTGTTCAGCGGTGCCTATCTCCACGGCGGGGCCCTGTTCAGCGGTGCTCTTCTCCACGGCGGGGCCCTGTTCAGCGGTGCTCTTCTGCACCGCGGGCCCTGTTCAGCGGTGCCTATCTCCACGGCGGGGCCCTGTTCAGCGGTGCTCTTCTGCACCGCGGGCCCTGTTCAGCGGTGCTCTTCTGCACCGCGGGCCCTGTTCAGCGGTGCCTATCTCCACGGCGGGGCCCTGTTCAGCGGTGCTCTTCTGCACCGCGGGCCCTGTTCAGCGGTGCTCTTCTGCACCGCGGGCCCTGTTCAGCGGTGCCTATCTCCACGGCGGGCCCTGTTCAGCGGTGCTCTTCTTCACCGCGGGCCCTGTTCAGCGGTGCTCTACTCCACGGCGGGGCCCTGTTCAGCGGTGCTCTACTCCACGGCGGGGCCCTGTTCAGCGGTGCTCTTCTGCACTGCGGGCCCTGTTCAGCGGTGCCTATCTCCACGGCGGGGCCCTGTTCAGCGGTGCTCTTCTTCACCGCGGGCCCTGTTCAGCGGTGCTCTACTCCACGGCGGGGCCCTGTTCAGCGGTGCTCTACTCCACGGCGGGGCCCTGTTCAGCGGTGCTCTTCTGCACCGCGGGCCCTGTTCAGCGGTGCTCATCCAGCAGGTCAAGGGAGCCAGACCTGGCCTGGACTCCCTGCTCAGTCGCCCTCAGACCGTGACGTTTCTGGACCCTTCGGGGACGGACTCCTGGCCTCCTTAGTGTCCTCCTTCCCAGCTGGGATGTGGCATGTGGGGTCCACCTTCTCCGCGCTCCTGCTGCCCTTCCGCTCCTTTGATGGGGCTCTCGGGCCCTTGCCTCCCCTACATGGTGTGGGTGGTGAAGTGGCCGCACATTGCTCCTTGGGGGCAGCCCTGTCGGTCCTCGCACGGCGGCCCTTGATTTTGCGGGTCCTCTTGCCGGGGGGGGGGGGCTGGACGTGACCTTGCTGCTGATCGATGTGTCACTGCTGGCAAAGGGTGGGCTCCAGAACCCAGGCACAACAGTGACACCCGAAGCTGGGCTGGTGGTGGCTGCGGTGCTCTTGGGACTCTTTGAAGAGGGATGGGGGAGCTCATCGGGGGGAAAGAGGTTAAGGTTAGCCAGGAAAAGTTTTTTAGGGCCAAGGTAAAGGGTAGGAGAAGTGGAGATGGAAGTGGAGGTAGAGGAGGTGGTTGTAGGAGAGTCAGGTGTGCTGTCATTGGGTGAAGGTGCTGGTGCTGTAGGCTGTCGTGAGGTGGATGGCTGTTGGGTGGGTGTCTGCCTGCGTTTGTGTGTCTTGGAAGAGGGGGTGACAGACACAGTGGGAGAGGACACAGGGGACGTGTAAATGGCAGTGGGGGTGGTGACTGCACGAGTGTGGACTGTACTGGAGGGTGAGGTGGTGATGGAAGCACTGGCTGATGTTGGGGTGCATGCAGGTGTGAGTGTAGACGTCACAGGGAGGGAGGAGGGAGACGAGGAGGAGGGGGACACAGGGGTGGCAGTGGCTGTTGGCATGTCTGCATCTGGGTGTTGCTTGGGTGAGTGTTTGTGGGATCTGTGGTGCTTGTGTTTGGATGAGCTGCTCTTGGGTGTTGAGGTGTGTGCAGGCTGGTCTGATGGTGTGGATGGGATAGGCTGAGGAACAGGAGACAGAGAAAGGCTGGAGGCAGTAAGAAGAGGGAGGCTGGAAACAGGGACAATGGCTGCCGTCAGTGCTGAGGCCAGAGCAGTGAACGCTCGTTGATGGGCAGCCTGACCCGAATGAATGCCCTCCAGGTACGCATTGCTCTGTTGCACCTCCCTTTGCACACCCTGGATGGCATTCAAAAGGGTCGTCTGCCCAACAATGAGCGTCCTTACCAGGTCAATGAGCTCCGCACTGAGGGCAGCAGGGGCAACAGGGGCAGGGGCTGAGGTGCCTGGGGCGAAGGAGACGCGCGCCTTCCTGGGCGAACCGGCACGGAGCGAAGACTGAGGGGCTGCTGGGAGGGCGGGGCTGGTGCGCTGGGTGGCGGCTGTACCTGTAGAGGCGGGGGGCACGGATGTTGCCGCCACCCCTAGGGAGCTCCCATCCGAGGACGTGTCGCTTTCGCTGCTCTCACCAGCGGTCCCCGTCGTGGTGCTCCCCTCGCCCTCCGGATCACTGGTGCCCTCGGTGTCTGTTCCTGGGCCCACCGGGGCCTTGTGTCCTGCAGCTCCCTCGTGCTCCGATGCCAAATCTCCTCCGCCTGATGATGCTAATGCACACATGCACAAGAAGATGAAGAGAAAGGGTGGGGGGAGAAAAAAGAAGACCAGGTTGAGTGCATGCAATGTCAACACCGTTGGCGGAGAGGACAGACACAGGTGCCTAATGCACTAAGCCGCGCATTCGGGGTACACTACTCAGTACTACTGACTAAGACAACAGGCCAAGAGACGTCAAACGCGCACATGGGAGATGCTGGACCTTCAATGGCTGTACTTGTCACCCTACCGAGGTGGGGGCCGGGGGCACAGAGCCATGCCTAAGGGAGAGGACTACACTACAGAAAGCGCCCTGGCCTAATGTCACCCACAGCCCTCCTCCCCCACCCAGACGCCTCCACTGCGCAGAAAGATAGGAGAATGTGCTGATACTCACCCCCTTGTGTCTGCTGTGATGTCTTAAAGCGCCCATCCAATTCAGGGTAGGCCACCGCCAGGATCCGGGACATCAGGGGTGTCATGGTGCGACTGGCACCCCTCCTAGGTTGGGAGGCCATCCCCAGCAGTGTTTCTGCGGTCTTCCTTGTTCCGCGGCGGATGTCCTCCCACCTCTTGCGGCAGTGGGTGCCCCTTCTGTTGTGGACCCCCAAGTTCCGGACTTCCTTGGCGATGGCACGCCAAATCTCGATCTTCTGATGGGAGCTGACCTATTTGACATGTACAGGGTGGAAAGGAGGAAATCATGAATGACCTGCATGTTAGATGTGATTGGCCCCCCCCACCAACTTTGCCATATGGCACATGCTCTCATCTGTCGGGCGTTGCACTCCTCATTCGCCCCCCACCCCACCAACTGACATCCACCCCAATCCACACAGGCATAGCCCATTCCATGTGCACCCGGTGTACTCACTTGTTGGTCTGGAGGACCTTAGAGTAGCGCATACTGGGGGAGGACCCCATCCACGAGCTTCTCCAACTCTTCAGACGTGAAGGCAGGGGCCCTTTCCCCAGTCGCAGCAGCCATTGTATCTTCCAGACCGAGGTCACAGCAACACTTGCAGTATAGGTCCTCTCCTGTGGATGATCAGGTCTCGAGTGATTAAGCAGATAGAAAATGGCGGTCACGCCCGCGGCGGTGCGTACCGCGGCGGTGCGTACCGCGACCGCCGGCGCACTTCGTCATTGGCTCCTGAAACCCATAGGCTTCAATGTTAACCAATGCGGCTTTGCGCCGCGGTCTTCGACCGCCTACCACCACGGTGTGCCCCGCCAGCGCATTGACCTCACATCCCATTGTCCCACTTCACAGGTCAGGCAGCCGCCATTTCAAGGGCCTACATGGCTTAATTTTGACTGTGACACACAGGCCTAGGCCTTGCATTGCCACACATACACGCCTTTCAACCCATTGCCATTCTTTAACTGTGCAAGCTGTCTGTACGTACCTGTGGTTTGGCTGACTCTGTGCTCCATGTTGTCCTTCCTAGGCACCGTCCGCTGGGACTTGCGATGAGAAGGAGGAATCCTCGCGTGTACCGACCGCTGGTGGACCTGTCGACAATGGAAGAACGCCATATATTACTTCGATACAGACTTGACCGTGCCACTATCCATGAACTGTGTGCCCAGCTGGAGCCAGCCCTGATGTCCCCCATCCGCCAACCCACAGGGATTCCCCCTCTGGTGCAGGTTTTGTCAGTCCTCCATTTTTTGGCCAGTGGGTCATTCCAGACCACCGTGGCCATGTCATCTGGAATGTCTCAGCCTATGTTTTCTAAGATTTTGAGCAGAGTGTTGTCTGCCCTGATGAAACTCATGCGGAGCTACATCATTTTCCCAGAGGAGGGTGACTTGCCTACAGTGAAGGGTGATTTCTATGCCCTTGGACATATCCCCAACATCATTGGTGCCATTGATGGGACCCATGTGGCTTTGGTACCCCCAAAAGACGATGAGCAGGTGTACCGAAACAGAAAAAGTTATCATTCGATGAATGTCCAGGTGGTCTGTTTGGCTGACCAGTACATCTCCCATGTAAATGCCAAGTTCCCAGGGTCAGTGCATGACGCGTATGTGATGCGAAATAGCAGCATCCCCTATGTGATGGAGCAGCTACAGAGACAACGTGTGTGGCTAATAGGTGACTCTGGTTACCCCAACCTGCCGTGGCTACTGACCCCAGTGAGGAATCCCCGGACAAGGGCAGAGGAACGGTACAATGAGGCCCATGGGCGTACTAGGAGGGTGATTGAGCGAACCTTTGGCCTCCTGAAGGCCAGGTTTAGGTGCCTGCATATGACAGGTGGATCCCTAATGTACTCACCAAAGAAGGTGTGCCATATCATCGTGGCGTGCTGTATGCTTCACAACCTGGGTTTGCGACGCCAGGTGCCTTTCCTGCAGGAGGATGGTCCAGATGGTGGTGTTGTAGAAGCCGTGGAGCCTGTGGAGAGTGAAGAGGAGGAAGACTCAGAGGACGACACAGACAATAGGGACAGAGTGATACAACAGTATTTCCAGTAACACCCAGGTAAGAATCACCCACGCCATTTCACAATTGGTTCTAGCCTCCTGCATCTGTACTTTCTGTAGTTCCCACCAGATCTTTTTGGGTAATTTTTGTTTTTCCCTTCCCTTCTCAGTGCTGTATGACTCAGTGCCTGACTTCTGCTTGGTTTGCCCATGAACTACAGCGTATTGACATTGGTATGTTGTCATCACTAATTGACAGAACAGATATTGAACAGTAATATGTAATACATTTGCTAATAATACAGCATGACTCCAAACTGATTTGTGTGCAATATGTGATTTATTTACAGGGCTAGATATTGGTACATGTGATTATAAGGGTGATGGGTGGGGGTGGAGTAATGTCCATGGCAGAGTCCAGTTCTCAGTCTCACAGGTGCATTGTCCTTTTGCCTGTGGAAGGATTGAGCAGAGGCAGTTCATGGTTGGACAGGGTGGCAATGTGGGACAGTGGGAAGAGTTCAGGGGGTATGTCCTGCTGGCGGGGGTCTTGACATCCTACTCTGTCTTTTTTTTGGATCTCAGGCTCCTCTTACGGGGTGGTTGTTCTTCAGCAGGAGGTGGGGTTCTGGTGGCCTGCCGTGGTGTTGGGGCCTCCTGTCCACTAGCGCCGGCGGAGGTGGTAGGCTGTTCCTGGTCCGGGCTAGTGACAGGGGCCCTGTGTGGTGCCACATGGTCCCGCAACGCGTCTTCTATCCTGTTGAGGGCCAGGACGATGGTCCCCATTGCGGTCCCGATGATTCTCAGCTCCTCCCTGAACCCCATGTAGCGTTCCTCCTGCTGTGCCTGGATCTCCGTGAACCTGGCCAGTACCGTCGCCATCGTCTCTTGGGAGTGGTGGTAGGCCCCCATGATGGTGGTGAGGGCCTCTTGGAGAGTGGGTTCCCTGGGCCTCTCCTCCCCCCCCTGTCGCACAGCAGCCCTCCGAGCTGCCCGGTTTCCCCCGGCCTCTGTCTCCTGGACGGTGTGCCCGCTCCCACTGCCCCCAGGTCCCTGTTGTTGTTGGGGTGTTGGGTTAGCCTGGGTGCCCTGTAGTGGCAGACACACCGCTGATTGACGTGTCCTAGAGACAGAGGCATGGGCCCGCTGGGTGGGAGCTGTGCTGGTGTTGGCAGAGGGGGTCGGGTCTGGTGTGGCCTGTGTCTGGGTGAGGGGAACCGACTGCCCAGAGGTCCCCGATGGTCCGGGCTGGTCATCAGGTTCAGTGTCGACAGAGCTGCTGTCCTCACTGTGGGCCTGTTCCGGGGGTGGGATGGACATTTCTGGACCCTCCTGGCTGGTGTTTTGGCGTTCGGGTCCTGCATGGGGTAAGAGAGTTTGGTTATTGTTTCTGTGTGTGCAATAGCGTGCGTGTTATGGGTGCCCTCGTCCCCCAGTGCAGGCATTCCCTTGAGGGAGGTGTTGTGAGGGTAGTTAGTGGAGGGGGGGGGGTAAGTGCAGTGGTCATGCTTGGGTGATGGGTGTCCATGGATTGTGTTGGCATGCAGGAGTTGGTGTTGGGATGGGTGGGTTGTGCTGGTGAGACATTGTCAGGGAGGATGTGTGCTGGGGGGTTGGGGGTGAGGGTGGGGGTGTGGGTTGGCATGCTGGTGGGGTGGGGGGGATCTAGTAGTTGAGATTGGACTTACCAGAGTCCATTCCTCCGGCTACTCCTGCGAGGCCCTGAGGATGCAGGATGTTGAAGACCTCTTGCTCCTATGATGTAAATTCGGGAGGGGTGGGTGGGGGTCCCCCGCCAGTCTTCTGGACCGCGATGTTGTGCCTGGAGACCATCGATCGGACCTTCCCCCGTAGGTCGTTTCATCGTTTGCGGATGTCCTCCCTATTCCTGGGATGCTGTCCCACCGCGTTGACCCTGTCCACGATCCGCTGCCATAGCTCCGCCTTCCTAGCTATACTGGTGTGCTGCACCTGTGAGCCGAAGAGCTGGGGTTCCACTCTTAGGATTTCCTCCACCATGACCCGGAGTTCTTGGTCCGAAAAGCGTGGGTGCCTTTGGGGTGCCATGGGGTGGTGTGGGTGAGGTGTGGGGTGGTGTATGTGATGATGAGTATGTTGGTGTGTGGTGCTTTGTGCTACTATGTGGTGTGTGTGATGGTGTAGTGTGCCTCAGTGTGTATTGCTATGGATTGTCTGCTGTGTCTCTCTCTCCTTCTCTCAGTAATTGTGGTCGTAGGGGTTTGTGGGTGATGTGGGGGTGTGTTTTATAGTTGATTGATTGTGTGGGAGTGGGTTGTGTATGTGTATCAGGTGTGTGTATTTGTAATTGTCCAATGTGCCTGTGTTTTGGTTCTGTGTGTGTATTTTGACCGCGGCGGTGTGTACCGCCAATGGAATACCGCGTTGGAAAGGCCGCCGCGTTGATTCGTGGGTCGTAATGGCATGGGCGTTTTTCTGTTGGCGTGACGGTGGAGGTTTGGTCATCTCCAGTTTATCACTGCCCGCAGATGTGGCGGGATGCAGTGGAGGTCGGATTTTTGGAGGTTTGGCCGTTGTGGGTCAGAATGACCGTGGCGGCTTTCCGCGGCCGCGGCGGTGTTATGGCGGTCTTCTGACCGGCGGTAAGCGCCTTTTACCGCCGAGGTCAGAATGACCCCCTAAGTGTTACAAAAATAAAGGTACTTTATTTTAGTGAAACAAATGCCAAAAATACCATAAAGACTATACTCCCTTAGGAGGTAAGTAATACACCAATTATATACACTAGTATGCAGCAATAGCAATAAAAACAGTTAGAAAACAGTGCAATTAGTGAAAATCACAATGGTTAGAAATGGGCCTAGGGGAAACACAAACCATATACTAAGAAAGTGGAATGCGAATATCGGTTTCCCACATAGGCAAGTGTGGTGTGTACAGGGGCGCTGGGAGTATTAGAAAACACCAAAGGTAAGTAATAGAACCCACCTTAGAGCCCAGGAAAGCAGAAGTAAATCACAGTAACTTTCCTAGAACACACAAGAACACGAGAAAGAAGATAATGCAAGAACCAGAAGATACTTCAAGACACAAAGGGTGGATTCCTGGACCTAAAGACCTGTGGAAGAATGGGACTAAGTCCAAGAAGCACAGAAGAGTCCAGGGAGGACAGGAGCCCCTGCTAACCCGAATCAAGGTGCAAAAGAAGAACCACTGGTGAAGAACAACAGTCAGTACTGCACCCAAGAAGATGGATGCGGGATCGTGGTTGGTGCAGATGATATCTCACACCGGATAGATGATTGCAGTATGGTTTGCATCGCTGGATTCCACCAACAAGCCTTGGCACAGGCAAAGCTCATGGTTAGCGGAAAATGGCCACCCAGGAGGAGGAGTCAGAGGGGGCTCTCAGCAACTCAGAGAGCCCACGGAATACCAGGCAGCGCACATAGGAGTCCCCAGCATGGGGACAAAGGAGTTGCAAAAGGAGGCCCATGCAGCACAAAAACAAAGGATCCCACGCCGCCAGAGAACCACTGAGGAAGCGGTGCATCTCAGGAAGGAGTGCTGGGGTCCGAAGCTACATGGTACACAAAGAATTTCATAGAAGGATGCCAACAAGCCTTGGCAACTGAAAAACACGTGGTGCACAGGAGTACTGTCTTGCGTGGGAAGGCAAGCTCTTACCTCCACCAAAGTTGGACCGTAGGACATCAGGACCATCAGGACCACTTCAGTCCACCACCCGTGATGCAGGATCCATGCAACTCATCAGGAGAGGGGACCCATGCAGATGGTCATCGTTGCGGAGAGGTGCCTGCTGAAGCAGGGGAGTGACTCCTTCACTCCAAGGGAGATTCGTTCATTCTTCTGGTGCAGACTGAAGACAGGCTGTCCTCTGAGGATGCACAACCGGGAAACAGTTGCATTTGCTGGCAAGAGCTGGAGATACAATGTTGCAGAAGTCGTCTTTGCTTCGTTGTTGCAGTTTGTGGAGTTCCTGGAGGGTCCAGATGCAGTTTCTTAGGTGAGAAAGGGAAGTAAAGGATGCAGAGTCTTGCAATCTGAATCTGAAGAACCTCCCAAAGCAGAGACCCTAAATAGCCCTGAAAGGGGGATTGGTCAGCTAAACACGTAAGCACCTATCAGGGGATGGCTCTGACACCACCTGCTGGCACTGGCAACTCAGATGCTCCCAGAGTTTGCTGCCAACTTGGAATCCAAGATGGAAAAACCCAGGGACCCTCTGGAGGAGCTCTGAGCAGCACACCTGGGGTGGTGGTCCAGTTTCGTGCCAGAGCAGGGACTGGGGGTACCTGAACCGGTGTAGACTGGATTCTGTAAGGAGGACACCAAATGTGCCCTTCAAAGCATTTCCAGTGGCCTGGGGAACGAAGCTACCCCTTTCAAACCTATTTCCAAAGGGAGAGGGTGTAACACCCCTCTATCAAAGGAAATCCTTTATTCTGCCTTCCTGGGCTTGAGCTTCTCACCCAACAGGAGGGCAGAAACCTGTCTGGGAGGTTGCAGCAGCTGGGGCTGCCTGGAAAACCTCAGAAGGCTGGAATGGCAATACTGGGGGTCCTCTAAGGAGCCCCCAGAGTGCATGGAATCATACAACCAATGCTTGCAAAAGCCTTGGGGGTATGATTCCAACATGTTTGATACCAAACATACCTATGTTCGGAGTTACCATTATGTAGCTGGGAATAGGTAGTGACCTATTTCCAGTACACGTGTAAAATGGCATCCCCACACTCCTGAAGTCTGGGAAAATGGTCCCGGAGGTCGTGGGGGCACCTCTGCTAGTGCAGGAGTGCCCTCACACACAGGTACTATGCACCCTGCCCTCAGGGCTGGAGGGCCTGCTATAGGGGTGACTTATAAGTGACCTGGTGTGGTGTAACTGGCAGTGAAAGGGTGCATGCACCTTTTCACGCAGGCTGCAATGGCAGTTCTTTAGAAGCCATTGCATGGGCTCCCTATGGGTGACAAAAAAAATGCTGCAGCCCCTAGGGATCTCCTGGAACCCCAATGCCCTGGGTACCTAAGTACCATATACTAGGGACTTATAAGGGGGCACCAGTATGCCAATCTTGGGTGAAATACTGGGTTATCAGTATGCAACAATCATAATTTAAGGGAGAGAGCATAACTACTGGGGTCCTGATTAGCAGGATCCCAGTAGACACACTCAAACACACTGGCAAACAGGCCAAATGTGGGGGTAACCGAGCTAGAAAGAGGCTACTTTCCTACAAGGTTAGCATCCACAATAGTGATTTACACACTGTTATACACCCACTTTTACATGAATGACTCAAATAGTGAATCAAGAAGTCATTAGCTCATAGTACCTATGCTTATGCCAACTTATGTACAATATCACAAATTCAAGTCAAGGTACTTTGGCCGATGATATTTCTATCCCCTAGACAGGTATCAGGATCATCCTAAGCCTTTGTTAAGCTTGAGTTAAAGGGTTACATAATGCTTGTAACCAAAACGGCGAAGATAAATCTGACTCACGTCTCATATGAGTGACAAGGCAATCAATGGAGATCTGAATCTCTAATCAAGCGCCAATGCCATAAAGTAGTAGTAGAGTGGAGTAGTGTCACAGTGTAATAGAGTAGAGTGGAGTGGCAGAGTGTCGTAGAGTGGAAAGGCATAAATAAGAGTGAACTGGAGTAGAGTGAAGTAAAGTAACATGAACTAGCATAGAGAAAGATGGGTAGAGTGTTGTTGAGCATAGTACATTGTTGAATAGTGGAGTGGCATAGAGGGCTGTGCAGTGGCGTTGAGTAGAGTATCGTAGATTGAAGTGGCATAGAGTGGTGTGGAGTGGCATAGAGTGGAGTAAAGTGGAATGGAGTGGCGTACAGGGAGTTGTGTGGGGAGTTACAGAGTGGAGAAAGTGTTAGAGTTTAATGGAATAGAGTGTCAGAGTCTAGTATCATGGAGTGTAATGTCAGAGTGAAGTGTCATAGAGTGGAGTTGGGTGGTCTAGACTGAAATGGCATAGAGTACAGTGGTGCAAAGTAGATTGGCATAGAGTGTGGTGGTATAGAGTGCGTTGGTTTTGAGTAAAGTGGTGTACAGTGCATTGACGAAGACAGCACTGGTTTAGCGTACAGTGCAGTAGCGTAGAGTGGTGAAGAGTAGAGGGGAGCAGAGTGGAGTGGCACAGCATAGATTGCAGTGGTTCAGAGTGCGGTGTCATAGAGTGATGCGGTGCATCGTAGAGTAGAGTGGTGCAAGGTAGAGTAGACTGGTGTAGAGTGCAATGGTGGGGTGCAGTGGTGCAGAGTAGAGTGGCATAGTGTAGTGGCATATAGTACATTTGTGTAGAGTGCAGTAGAGTGGCATATAGTTGAGTGGTGCAGAGTAGATTGCAGTGGTGCAGAGTAGAGAGGAGTATAGTTCAGTGGCAGAGTGCAGTGTTGCAGAGTAGAGTGTCATAAAGGGCAGTGGTGTAGAGTAGAGTGTCATAGAATGCATTGGTGTAGAGTAGAGTGGCATAGAGTGCATTGTGTAGAGTGCAGTCATGTAGAGTGATACAGAGAAGAGTGGCTTAGAGTACAGTGGTGCAGAGTAGAATAGAGTGGCATAGAGTGCAGTGGCATGGAGTAGATTGCTGCAGAGTACAGTATAGTGGTGAAGAGTAGATTGTTGCAGAGTGGAGCATAGTGATGTAGAGTGCAGTAGCATAGAACGGTGCAGAGCAGATTGGAGTGGCGCAGGGTACATTGGAGTGGTGCAGGGTAGATTAGACTGGCATAGCATAGAGTGGAGTTGCGTAGATTGCAGTTGCATAGAGGAGATGATTTCAAAGTAGAGTGAAGGGCCTACAGTGGAGTGGTGTAGAGCAGTGGTTCCCAACCTTTTGACTTCTGTGGACCCCTCCTTTATCATTACTGAAAGCCGCGGACCTAATCTGTTAGTATTATATCATTTTCTAAACAGTCGCGGACCCCCTGAGGAGGCTTCGCGGACCCCCAGGGGTCCCCGGACCACAGGTTGGGAACCACTGGTGTAGAGTAGAGTAGATTAGAGTGCAGTGGTGCAGAAAAGAGTGCAGTGGGACAGAGTACAATGGCATTGAATGCAGTGGTGCAGAGTAGAGTGGCGTGGAGTTCAGTGGCAGAGTGCAATGTTGCAGATTAGAGGGTTGCAGAGTACAGTGGTGTATTGTAGAGTGGCATAGAGTGCAGTCGCCTAGAGTGCTGTGGCGCAGAGTACAGTGGCATTGAAAGCAGTGGAATAGAGTGCTGCGGTACAGAGTATATTGGCATAGAGTGCAGTGGCATAGAGTGCATTGGATTTGAGTAAAGTGGTGAAGAGTGTAGGGGTGTATTGTGCAATGGTTAGAGTAGAATAGCATAGATTGCAGTGGCGTCGTGTAGAGTGCTGCAGAGTAGAGTGGTGTAGAGTAGAGTGGCACAGCATAGATTGCAGTGGCGTAGAGTAGCACAGAGTGGAGACAAGTGGTGTAGGGTGCAGTGGCATAGGGTAGATTGTTTCAGAGTACAGTGAAGAAAAGATAGAGAAAAGATAATATACTTCAATATGCTGAAGTATGTAACGATAACAACATAAATAATAACGATAGACATAATGCCCCAAAATGAAATATGGCTTCTCCCTGTTAGCCACTCTATAATCAAGCCCTTCATTACCTAGATAACAAAACATTAAACATAAATGTTAGAAAAATATACCCTTCTAATAGCTAAATTGTGTGAAAAGGTAAAATCTGGGCCCAATCTCGACTTCACTGTTTCACCAACTGGTGTGATCTTAAGCAAATACAAACATTGTGTTTCACAGAGTCTCCTTTCTAGCCTGCAGGTGTCAGGCTGAGTGGGACTCTGTTATCTCTTTAGATCTTGCTCAATGTCTTGCAGCTCCTCTTGAAGGTATCCTGCAGTGCTCCTCTTCAAGGCGGCAGGTGATGCAGACAGTAATCATCCAAAACTCTTTTCTCCTCCTCGTGCCCTTTGTTCTTATGAGCACCCTTAATGCCCACAGGTGTGAACAGGACAAACAAAAGAGCAGGGGGCCTCCTGACTCACCTTCATTCTGTTACCATCAGATTGGAGGATGGTCGGTACAGGGCTGTTATAAGTAGAGCTTTTGTACGCTAATGGCCCTCTGAATAATAGATGTGAGAGGGGAAATTATTGTGTCCCCTTGTCCCCCCCACCTTCATCCCCCGTGTCCCCCACCCTCCAAAATCTGGGGGGGATACATCCCCCGCGTCCCCCACACTTCCTACGCCCATGGCTGTGATGCCCTAGGGTGGCTATGCGCACTGTAAGTGCCCACTACAATACAAGGAGGGCAGCAGGCCACAGGCAGCGTGGCACCCCTTACCTCGGGTAAACCACAGACAACCACTGGAATCTGAATGGTTCTCCTAGAGTCAGAGCTGTGTTTGGGTGCGATCTGAATGGACAGTGTGCCTAGCATCCCACCTTGGAAAGGGACCCATGGTAAAGTCATTGAAGAGGCGTGGCAAGGCAGGGGGAGCGAATTAAGAAGAACATTATCAGATTTCACTGCACAAAAGAGGGAACATCCTCAGAGCAGTGATTTCATTTTCCCTATTGAAGGGAAAAAGGTAATTGTGAAGGGGGTTTATTTATAATCACAAGTATCCCACGCGCAAAGCGATGCTTTTAAGGATAGCTCACTGAACATCCACCAAGTAGTTCTTATATCTATCCTGCCATGGTATGAATATTCTAGCCATAAGCGGAGTTCCATGTAAAATTTGAAAATGTTGCAAAACAAAAATATCTGGGTCCAATATTCAATGATTTTTTTACTGCTGTATGGCTGCTGAACTTGGAGCAGCTTGAACTTTCAGCTGTTTTTAGTGCCCTCCCCTTTCTGAAAGTTTAATAAATTTCAACATTGCTCAGCATTGAGGGCTTGAACCAGCTGGAAATGGGTAATAAATTCAAGGTTGTTCTGAACAAAGGCTCCCAAAATATGTCTTAAAGTGCTCTCCAAAAAAACGCCAAGATGACACTGTTCACAACTCTTTTACAAGAAGTAAACCAATTGTATGTGCAGTCACATTTCCCTTTCTGCCCAGGCTTCACAATAGACTTTTTAAAGTCATATGAGCGGTCATGCATGACGAGGTAAAGAACAGACTGGCCAGGAGGGATTTATTGGCGATGCCAACCACAGATTCCCGAGATGCTATATGATTCAAAAGAGTATCGTAAGTCGCAGGTCTGATACCCACATTGATGCACATTCAGTTGACCGATTAATTCCCAGATGCCTGTTATCTGCACTTAGCATGCACCACATGTTTACAATGGTTGCCGGTGCACATGCTATCTCCGAATCTCAGAGCAGCCATTTTGCCATCAGTACATTAAGGGGGTTATTACAATTTTGGAGGAGGTGTTAATCTGTCCCAAAAGTGACGGTAAAGTGACGGATATACCACCAGCCGTATTACAAGTCCATTATATCCTATGGAACTCGTAATACGGCTGGTGGTATATCCGTCACTTTACCGTCACTTTTGGGACGGATTAACACCTCCTCCAAAGTTGTAATAACCCCCTAAAAAGGGAAATGAAGAATTGCTTATGGTGTGTGCACACCCAAGACTGTCAATTGAAATGCACTGCATTTTATTAGTGTACAGAAAAAGACATGCAGCAATCTGGGTAAAGCCCCCCTCCAAAGAGGGGGGGGCGTGGCCTGCTAGGGGACGGGGCCTCCGAGGCCCAACGATCCCCTTACCCACCGGTGGTGAGCAGGGCTGGCTGGAACTTCCGCCCCCAAGCCTCGTGAAGCGTGGGGGCGGAAGTGCAACTGGGGGCTAACGTGGCGGGTGCGTTGGCTGCCGGCTGGATCCGGCCGCCACAAACCGGTGGGGGGCTATTTAAGAGCCCCCTCCAGGAAGGCTTGACCTTCTTTTCCATTTGTGGCGGCCGGGCGAGTACGGGGCCCGCAGTTGACAGATCCACTGGGCGCTTCTTTTTTCTCCACATTTCATCGGCGTCTGGATCCTCTGGACTTCCCTTTTTTCATCAGGAGCAGTCAGAGCCAGTGAGGCGGTCGTGGTGTCTGCCGCTCGCCCTGGTTCGAGAGGTGCTTGGAAGCGAAGTCGGAGCTGTAAGTATCACGCTCAGCTAAATAGTGCATTTGTTGCACGCCGCGTGTCTTCAAGGTGCGTTTCAGACTGCATTTGGAATTATATGTATGTAGCCGTGCGCTGGTCTTGGCGCAGGGGCAGTATCGTAGCCAATGAGGTCTAAGCGAGGCACGATTATTGCTCATTGAAAATTTTACCCCGTGTTCTGCCGCGATCGTTAGCGGGTTGCGCCGCGTGCCTCGTGGCCTCCTGAGCTTCAGAGGGGGAGCGTGGGGCAGAGGTAGTCAGCGGGGCTTTGTAGCTCAGGGGCAGAGCTTTGGTTTTGTGAACCAGGGGACTCAAGTTCAATCCTCATAAGCTCCTGCTGTATATGCTTTCCATCTTAACTCCTCCATGTCTGGCTACCTAATTGGGCAGCGTGCACAGCGTTTTTTGGGGGCAGCATTAAGGGGCCCTCGCTTGGCATGAGATTTCCGCGCGCTCATTGACCAAACCTTGCTTTTTTTTATTTAGGTGGATTACGTGTAGTACCGTTAAACGCTTGTTATGCCTTTCCATGCTTGTTTTTTGACCATGTTATGTTGGGTTTTGGTTTCCACTGTGCTGTTTTAGTGTTGGTTTATACTTGTGTGGCCTTTAGTGGAAGCAATTGTTTTTTGCTTGGTGCTCTGCGCTTAATGGCATCTTGACATTGCTCTTTTTGTGGGGTTTGTAAATTTTTAAAACATTTGGCTCAAGTCGTTGTCCTAAGAGTACGGCACTGGCGCGCAGCATGTATGGGTGAGCTTTATTGGCAGGTTTTACTGTCCTTGCTATTCGTTAAGGCTAGTGGTTTTGCTGACCTGTTTGGATAACTGAGTTATATAATTTGGTTTGCAGGGTCATCACCAACGCCTTTAAAAAAAAAAAGCTTCACCGTAGGGTAGCTTTTTGTTTTTGCATTTCATCATGCCACCTAGCAAGGCTAGCGCTGCGAAGAGGGAAGGGAGGGACCCAGAGTTATCCCAGTTATTAAAAATGGTTTTGGAGAAGTTAGGGAATGATGACACGGACATTAGTGACGTGACATCAGATAACGAAGTTAATGGGGAAAAAAGCAGCCGTCCACGGCGGTCCTATGTAGCCCCTCGCGCCACGTTCCCCCCGGTTAAACGTAGGAAGAATGGGAAGGCATCGGCTTCCGCTCCCCCTAGACAGGATTCATCCGCAGTGGTCAGTCCCCCGGCACAGGTTGCCCCGACTGAGATTCCGGTTCCTGCGGTAGCCGCTCCACCCGTGCATCAGGGCTCAAGTGAGGGCACAACCATGACACCGGCTCTAGGTGTGGAGGAGGTCTTAGCTAATATTCCAAAATCATTGGCTTCCTTGTCACCCTCAGCCAATTAGGGGCCCCTACAGCCCCCTTCCCTGTGGTGCCAATGCCTGCGGCGCCGCCCTTGCCTTCCCCTACACCCTGGCACCCGAGCAACAGGTGCAGGTACAATATTCGTCCAGGCAGGCCTTATTAGAAGTATATACCCTATTATCCAGCATTAACGGCCCAGCTAGCAACACGCCCCCGCCCACAAATCCGTGGGTTGCAAATGATTCCTTGCAAAATTAATTATTGGAACTGAAACGCCAGGTAGACGCTTTGGCGGCAGCACATACCTCAAATACATCTCAGGCGTCATCAAACAGTCCGCGTGTCACCCCGACACCGAGCACTGTAATTACTGCAACCCCTGTAGTTTCAAATGTGTTGCCCAACATCATCAAAAATACAGGCCAGGATTATTCTGCAAATGAAGGGTCAACAGATGTATTACTATTGAGACCAGGTAAGCTGGCAGCACACGTTAGTGCAGAGGTAAAAGATAAAATTTGGAAGGGAGAATTTGTGGACATATTTTCATTAATTAGGGCAAGAAGAAGGGAGGTGGATGCTAAAGATAAGGAGGATAAGTCATCTTCCTATGGGGACAGGAAGCCAAAAGTGGAGGAGAACATTACAAACTGGTCATTTGGTTTTAATGTATTCATGTCTGTGTTGTTAGAAAAGAAACCAGAGTTGGGCACCTCATTGATTTACTATGCAAACAAGATATTGAAGGCTGAGCACACTTACGGGGGTCTGCCTGGTTGGAATATGATAGGGATTTCCGCTGGGCTAAAGTGGAAGATCCATCCATTGGTTGGGGTCAAACAGAGGTTAACGTTTGGTTGGAATGCGTTAATAACAAAGTTCGCGCCCCGCTGGGTCCTGCAAGTTCAGGCACAACTGTTCCTTTTGTGGGCACCCTTCCCACCCCGAATTTAAATGCATCAAGAAATCTAAAGAAAAAGGTAGAGATGCAAGTAAGCCATCTAACTGACCCCCCCCTTTCCGTCCCCTATCAAGTTAGTCACCCTGCTCCCGTGGTTACGGGCTTACCCTGCATCAGATTCTGCAAAGATACTTCTTCAAGGTTTTTCCTCTGGTTTTAGGATTCCTGCCTTTAATGTCTCACCAGTGAATCACTGCAAAAACGTAATCTCCGCTTCGCGGAACCCATTTGTGGAGGCCAAGAAGTTAGCAAAAGAATGTGCGCTGGGCAGACTAGCGGGCCCCTTCCGGGCCCCGCCTCTGGAAGGCTTTGTTTGTTCTCCTTTGGGGGTTGTTCCTAAGAGAGACCCAGGGCAGTTCAGGCTGATTTATAATTTGTCTGCCCCTCGGGGTTCATCAGTAAATGATGCCATTGATCCTCAGCTGTGCTCGGTCCGCTATGCGTCTGTTGACAGCGCATTAGTAAAGGTCAGGGCCTTAGGCCATGGAGCTTTGTTAGCAAAACCCGACATCGAGTCAGCTTTCTGACTTCTTCCGGTCCACCCCGAAGATTACCACCTACTGGGTTTTCAATTCCATGGGGAGTACTGCTATGAAAAATGCATGCCCATGGGTTGTAGTATATCATGCAGCTATTTTGAGCAGTTCAGCACATTCCTTCAGTGGGTTTTTTCACTTCGCACTGGTCACCGCAACGTCATTCATTACTTGGATGATTTCTTAGTTTTGGGCCCTCCTCGATCTGCAAAATGTGAGTGGGCGCTCCAGGCGTTGATCTCAATGTTTGAGGAATTCGGGGTCCCTTTGGCCCCAGACAAGACTGCCGGTCCCTCTACTTGCATCACCTTCCTGGGGATAGAGATTGATTCTGTGGCAGGGGAGTATCGTCTACCTCAGGAGAAGCTACAGGTATTCAAGGAGTCCATTCAAACAATGTTATCGCAGAAAAAGGTTACCCTCCACCAGCTCCAGGTGCTAGTGGGTCAGCTTAATTTTGCGCTTAGGATCATTCCCATGGCCTGCCCCTTTTCTAGATCTATCGCTCGGTCAATGGCCGGGCTAACAGAAAAACATCACCATACTCGGTTGTCTTTGGAGGATAGGGAGGATTTAAGGTTGTGGGAGGTTTTTCTGCAAGATTTCAACGGGGCTGTTATTTGGCCCCACCAGGCGATTTCCAGCCCTACGCTGGGCCTGTACACTGACGCGGCAGGTAGCATAGGTTTTGGAGCAATATTGGGCCCCCTGTGGTGCGGGGCAGACTAGCCAGCTGAATGGGTTAGCTGGGGCTGGACTAAGAACATAGCTTTTCTGGAGCTCTTCCCTATTGTTGTAGCAGTTAAAATTTGGGAGGAGGAATTGAAGAATAGAGTTGTAATCTTTTGGTCTGACAACATGGCGGTAGTAGAAGTCATTAATCGCCAAGGGGCTACATGCCCACTGGTCCTACGCCTGTCAAAGCGTTTAATTTTGTCTTGCCTACAACACAACATTACCTTCAGGGCTAAACATGTGCCAGGGATTCATAACAACGCTGCTGACGCCCTGTCTCGCTCATTAATGCAGGATTATCTGCGGTACCACCCCCGGGGGAAGGAGAAGATGACGGAGTTCCCAGAATCTCTGTGGAAAATTGGTGCCCCGCCCTCCCAGATTTAGTAGCAACATCTCTAGCAATTCGTACTAGGAGGGCATATGAGAACGATTTCTACCAATACAGGCGGTTTTTACAGGCACAGCATATTTCTGAAGTATTCTCTGAGTCAGCAATTTGCGCATTCCTACAGCATTTAAAAAACAAAGGGCGCCTTGTGTCTTGTGCAAAGGCTTACCTGTCTGTGATACGTTTCTTCGCTAGAATCAAGAACATGGAGGCACCTTTGAACACTTTTATTATAAAACAGGCTCTAGCGGGTTGGGCCAGGGCTGTCCATGTTAGCGCAGATTCAAGGCGCCCTGTAACTGCTCCCCTGCTGGAGAATCTTCTGCGCGCACTCCCATTCGTCTGCTCCTCACAGGCTGAGTCAGCTTTATTTTCAGCAGCATTTTCGGTAGCCTTCTACGGGGCCTTTCGCATCAGCGAATTGGTGGGCTCCTCCAGGGGCGACCACGCAGGAGGGTTACAGAGGGGAGACGTGACAGTCAGTGCTGGGTTTCTAACAATAGTCCTGCGCAAGTCAAAAACGGATCAGCTAAAAAGAGGAGTGCGCATTACACTCAGTGCCGTGATCGGCTCCCCCCTTTGTCCTGTGACTCTGACGAGTACTTACCTCTCAGTCCGCCCTCCACTGGGCTCTTCTGCCTTGTTCATCCACCCTAACGGGGACTGCCTCTCACGCTACCAATTCTTAGCGGTCTTCAAGTTAGCGCTGAGGGCAATAGGGATTGACCATAAAGGGTACTCCTCCCATTCCTTTCGAATTGGGGCAGCTACACTGGCGGCAGCCGCGGGCCTGTCGGCGTCCGCGGTGAAAGGTATCGGGCGTTGGTCATCGGATTGCTGTAGGCGATACATTAGGCCCGAACTAGTATAATGTCGGCATTGGTTCTGGTATGTGATCTCCTCACGCTCTTTTCTTTTCATTTCAGTGCAATGTCTCAGCATGTAGTTTGGATTTTGGGACATTCATTTGTTCGACGGGCGGCGTACCGGGTGCAACAGCTCCGTGGGGCGAATCCAATGATGGTCCAAGGCGTGGCTTTCCGTTGGTGTGGAATTGGAGGAGTGGGAATCACTCAACTCCAGCAATTGGTCAATGTAGTGAAGGGTTTTGGGGGGCTCCAGTCCCCAGGTCTTATCATCATTCACTTAGGAGGCAACGACTTGGTGCGGTTGGGTCACAAGGCGCTAAGATAAACAATATTCTTGGAGGTCACAAAGTTGGCAAATCAATTCCCAAATGCTGCAATTGCCTGGTCCTCAACGCAAATGGGGCGCAGGGATCAAATCAAGGACAATCAATGTTTCAGTACGCTGACTTAACGCCGAGATGGCCAAACTTTGCCCGGGCCCAGGGCGGTTATGGAACATCCCCCACAAACTCTTAAAGGGCCCCCACATGTTTCACAAGGACCAGGTGCATCTATCTGATGCGGGTACTGATCAATTCATCCATGACATGTGTTTTTTTGCTCGTAGTCTTTTCATGGGTGGGGAGGGCGAAGGACCTTTGGGGCCCTGGTCGCCCTCGCCCAAGGTTGGGGCCCCGGGAGGACACCAGGGATAGGATCCTGAAGTTATGAGCCAACCTGCGGATGTAGACACCAGATCAAGGGGTAAGGGAGCTCAGATCGCTGAGGGTCCATGGGGCTCCAGCTCTTGGCCGCCTGTTACACCCCGAGTCTGATTGGTGTTTGGGGGGCGGAACCCTGAGCGTGAGGACAAGGAACGGTGTAGTCAGTGTAACCGCCCCTCCTAAGGATACAGGGGAGATATGGGTCACTTGTGTGGTCTAATGGTGGTTCAGGACAGGAAAGGATCCTGTCAGAAAAGATTTATGGTCACTAATTCTCATGACTTGCATATTGTAAATATTTGTGGAATGTTCTTTATACTTGATTTATGACTATTTGCTTTAAAGATAAGGTGTTAAATAAAAACCTCTTCCAACAATTTAAGTTTGTCGGTCCGCGTATAGCTGGTGGGGGGAGTGTGGGCTGTCTGGAGGCCTCCGGATCCTATTATGGTTCAGGGACCTGGGCGTTTGCGAAACAGCACAAGGATGTACAAGTACTAATAGTTGAATGAACAGGCAGAGGGTTAGCGCATGTGTGGGAACTGGTTCTGATGGTCCCAACTGAGATCCAGTCATGTCAATTGAAACCTTTACTTCTCTTGTGCTGAGCAGCCTCACTATAGGACCAAAAACTGAGTATCCATTGCAAGCCTTTAGAAGTTGACCAAGAATGTGGGGCACAGTGGTTCAAGTCTTACTCACAGAGAGGTGGTTGGTGAGAGACCCAGAACTCAGCAGTAACAACACCCCAGCAGGGCTTTAAGTGGGCTGGGCCTCTCTGGCTCCCAGGCCCAGCAGTAATTTAAAACTGGCTTTGAAATGTCTCTCTATGGGCTGCTATTTTGCTGCCCTTTACAGGAAAATGGTGATCAATATCTCAACTATGACAGTAAAAACCATTAAAGTAATCCATGTTAGTCTGGTAGTTCCTGTTTACATTTGTCTTAATTTATTTCAATAGGTGTATGCGCTTCTTCTAGGATGCAGTATTCCAATAGTTTTCTTCATGCAGCATAATAATCTTGTATTTTGTGGACTGTGGACTTTGAACTGGGCCAACTGTAGGTGTCTGTGCAAGCTCAGATTGTTGGTGATAGCATAAACGAATCATAATTGAGAGCTGTGAACTTTGAGGTGAAGAAAGTACAACACACTTTCAGTGCTTGTCAGTGGGACAAAAAGGTGTTCAGAACACATGCTCATCCAGTCCTCGGCCTCTCTGCAAAGCACATAGAGCATTGGTAACATGTGTCAATGTAATTGTGATTCTAAACTATGCTGAAGTGTGTGAAATAGGTACAAGGCTGGCCAAAAGTAAAAGAGAATGGTGTGTGAATGAGAATCTGTGTAGAGGAAGGTGAAATAAACGAGAAGCAATGTACGTGGAGAAGGAGAGAGTAAGAAGAAGGTGCAGAAGAGGGGAGGCTTGAGGAGTCAAATATGCATATGGACGACTTGAGAAGATTGTGGGGTGGAAAGAATGTTCACATATCCAATAGAATAACTGCAGAGGAAAGTAGTGCAAAGTGGATACTAGGAGTGATTGCCACACTCTGCGTATCACAACCCCCTTCCACAGGCCTTGGTATGATTAATTCACAATCTTATATTTTTGTTTCAAAATTGAAATATTTTCAATTCTACCTTTTTATAACAAGATCATTGTTATTGCTTCATACAATATTAATAACCTGCTTTTGAAAAGACAATGGCTCTAGCTTGTTGTACATGTATCTCTGTAATTTGTGTGATGTCTGGATGCAATAACTCTCACAGATATTGCTAGTTAAGTGGCGTTATGTCAGAAGCATAGGATTTTTGTGTTCATGTTTTAAGCCACCCCTTAATTACATAGGCAATTCCTTTTGGGAAAGATTCAGGGTTACTCTTTTTTTTACCATGCCCTTTTAGAGACCCCCACATTTTACATCCCACTCAACCCCCCTTCACCCTAAAACGCTGCAGACCCAGGAAGTGCTCCTTATTTAAAAAAAAAAAAATAATACATTACACACAGTTAAATACTACACATGAAAATATAAATGAACATGGATAGAGAGGAAGCAATGTTACACAAACCTTTTCACAATTAATAATTATTGACTACTATATTTACTAAAATGGATTTCACTTTCAACAGAGCCCTACCAGTTGGCTTTAACAAAGAAGTTGTTCAGAATCACAAATTCATTGTCTATGGTCTTTGACAAAAGGTTTTCACAATCAAGAGACTGCCTATTTATTTTTATCAAGGTCTCCTGTATAAAAATAAACCACTGCCTACAGGCTTTATTGAACTCCCATGTTGTAAACAAAAGGTCTCCTGGAAAAATGCTTATTTAAGATTCATCCAGATCCTCTGTTAGGCTGCACATTTTGTCAATATTTCTTTTTAGCCTCACTCAAGCTTCCAAGGTCAGAGGACTGATTATTCCCAAAAGCATCAAACATGCACGTGCTTACTATCACTTTTTTTAGACCGTCAGGGCGATCCAAGAGAAGGGTTGCAGTTGGACATGGAGGAACAGTCTTGGTATGCTGATCTATTCTGGGACTTGCCATCCAAACAAACAAATCCCAAGATGAATTAATATCCTCATACAGTAAAGCACGCACACATGCTCCATGCTTCCCCTCGGACACACACAAAGTGACCCATATTCTCCACCCATGTCTGACACAAATGGGGCAAAAGATTCCATTGAGGGGGACTAGAAAACTTTTCAACAAAAGAAGCCAGGACACACCTCTCCCAGTGGCTGGTAATTAAAGCAAGAATGGCGACAGACGGGCTACATATACACACAAATACACTAATTTATCTAATACACACCCACTCACACTTTCATGCGTTCACAAGTGTGCACAAATACACCCACCATTGACAAGCACACTGTAGTGACGGGACTGACACGTTGTTTGGTATAACTCGTAAGATTTATTTCCGTCGAACAAGAGCGTCTCCTTCCTTGTTTCCCAGTCACATCCAACTCCCAATTTCCCCCGATTCCACCCCGCTCACCCGCACGCATTCCATTCCCGAACCTAACTAGCACCATGACAACATAACACATCTCCTTCCTTTCTGAAAAAGAAAACTTACAACACTAAAACAAATTTGCTAAAGCACAATCAATGCTCAGAGAAAAGAAAAAACAAAAAAACAAATATAATGTACACAACACTAACAAGAGAGACATAACAATGGATTCATTTGAACTGAACATAGTCTTCCAAGTAGCGAGGTGGTTTGCGAGCTCTTTGACTCCGACAGTACATGTTCACCTCTGGAGTGCAATCACCAGGATTACTGTCACATCTTTGAGAAAGATTGCTACCAGAATGATTGGCAACTCTATTCTTGGACGCACAGCCCAATTCTTCATCACTCATCATCATAAAATTATTGCCACTTGACACATCACGCAACAGTTTCACATTTTTAACGCTCCCTTTTTGATATAATGCTACTCTCCGTATATTCCATTTGTTTCCATTCTCTAGTACTACATAATCTTTACATGCTTGACTGACTTTAAATGGACCTATAAATTTCGAAAGACCACCAGATAACCTTCCTCGTTTGATTTTAACCCAATCCCCTTCGACTATGTCACTTTTTTTTAAAATTTCAATCCTAGTTTCAACAGACTTGGGGTTAGTATATAACAACCAGGCAGGAGTTAATTTCGAACCTGGTTTCCTGCCTCTCATCATTTCAAACGGAGAACAACCTGTTGCTTTGTTAATGGTGGTGCGATGAGCCCACACCATATCCTCCACCATTTTCGTCACATCTTTCTCACTTTGAATGACCATAAGAATGGTACCTTTCACCAACCAATTTATTCTCTCAACCATACCATTGGCACGAGGATTGTATAAAGCAGTGCGGTGATGAATAATTCCCTGATTGTCGAGAAACTCCCTCATCTCTCTTGAAGTGAGTTGGGTTCCATTGTCAGTTATCAAAATACGTGGAAGACCCTCTTCAAGAAAAACACTGTTTAGGGTATCAATGGTACTTCTCGTTGTAATATCACGCAGGAATTTGACTATGATCCATCTTGAATGAACATCAACCATGACTAAAGCATTTTGAAAATTGTTCCTTATATCCTGAATAGGACCAATGAAATCTAAGCAAACAGTACTCCATGTTGAACCTGGATCTTCTATGTGTCCACACACACTCGTGGCTCCAGTTTTTAATCTCTTTTCACTTTCTTTGCATACCTCACAATCCTCCACCCATTGAGAAATCAAATCATCCATACTAGGCCACCAAAAATTCTCTCTAACTTTTTTCTTTGTCAAAGTCTGTCCCAGATGAACCTCGTGAGCTAATGCAAAAATCTTCCTTCTAATACCCTCTGGAGGTACAAATTTGTCATTTCTCATTAAGAGCTTTCCATTGGTTAATGTAAATTCATCGATTAATTTCACATAGGGTCGCACTGCTAAACTGACTGCACTCTCTCTTTTTTTTCCCTTTAAAACCATACGTAAAACTTCACTCAATATCGTATCCTTCTCCATACATCGCTCCCAGTCTTCAACCCCAAAGGTACCAGCTCCACAGACTACTACATCAGACAACCAAGCTACTGCACCTTCCTCATCTTCACAAACCATATGTCTATCATTGACAATTTTACATTCCAACGGTAATCTAGATAAGCAGTCCGCCTGGGAATTTCTCCAACCTGGAATGTGTTCAATCACAAATTTATACTCCTGTAACTTAGAGGCTAGTCTAGCCAACCTGGCAGAGCCCTTACCAGCCCCGCCTGGACTTAAGATTTTTAGTAGGGGTTTGTGATCAGATCGCAAAGTAAACGTTATGCCCCATAAAAAGGTTCTAAAATGCTCTACAGACCAAGTAGCAGCTAGCGCCTCACGCTCAATCACCGAATAATTACGTTCACTCTCTGTCAGTGAGCGCGAAGCAAAAGCTACTGTTACTTCCTTCTTCCCCTGCACTTGTGACAACACTGCTCCTACGCCACATGCACTGGCATCTACAGTTAAAATTGTTTTGCGGAGTGTGTCAAATGGTGTCAATATACCTGCATTACAAATTTCTTGTTTCACCACATCAAACGCTTCCTGTTGCTCAAGTTCCCAATCAAAACCAACTCCTTTACGCAACAGTTTCCGCAGGCACTCTGTTTTCATCGCAAAATTTTCTACAAATTTGCTGTAGTATTCAATGAGCCCCATAAAAGAACGCAATTGTTCTTTGTCGGATGGAACAGATACAGACTTAATAGCCTTTAATAAGTCTTCTTTGGGTTTAACACCTTCACCAGAAATCGTATGGCCCAAATATTCAATTTCCTCAGCTAAAAATGTACATTTATCCTTCCTCAGTGTTAACCCTGCTTTTCCGAGTATGCACAACACATCCTTGAGGACCGAATTGTGCTCAGTTTCCGTTTGACCAAAAGCCAAGATATCATCATGAAAAAATACTACATTTCGTAACCCTCTAAAGATATGTGACATCGCTCGTTGGAAAACACTGGCAGCTGAAGACAGTCCAAAAGGCATTCTGGTAAATTGGAAAGTGCCTTCCATAGTTATGAATGCTGTAAATTGCCTGGAGTCTTCATGCAACCTAATCTGATGGTATGCACTCTTGAGATCTAACTTAGAGAAGAATTTACCTCCCTTAAGCAATAGCAGAAGTTAATTTATGTTTGATAACCGAAATACATCAGTCACCACAAATTGGTTCACACTTCTCAAATCCACACAGAAACAAAGTTTTCCATCACACTTCTTGGTTATAACAACTGGAGAAATCCAGGAAGACGCCTCTACCGGCTCGCTGATACCCTCTTTCATCATGTCATCTAACATTTTCTTCACTTCACTCCTAACTACTATAGGTACCTTTCTAACTTTGTGCTTTACAGGTACTGCTCCTTTTTGCAAAATTATTTTGTGAACATAACCTTTCAACTCACCCAACCTTTCACTAAAAACATCTTTCGCATCCCTTAAAATTTCATTTAGGCTTGCATCACTCACCATTAACACCTTCTCAGCAGAATGAGGATCGATAACAATATGTAAGTCATATTGATGAGCCCAACCTAATATGGGAGGACCGCTATCAGCTACATATACTTTCCCTTCAATGCTCCTTGACTTAAAGAGAATGGGTGAGACAAAATATCCTAAAACGTTGATCTCAGCTCCTTGATATCCTCTTGGGTTGATGTCTTGGGTAACAACGGCACCTCAGACCAGTTCTCCATCCACATTGATTTTGGTACAATAGTATACAATGAGCCTGAATCTACCATCAACTCAACATTTCTGCCTAAAACTGAAAAAAATGCCCCTCGGTCTCACTTCTCGTTGTACATTTGCTCCATCAGAGTTCACAAGGAGTACCCGATCCTCCAATCCACTCTCCTCTGCAACTGAATCAGTCATAGCCACACGCATTCTATGCATATCTTTGCACATGCGAGCAAAATGCCCTTTGCGACCACACTTTCTGCACTCCTTGTTTAGTGCATAACACCACTTGGCATCATTGTTGTGAGAAGAACTCCCACACCTAGAACATCCTTTTGATCTGCCAAGTTTACCCTCATACACAGGTTGTTTACTACCTAAGCTGCCATTCTTAGAAGCCAAATTTTTCTTTGAAACAAACGCTACATCCTCCGCCCCCGAGGAAATGTCTTTTTTACTAATTTCCTTCATGCAATGTTCCGATTCTTCAACAATTTTGGCTATGCCAATTGCGTCCTTAAGAGATGGATTTTTCGCTGCCCATAACCGCTCCTGAGTTTTCTTGCTCCGACAATGAACTATAAGATGGTCTCGAATCAGTTCATCCGTCATTGCACCAAACTTGCACTTCACTGACAGTTCTCGTACGCTTGAAATAAAATCATCTAGTGACTCTCCTTCTCTTTGAGGTCTGGTGTAAAATTTGTAACGTGACATAACGATGTTTTCCTCTTTAGAAAATCTCTTCTCCAAGCGTAATTTTGCTTCCTCAAAAACATTCTGTAAAGGTTGACCATCATCATCGCAAATTTCAGGTAAGTACTTAAATATGTGATGGGCTTCCTTGCCAATAGTACTTAATAATAAAGCTTTCTTCCTCAAAGGTGAAAAATGTTGGCCATCCAACGCCAATAAATAATTATCAAATAAATCTATCCACTCCTCCCATTGAATGGCTAGTTGACCATGCATGTCTAAAAGAACAGGTGGTAAATTGATCGAGGAAGCCATAATACAAATAACTGTAAACACAGCTGCAGAACAGTAGCAGTACTTTCTTTATAGTTCAGTTACAGTTTCACTGAAGAAATAGTCGTTAAAGTCCTTCTTTCTATAAGTTGCTGTGCACAAGATGTAGTGAATAAGCGTAGCTGGGTGACATTGAGATTTAAAAAAACATTGACGCTCTCAGTCACAAACTGCTCTCTCCAACAAAGAATCCAGAGACCTCACCCGAATCCCAAAAGTCTCATCAATTGTGGCACAGATCATCGGCTACAGCAACTACAGCTCCATCAAAGTCCTCTCATCCAGTACGTCGCTCGTCAGACTCCGATGCACACTGACAGCTGTCCGCAATTAGAAACGCGTCTTGTTCGAGTGTCAGCATGCCTGATGTGACTGCATCACATCCCACGCTCGTCGCCAAAAAGGTGTAGTGACGGGACTGACGCGTTGTTTGGTATAACTCGTAAGATTTATTTCCGCCGAACAAGAGCGTCTCCTTCCTTGTTTCCCAGTCACATCCAACTCCCAATTTCCCCCGATTCCACCCCGCTCACCCGCACGCATTCCATTCCCGAACCTAACTAGCACCATGACAACATAACACACACACACACCCATTCACTGCACGCACTGACAGATGCAGATGCATTCATACATAAACACATGCACAAGTGCACTAAACATTACACAACACTTACCTTCTGCAGTGTCTTGAAGGGGGAAACCTCAGAGGTTCCAGGAGAGTTGAGATTGATGGCTGATGAGGTGGCACTCCCTACCTCGTCACAGAGTAGGATGGGTCAGTGAGAGTTTCTGACCCGCCTCACTCTGTGATGAGGTATCAGTGATAGACACTCAGTCTTGGGCACTTCAAGGTTTAAAACTGAAACGCCAGGTCTCGCCCTCTCATCATCAGGGGGAGATCCTCCAAGCGCCTTGCCAGGCTGAAGAGGTCATACCCACAGGAACTGTAACATCTTTAGCCAGTCAAAGTTCAGCGCAGGCAGCCAGAAGCCTAACTTCTGGCTGCTTCACTTGAAAATAAAGAGTGTCTGTCAGGCAGACCTTAGCTCGGCCTGACAAACACTCTTTATGTCAAAAGGTGAGGCTGGCATGGCCTCCTGGCCCATAAGGAAAGGTCGCTGCTGACCTCTCCAAAAAGAAGTGACAGACAAAGTGGCCTGTCCTTTCCACCAATATTCATTTTGCTAGCATTGTCAGCTTGTTAACAATATATAGTTTACTTTCAAAAGGAGGCCTATAATAGGGTCTCCCCAGGGACCCCCCTTCCTAACCCTCCCAGACCCCAAAGCCATGGTCTGGGTATCAGTTTAAGGCCATCAGTGAATCCGATTGTGTTTTGTTCACTGAGGCAAAAATCTGAATTCTGTACACATTACAGTGACTTTAATGGCAGCCTAAATGGTGAGGTACACAAGCTCTCCCCGGCCATGCGGGGGACATTTCCGCTCTGACAACAACAGTTATAAGGAGTATTAACTTGAAATGGGGTTTCCTCAGACAAACACTATATTTAAAATATTATCATTAACATTATCCTGACAAATGAGTTTAAAAGTTTTCACCATATATTCCTAAAAAATATATACATGTGTAGAGTGGTAATGGAAATAGGTATAAAAATGTCAGGCGAGTATTGCACTATGACAGAACTACTACCTCTCACAGTTATGTATTTCCAGGGAAAATTGCTTGTCACGTCCAACCCCACTTGTAAAAAATTAAGTTTAGTGTCACAGAATGATGAAATATCAAAAAGCGTATAATCATGCAGGATGTGACCTTTTGTACACTAATTTTATGCGGAACAACTTTTGACGTTTTGTTGGATCGGTACACTCTGACGCCTTAGAAAATAAAGGGAGCAGCGAATGTACAGTGCTAGCCTGGAATGAACATCTTTCATGCTGTGAGTCTGTAACTTTGCAAATAGGCTGGCATAGAGCTTTTTATGTTTTTATGGTGAGAGTTCTCATTTTTATGTAGGAAGACAGTTTCTTCGCCTCCATTTAAACATTTGAAAAATAAGAAACAGCAGACAAGCTCTAATTCATTGTTTGAACATCCAATTGAAATTCAGCTTTCTTAAATTTATTGAGGAAATATTGCATTCGTTAACGCTTTTTTGTTTTTTATTAACCGAACAATAAAAGTACTATTACTTTCACTTTCATTAAACTGTACTGTATAGCTCGGAAGATTGTGTTGTGCACATTTCAGTTTTAGGAGACTCAGAAATTGATGCAATATTTGCGGCTAACGATTTGCTAATTAATGCATCATCGTTGAGTCGAGATGCTCCTGTGATGACCTAGGACATCGGACGTTATTTAGCAGCATTTTAACACATTTTCAGTA
The DNA here is from genome assembly GCF_031143425.1 of Pleurodeles waltl. Taxonomy (NCBI): domain Eukaryota; kingdom Metazoa; phylum Chordata; class Amphibia; order Caudata; family Salamandridae; genus Pleurodeles; species Pleurodeles waltl. The sequence goes on along the minus strand of NC_090444.1, from coordinate 271,983,154 downwards.
CTTTTATGCTATTGATTGTTTTCTTTTGTCCCCCACCTGGTTTGTGCATCATATAAGTATGGGGTTAGTCTCTTTCTCTCCTGTCGATGTGTAAATTACACTGTACACTTTTGAATTGTATAATAATTATAAAATGAAAAAAATGAGTTATTGTTCACCATAGTGTGGGATACTGAATTTATTAGAGTTGAGGTATTGTAGGGATAGTGAGTGGTGTCACCCGTAAACATACAGTTATAGAAATTATACATTCGATTGTAAATCATTCATCTGGGAACAGTTATTTGTTTACATGTTATCTTTCTGGATCATCAATTCAGCCTGCGTTGAACCGTCCTTCAAAGGTAGCTTCATTCTTGTGTCTCTCTTGTACTGGAAGGAAGAGCCCCTACACAAGGTACTTTGAGGCACAAAGCCAGTGGAGGCCCCTCATATGTGACTGGCACCTTCCTGGCGAACTGGTCCAGGTACAGCATGGGTGAAGCCCACTACAGCAGCCACCCTCCCCAAATGTTCTTCTACATATATACTAGTAAGCCTCCTCACATTGAATGCTCATGAAACCCAAGAGGAATGAAAAGTTGGAAGTAAGTGTGCTAGCTATAGCTTCAGACATTTGATTTAAGCATGCAAGTGACGTGTTGGAGCAGCTGGACACACAGCTCCAGCTCATTGTACCACTGACCAATAAGCCCAGTTTCCTGGAGCTATGGTAGCATCTTGGTGAGTACAAACACACACTCTATTATCTTGTCTTGTCCATTTACTTGGTTCTGAAGTAGATTGCTTCCTGGTGTCGTTCTCCCCTGCCTCTGATACTGCATTCTCTCCCTGGCTTCTGACTGGTGCATCTATCTGCCTTCAAGGGGAAGGGAACCCCATACACACTCTTTTGAACACCTTGGTGATTCTGGGTGTTAGGTGCCATGACCGTTGTCACTATCATGTCCATCGTGTTGGAGTGACTGTCACTAATATAAATGTTGGACTTGTGTGATAGATATATATATATATATACATATATATGCATATATGTATATATATATATATATTTATCTGTGCATATATGAGCAGCGCGGATAGTGCAAGTTATCAAGCGTGTGGGCATTGGTAACTATAACTGTAGAATTTCAGTGGTTTTATGTGTTTGAGACTAACACTAACACTAAATCTGCTCTCAGATTCTGGGAGATTTAAAAATGCTCCAGCCGGCTAGGAACAGGCCATGTTCTGTTTCCCTGCCCATATCAAAAGAGCACATATTGCTCCCACCAGGAGGGAGCAGCAGAACTAGTTGCCCTCTCTGAGCTGGAGCAATGCCAGCTTCCGAACCATGCGGGGAGCAGGCTGGGGCTGCGGGGGCCCTCTTGCCCCCCCACATCCCACAACGTGTGCTAGCTGGGTGCTGTGGGTTGGCATGCCCCTCCCCTTATATTTATGCCCCTGGGAGAGTGAGTCCCCGGGGCCTAAGAAGGCTCAGAAAGGGAGGCCTTCCTCCTCTTTTCTTTCTTGATTTGGTTCAGAGGATGGGCTTCCCGGGGCCTATTAGGGCTCAGGGTGGGGGGTCTGCTTGTCCTCCTACAGGCTTAATTGTATTGGGTCCTGGAAGGTAGCCCAGAGGACAGGGTGCAATATATTTAAAAAGTAGTACTTTTAAGTATACTTTTAAGTTTGCTTGTCCTGATAGTGAAAAACTCTTACATTCATTTATTACTACTGCAAGGTCCATCTCTCCCAAAGGATAACATTTGAGATGCCTTATTACATTTAATAAGTGTAACTTCCAAATGGGATGAGATAAGAAGTTCATGTTTGGTGTCTCTGGAATCACAATTTAAAATTTTAACTTATGGTGAAGTCGGATTTTAAATTCCTATTCTGAAAATGACTCCTTTAGAAAGTTGGCATTTGCTTGAATTAGCCATTTGATGCCTGCAGCCTTTCTTTGGGACACATGATTGGGGGTAGCTGACAGTTGGGCTTTGTGTATTCCTAATAGGCAGCCACAGACAATGGGGATCTTAGGTGTGACTGGATGGGCCATCACTGGCAGGATGAGTGGGAAGAGGTGGGCCCAACCCCACTTACATTTGAATGGGCTGTGTCCTGTCACCACATAAAGGGCTGCATACCCACAATAGTTAGTATGGAGCCAGAGTCAGGAGAGCAGGTCATCTGTACACTTCAAAGGCATGCTTCAAGAGGCTTCTCTCCCACTTTAAAGGCACATCTGGGTATACGTAATGAACCTCAGACACCAACTCTTCAGTACACTTTTGATAATTTGCCAGGAAGAAGGACTATTGTGCTGCTACTAGGGCTGCCACTCTGCTAGCCTGCTGCTCTAAAGGAACTGCTGCTCTGCTGTGCTGACCTACTGCCTGCTGCCCTCTTGCCTGGGGAAGAAAAAACGGACCTGCAACTTCTTAATGAACTCAGGACCGCAGAGTGACCGAAGAGGCTAAACTGATAGCTTCCTGATTTGTGTCTCAGGGACACAAAAGGCTTCCCAACCAGCTCCAGCTCATGGACCCAGCAGCAGGGAGTTCCTGAACTTTCAAGTGGTGCCTCCCAGGTTCTGGACCTTTGGTGTGTCTCAAAGGTCCTGGAATCAAGCTTTTGGACTCTTCACAACTGCAAACGGGCCCGTTCACATGGACCCTTTGTTGCTTGCATGCAAATCAGTGTGAGCTGCCACCTTCACAGAGCAAGCATCGATTGCCCATCGAGGACCGCCAGTGTGAAACACCAGCCCTCTTGTCTGCGACGCACAGCCTATTCTTCATGCCAACCACCACCCACAACACTCTCCTTGCTACCTGTGACCCTCTCCAATGTGAACAGGACTCTTAGCACACACCTTGAGAAGTTAAATTTTCAGCAGGACTAATCTGGAACTGTATCTGAACTGTGCTCCATCACAATTGGCCTGATATGTTGACTTTGACCCAGTCCAGTGCAACCAGATAACCATTGTTGGTGCTTTCTGGATTGAGGCTCTATTTTACAGTTTATTCTTTAAAAATTCATAACTCCAGGTCTATTGATTGGATATGGCCGTTTAGGTCTTGTTTTATTTATTACATTTTGCTCTATTTTTCTGACCTTGTGTGTAATCTTTTAGCATGGTATTTTCACAGTATTACTGTTTGAAGTGTTGCACAAATACTTTACACATTGCTTCTAAATTAAGCCTGACTTCTTTGTGCCAAGTTACCAGTGGATTGAGCTTGGGTTAATATTTGAGGTCGTAAGCAGTGCATGGCAAGAGCGCAAGGTATAGCTAGCTCTGCTAAGTATAACTGGTGAATTTCTATGGTGTTTCAAAACATTAATGTTGTCACTGACATTTGGCTAACAGTAACGTTACTTTAACCTTTGTTTTTTTCACTAACTATATATATATATATATATATATATATATATATATATGCATATATATATATATTCACTGAAAAAAATGAAGGTTAGCACAATGTTATAGTTAGTCCCACATTTTAAACGTACAAAACCATAGAAATTCACCTGTTATAGTTACACTTATCTCAAGTAACTATAACACGTGCTCTAAGGTACCTTTAACTCACGGCCCTGCCATGCACAATTTTTTGATCAAAAATGTTACTGCAAATATTACATTGATATTATCAATGATGTTATCAAAGATATCATGAGTTCTGTAATTTTTTAGGTAATTGTCAGTGCATGGTGAGGGCATGAGTTATAGTTACCTTAGAGCACGAATTATAGTTACTTGAGATAACTCTAACTATAACAGGTGCATTTCTATGGTTTTGTATGTTTAAAATGTGAGCCTAGCTATAACGTCTCTGTAATCTTTGTTTTATTCAGTGAATTTCTATGTGTTTTTTTAACATGTAGTAATTTTCATTACTATATGTTATTCCAAACACCGACGCGCACGGCCTTCGGCTGAGCATGGTGGCATCGGCCCGAGCGCCTGGCCTGCAGCCAGGCCTTGCAGCCAACCCCCTATAAGCAACCAACCTTGCACCGGGCACGGCCTTCGCCTGTGCGCAGCAGGAGCTGCCCGCAAGGCCTGGCCTTCAGCCAGTTCCTTCTGCCACTCTCCCAACCACCCAACCCTACTCTGCACACAGCCCTTTGGCCGTGTGTGGTAGTAGTTGGCTGCAGCCTATCTCTCTGGGTGTGAGAATAGGTGTAAAAGGGTGTATCTGGGCATGAGAGTGGCTGTGTGAATCTCTGTCTGTGTGTGAGGGTGCATGCATCAGTGTCTTAGTGAGTGTGTCAGTGTCTGTGCAGGTCTGTGATTGGCTGCACGGGGCTGTCAGTGGGTCTTTGAGTGGGTGCGTAAGTGTCTGAGTGGGTCTGTGAGTGGGTGCTTGAGGGTCTGAATGGTGCTGTGAGTGGGTGTACAAGGGTCTGAGTGGTGCTGTGAGTGGGTGCTCAAGGGTCTGAGTGGGTCTGTGAGTGGTGCTTGACTATCTGAGTGAGTGTGCAAGGGTGTGAGTGGGTGTGTGAGTGGGAGAAAGATTAAAAGAGAGTGAGAGTGAAAGGGAAATAGAGAGTTTTTTAGGCTTTGATGGATGATGCACTTAGAATGAGATATTTCTGCACAAATTGAAAAGAAAAATGTATTTATCAATTAAAAACAGTAAGATCACCTTTCAGTATGAGCCTTAAACATTTGCAATTGAAAGAAAAAGGAGGGAAATGACCAGAGATACACCTGGACTCGACCCTCAATGCTCAGTGTGGAGATCTGTGATCTTCACACTTGAGCTATTCTTTAAAAATGTTTATATTTTGTACCCCTTTATGGGCTATCTGGCACCACAGGGGAGCTTCAAGGCCTCCCGCGGTCCCTGACCATTTCTTAATTTATTTTCTTATATGCCCTTTATGGGCTATCTGGGACTGCAGGGGAGCCTCAAGGCCTCCCCCCGCAGTCCCATTGCTCCAGCAAGCAGGCAGCTGTTTTTAACAGAAACTCCCTGGTCACTGGAGCAATGCTTTCATCTCTGTTCCCTGCACACGCATACCTGCTTGCAGGGAACAGAGATGAAAACTCCTCTTTCTGACAGCAGGATCTGTTTGACATTTCCCGCTGTCAGAAACTGAAGTGTTTGCTGTGACTTGGCTGCAGCTGTCAAAGCTGCAGCCAATCCAAAACAAACAGCTATGTCCTGGGAGTGGGCACCCTGGGACATAGCAGAAGTCGGCCCTGGGGTGCTGTCTCTAGGGCCAAAAGTGGCTCCTCCAGGGGGGGCTGTGTGGCCCCTCTCCAGCGTGCGAGCCCCAGGGAGGTGGTCATCCCCGGGGCTACAGGGGGTTGAAAATGGTCCCCTTCACTTTTTTGACTCTTTGCCCCAGGAAGGTGGTGGTCACTGGGGCTGCGGAGGGGCCTGGGTCCCCTTGTGTATTATTTTTTAAAGCCCCAAGGAGGTGGTAGTCCCCGTGGCTACAGGGGGTCCGAAAAGGACCCCCTTCACTTTTTTTACTCTTTACCCAGGGAGGTGGTAGTCCCTAGTGGGGCTGCGGGGGGGATGCGCGTGGCACCCCACACACAATATAACAATATCTCTGGGGAGGTGTTGATGTGGTGTTCCCCCGTGCTACTGCAGTCTGAAAAGGACCTCCATCACTTTTTTTACTTTTTGCCTCGGGGAGGTGATGGTCCCAGGGCTGAGGGGGGACCTCGCGACCCCCTGCATATAATGCAATTATATATATGACTCGCGCCCTCGCCATTAACAGTTTTACTGCAATGTTACAGTAATATCAATGATGTCAAAGAAAATGTAGTGAGTGATTTAATATCTGGGGTAATGTAGATTTTCCTAGTATTTAAGACGGAAAGGCTTAATTTTATTAAAGACATGGAGGCGAGTATTATTACACTGCATTTCTAATCTTGCTCTATTCAATAGCAGCAGTCAAGGAAAAAGAACAAACTACAAATCCCATGAGGCCAGGCAACGTAGGCTAATGGGCATAGATAAAAACAGAGTACAATGACCCAATTAGAGGCCAAACATAAGGACTTATACCTAACTTGACTGCAAGCAGCCCTCTTTTCTTGAGTGAGAAGTAAGATTAAGTGGTAAGCATAGGAAAAATCAAACATATAATAGTCAAGGCCAAAATCCAAATAAAACTGCCTTGAAGAAAGTTTATCCAAAGGAAAAGAGAGGGATCCTCGTGGGCCTAGAAGATGTGGAGCAGGATGGTGAAAACGTCTCCAAAGTAGACAATGGTGCAGTCTGATAGGGAAACAATCTCTTCCTATGCAGATGTTGAAGCCGGTGTAGTAGAAACTGTGGGAGGGAAAAAAGAGAGAGAGTGCTTGTGGAGGGATAATACTCGCCTCCATGTCTTTAATAAAATGAAGACTTTCCGTCATAAATACTAGGAAAACCTATATTTTATGGCAAGACCGGAGGCTCATATTGTGCTTGTTTATAGCATATCAATTACAACAGACGAAGCAGTTACAACAGGTTTACAATAAAAGGTTCCAAATGTAGTATCATTAGACCAGTCAGCAGATCTCAGAATGTCCTCTTATCAGGAACCTGCCCAAAAGGCTTTTGAAGCCATAGCAGAACGAGTAGAAGGGGCCCCAAAAAATGGAGGTGTCAATACCAGCTAGGGACATGACCCATTTGACACACCAGGCAAATGTAGGGGAGAAGACTGGAATGTGGGATCTTTGAAAAGAGTTGAGGAGTTGTGATTGAGAGGATGTTCCGAGAAGTGTTGTTCTTTCTTCATGAACTTTAAGACAATTTCCAACACAGAGATTTGGTTGAGCGGGAAAGTAAGGGTAAAATACTGAAGATAAATTTGTTTTGGTGCGTCTAAGAATCTTAAAGAGGATACCTGTGGGAGTGAAAAAATATGAGGAAACATCTAAAGCTCTGACATCAGATAAACGTTTAATAGGGATTAAGCATGCAAGCACTGTCAACTTGGCTGAAAGTATTTTTAAAGATAGCAATTTATATGTTGGCCATGAAATAAACAATTGCAAAACTAAATTGACTTCCCACACTTGACTATATTTTGGCATGGGGAATTGAAAGCTTTTACTCTGTTCAACAGATGACAGATGAGCAGGTGTTCTCCGATCGGTTTCCCACTGACGTATTTGTGGTTGATGGAAATAGCAGAACGATAAAGGTTTATTGTGCAATATGTCTTACCTGTACCTGCTTGTGACGTGAGAAAAGTTGCTATGATAGATATATCTGTTGAAAAGGGATTGACAGATATTCCCAAACACCAGATAGACCAAAGAAACCAGGCGGATCTATAGCCCTTGGTAGTGCCTCGGGCCCAAGATTTGCTGATATAGTGGGAAGCTTCCAGAAAAATACCTGCATAAGAGAGGGAAGTCCCGAAATCCTCCAGCCTGACAGGGGTAGGGTGTTGTTGAGGATCAAGTCGTGTCTGTGTCCCTCCAGACTGAGAAGAAGGTCCGGGAAAGATGGAAGGAGAAGGGGAAATCTGTTCACAATTCCAGAAGAGGGGTAAAACATACATGGGATTGCCAGAAAGGTACTACCATGACCACCAACTGCTTTTTGGCTTCAGATCTGAGCAAGGACTCTGTTAATCAGTATGAAATGGGGGAAGGCATAATTGAGAGGCTGAGACCATTGTTGAAGGAAAGCATCCTTTGCTAAGGCAAGAGGGTCTGGACGCCAACTGAAAAACTTGGGAAGTTGGTGGTTGAGGTGGGATGCAAATAGATCTATTTGGGAAGGGCCCCATTTTTGATGAAGAAGCTCAAAAACTGAAGAATGAAACCTCCAGTTGCTGAAGTCATGAAGATGACAAGACTGCCAATCTGCAATGGAATTGAGAGAGCCAGGTAAATATTTTGCGTGAACTGATAGTTTGTGAAGGAGACAGAGCTCACAGAAGCTTTTTGCTAACTCGGCTAGATGGTTTGACTTAGTTCCACCCAAATGGTTTTTGTAGCGAACTGCAGAGAGATTGTCCACTCTGAGAAGAATGGAGCATTGGATTCTGTTTTTTTTAAAGCTTTTGATGGCAAAGGACCCTGCAAGCATCTCTAAACAATTGATGTGCAGTGAGGACTCCAGAGGAGACCATGAACCTACAGTCGATATCGGACCACACCAGGCACCCAAACCTATCAGGCTTGCATCGGATTCTAACACAAAATATGGGGTAAAACAAAAATAGTTCTGCCATTCCAGGCATCTAAATGGTCTAGCCATAACTGAAGTTTTAGTTTGGACTCTTGGTCTAGAGGAACGGAGTCTGAATAAGCAAGACCATTGCGGAGATGGGAAATCTTCAGTGTCTGAAGAGCTTGATAATGTAGCGGTCCTGGAAAAATGGCCTGAATTGATGAGGAAAGCAGACCGACAATCCTTGCAAGAGATCTGAGGGAAATATTTGGGAGTTTCAGAGTATGAAGAATTTCTTGTTTGATGGCATGAACTTTAGACTATGGGAGGTGTAAAGTGGCGTCTAAGGAATTTATGAGGGACCAGAGGAATTCCATCTGATGTGCTAGGACCATAACAGACTGGTATTTGTTTATAAGAAAGCCGAGATCTGTTAGAAGAAAGGAGGTGATAGTAATTTGAGTATTAAGAGAATGGAGATTCTGGAACATCAGAAGGATATCGTCCAGGTAAATGATACCTTGGGCCCTGAGAAAAGACACTACTGGCTTCATAATCTTGGTAAAACACCAAGGAGCAGAAGATAGTCCGAAAGGAAGGGAGGAAAACTGATATGTTTTCCCCTGCCATTGAAATTGGAGGAATTTCCTATGGCTGCAGTGTATGGGCATGGTAAAATAAGCATCTTGGAGGTCAAAATGGACCATCCAGTCGAACTGAAGCAAAGAGTCCAGCAGATGTATAATAATTTCCATTTTGAAATGTTGTAAACAACAAATTGATTGAAAGCTTTGAGGTTTATGACTGGTCTTAATTTTTTGTTTTTCTTCTTAACTAGGACAAGTGTGCTTCAGAAGCCTAAGGGATGGGGATGAGAACATTGAATTGCTCCTTTTTGTAACAGGGAAAACATTTCCTGGGAAATGAAAAGAGACGCTTTTTCTGAGAATTTGAGAAGAAGAGGAGGAGCAGATTTGTAAGGAGTTTCATACAATTCTATGAAATAGCCTTGGGCTGTGGCTAAAACCCAAGGATCCGATGTAATAGTACACCACTTGATGAGGAAGAACTGTAAACGACCCCCTACAGAAGGAGGGCCAGAAGGTAGACCTACCTGAAGATTGAGAGAATATGAAGTTTTCTGGTCGCGTAAACCTCTTGAACGCTGTGGATAGAATTGAGGACAGAAGTCTTGATATGCTGTTACAAAGGAACTCTTGTATCCCTGGTTTTTGGGATATCGGCCGGTAAAGCAGTTCGTGCCTCTACCGGCCCTGGCATAAACCTGGTTGGATATATCTTTTTTAAGGGATTGCTAGTCCTTGTCGAGGGAGGAGAAGGCTGTAACATATTTACTTAACCCCTTAATAAAGGAGTCACCAAATAAAAGTCCATTCGCTTTGAGGCCAAGATCTCTGGAGGCCAGCTTAGCAAACTTTGGATCCAGTTTTAGAAGCAAGCCTTTGCGCCGTTCATGGGTAATGGCTCAATTTGCATTTGCCAGTAAACAAAAGGTTCTCTGGAACCACATGGAGAGTTCATCAGCATCAATATCCTCTTTGTCCAATCTTTCTGATTAGGCTATATGAAAAATATGTGACAAAGGACCAACAATGTCAAGCAATTTGTCTTGGCATGAAGACAAAGCCTTGTCCACGCCTTTCCGAGGGTCTTTCCCATACTTGGAGAAGAAAGTCAGCATGTTGGAGTCTACGGAGGGGGTGGAAGTAATATGGAAAGGTAAGGAGGGTCTAGGCCATTCTGACCTGAGTTTTGCTCTAGAAGAAGGCACAATTTAGCCGCAATATATTCACTGACATGATCTGAAGGGATCCATTCAGTAGAATTTGGATGATGAATTAATTGGGGATCGAATTTGGGATTACCTCAGTATCCAAAATAATCTTGGAGGAGAAAGGGTCATAGGAGGATGGAGAGAGCTTAAAAATTTTAGATTTAGGTCCAGTCCAAAAATCTGAATCATCCCCAACATCAGGGTCATTATCAGAGTCAGCGGCTTCCATGTCATCATCCGTATTCTGGACTCTAGTAATAACTATCTTTTTATGACTTTTTATGACTGTTCTGTAAGTTTTTGGTCTTGAACATTGACTTTGTGCCAGAGGTAGATGGAGAATTCCCCTCCTTGGAAGGAGGCCTTTGAGGAACGTTGTCCTCAGTCACCTGTGAGCCACGCTCACCAAGCACAGTCTCTTTGTTTTCTTAGTTTTCCTTAGGTAGATGTTCCCTAAATTTGTGATCTAAATTGTTTTGCATGAAGCCCCACATGCTGGTGCTAATCTGGATTAGTTGAGGGTATCTGCAAGACTACTGACAAATTACAGAGACAAATGGTTGGCGGACTTCTTTGTTGAACCCTATGGACTACGTAGCCTTATTGAAGTTAACTTTGCTAATGATTTGCACTGATGCTTTAGAATGTATTGTTATTCAAGCTTTCATTAGGTTTTGTTTCTTGTGCCTTTTTGGTTAATAAAATGTGTTCTTATATGCGTTTCGACTGGCCTTTGAGATTAATCTACGTGATTTTAGCATTGTTAATATGAGGTAAATAAAATTACTAAACTTTTACCAAAGGCGTGGTTATTCATGGCTGGAAAGTCATGGTGTGTGACAATTACTGACTCCATTGATTATTTATTATTGGTTTGACCAATGATTATTGATTATTGTGTATTGATTGTTGTTCCCTATATTGGATCTATGGTAAGAACATCTTAAAGGGGTCAAAAGTTCATCGACCTATACACATCCCCTTGTAAGTTTACTTATTAAAAATTGACGCGCTAACACTATCACAAACCTACCTTTTCGCACGAGTGAAATGGGCACAAGATATAATTCCCTACCTCCCAGCAAGTCCGACAGATCGGTATAACTATCTAGCCTGACTCACCCGGATAAAGGGATAGCTACAGGACAGTGCGAAACCCAGACTAATACTTGATGACTTCATTCCAGGCCTTCTGTGTACCTAAAACAGACAACAAACTGTTAGTGTTCCAAATAAAAGAGGCGTACCTCAACAAAAGTGCAACAAATATTACCCATACCTATTGTCCCTTCCTCCTTGATTGTTAAGCAGAATGCGTCAATATAAGTTTGCTACATCTTCAACAAATAGAACTTAAAAACAGTAAGTATGTAAGTCCATATTCCTAACTACATTATAGCATATGTCCCTGTAGGCAAAATGTTCACCTATTGATTTACTTGTCAAAAAGGTTGCTGTCTCATAATTGAGTCAATCACTATTCATCATTTCCTGTGCATACATTTTATAATCTTACTTCAATAAGAATAGATACCGATGATTAGTAGTTTTTTTAATCTCATGTGGGAGTAATACACAATCACCAATATGAATAACTCTTGTTCTGATTTTTCTTTTCAGAAAGATTATGGCTCTGTTTCCAAAATAATTCAATAAGTTTGTACTGCAATTCAAGTAGAAGTCCCGAAAACTTCAGATACGTTTTTCAATAGTTACTACAGTAATTAAGATATGATACAGGGCAACAATATTACTGCGTCTTTTATGTTTTACAGGAGGCTGAAGAGCTCGAGTCAATGCTGGGATGCAGAAGAAGGCTGACGGACCAGACACTACACGTTAGCGATATATGTCCAAAGAATCAAAATACGATGTAAGAAGAAGCCCTGCATCGAAGTCAGAAGTCCGGAAGTAGATGCACCTAAGACAGGCAAAGAAACAACTGGAGCGGAAGTCAGGCAGCAGGTAAGCAGGATGCAGGAACATCGGCAACTGGAGCGGATGTCAGGCAGTAGGTAAGCTGAATCCAGGGACATCAATGAGAGATTCACAACAACGAGCTTAAAGGCTAGGCACTCCACCCATTAAGGGAGCTGGGCCTGACACCTGTCTGCTGTATCTGACACAGGCCCCAATCCCCTCCATCCTTCCTTGTCCGCTCTGTTTTCATGCCCCTGCCCCCTCCTTCCTGCCCTTCATGGTCCGTCATGCTGCAGTTATCTCTCATACCTGTCCGGTATGGTCAGTTTGCTGCCCTTGCCTTTTTCCCCTCCTCTCTGTGCATGGTCCTGTCACCTCCCCATTGCTTCCCATGGTCCGTTGGTGCTGTAGTGCTGTCCCGCTTGCCCTGTGTGGTATATTGTGCTGCTACAAACCCTGACACATGCCCTGTAAGTTCAATTTGATGCCCTTGCCCATCTCTCTCCTGCCTCTGTTATCCAAGTCCATGTGCCTACCCCATTCCTCCCGCCTTCAGTGATCCAATGTACCATTCTTGACTACATTTTGAAATTGGTAAGAGAGATTTTGAAAAGAACCTGGGGAATTGATTTTCCCTATTGACGTACATTAAAAAAGAGGATTTTTTAGTCAGGAGACAGATAAAATAAAACCCTTTTGGGCAAAAAACATCGGGAGTCTCCTGCCTGAATCAGATCAGGGCTGTTGGAATGTATGGTTGTACTGCCACTGCCTCTTCCTTCTGCCCTCATTGGTCTATTACAGTGGTTCCCAACATTTTGACTTCTGCGGACCCCCACTTTATCAATACTGGAACCTGGGGACCCCTACTGAATCATTATTGGTATCCGGGGACCCCCACTAAGTCATTACTGAAAGCTGGGGACCTGGGGCCAGATGTAGGGACCGTTTTGCATGGCGCAAACTGCGAAATTCGCAGTTTGCGCCATGCAAAACGGGCATCGCGATGCACATTCCCATTTTGCGAGTCGGTACCGACTCGCAAAATGGGAATGCGACTTGCAAATAGGAAGGGGTGTTCCCTTCCTATTTGCGATTCGCACCGCAATGCAGAATTGCTTTGTGACCACGAACGCGGTCGCAAAGCAATTCGCAATTAGCACCCATGTGAAGTGGGTGCTAACTCATTATCAAAAGGGAAGGGGTCCCCAGGGGACCCCTTCCCCTTAGTGAATGTTGCCAAAAATATTTTTTCAGTGCAGGCAGTGGTCCAGTGGACCACTGCCTGCTCTGAAAAAATGAAACCAAATAGTTTCATTTTTTCATTTGTATTGCAACTCGTTTTCCTTTAAGGAAAACGGGCTGCAATAAAAAATAAAAAAAACTGCTTTATTTAAAAAGCAGTCACAGACAGGATGGTCTGCTGTCTCCAGCAGGCCACCATCCCTGTGAGTGCAGGGAATCGCAAAGAGGTCGCAAATTGCGACCACCCTCATTAATATTAATGAGGTGGGTCTTTGCGACCCCCTTGCGATTTGCAGATGGTGTCATGGACACCATTCTGCATATGGTTTTGTGACTCGCAAATTGCGAGTCGCTCTGACTCGCAATTTGCGAGTCACAAAACCATATCTACCTACATCTGGCCCCTGATCTGTTAATATGATTTAATTTTCCAAGAAGTGGCAGACCCCCTGAGGAGGCTTCATGGACCCCCAGGGGTTCCCAGACCACAGGTTGAGAATCACTGGTCTATTATATCACCACAGCCTCTCCTGCTTGTCCTGAACAGTTGGTTTGTTGCCCCTGTCTCCCTTTCTCCTGCCCTCTGTGGTCCGTTGTGTTGCCATTGCCCCTCCACCTTTCCAGCATGGCCAAATTGTTGCCTCTGCACCCTCCTCCTTACCCTCAATTATCCAAGTCCATGCCCCTGACATCTGCCTTCCCACATTATTTTAATGAACAACTAGGTTGCTAACATTCTATGGGCCAGATGTATCAAAAAAATGTGCACTCACAAACGGCAAAATCGGCCGTTTGCGGGTGCAAAATAGTGGTCTGCAATGCATCAAAGGCATTCGCAGACCACAAAATAGAAATCGCAAAAATTGCGGTTTTTTGCATTGCGACCCGGATTTTTAGAATCGCAATTTGCGATTTGCAAAATCCAGGTGGCAAGGCAATTCAGCAAAAAATCGCAAATTGCGATTTTTCGCAGAATGGTATTTTGCACATGCAAAATACCATGGTCTGCAACCAGGTGGTAACCTGGTGCAAAAATTAAAAATGCAGTAAAACTGCATTTTTAAATGTAACATGTAAAGCACACATGCCCTTTTGGCATGTGTGTACTTTACATGTTTAAAAAAAAAAATGGGGTGCAGGAGAGGGGGCCTTAGGCCCCCAGCACCCTGCCCTTTTGCATTTCCAAAATTGCGATTTCTGTGAGAAATCGCAATTTTGGAAATGCAAAATATTCGCAGCTATGGGCCAACAGGCCCATAGCTGCGAATGGGGCCAGTATCGCAATTTGCGATTCGGTAATTGCATTTGCGATTTTTAAGAAATCGCTATTACCGATTCGCAAATGAGATACATGGCCCTTTGCGAGTCGGTAATAGCGATTTCTTAAAAATCGCAATTACCGAATCGCAATGGGCCAGAATCATACATCTGGCCCTATATTTATAACAAAAGTGTGGCACACCTGACGTCATCTTGATGTGATCAAAACTGTAATATCTAAAGCATTTCCTTTAGAAATTATAAAAGTAAGAGGGTCTTATTCCCATAGAAATTATGGTTAGTGCTCTCAATGACTAAAATGAGGACATAGTTCTCAAATAGCGACAAAGCACTTTTAAATTATTTGCTTTCTTGATTTGTTTTATCCTTTTGATCACTTGATTATATGTAACACTTAGGGGAGAGAATGAGGTGTTACGGCCAGAGCTGCGGACCTTGCAGCTTCGGAACCAGTTTCAAGTTTGGGCGTCTGCTTGACATCCTGTGATTCTGGGCAAATCACTTAGGGGGTCATTCTAGCCAAACCTACGCCGCCAAATGACCGCTCCGCGGTCAAAAGACCGCGGGGGCCATTCAGACTTTCCCACTGGGCCGGCGGGCGCCCGCCAAGAGAGCACCCGCCGGCCCAGCGGAAAGGGCCTGCAACACAGAAGCCGGCTCTGAATGGTGCCGGCGGTGTTGCAGGGGTGCGACGGGTGCAGTTAAACCCGGTCGCGATTTTCACTGTCTGCTATGCAGACAGTGAAAATCATGCTGGGGCCCCCAGGGGCCCCAGGACACCTGTTCCCGCCATCCTGTTTCTGACGGTGAAAACCGCCAGAAACAGGCTGTCGGGAAGGGGGTCGGAATCCAGCGCCGCCATGGAGGATTCTCCCAGCCGGGGCTAATCCGGCGGGAAACCGCCGGACCCGGCTGGGCAAAGCCGCGGTCGGAATACCACATGAAGCACCGCCAGCCTGTTGGCGGTGCTTCCGTGGACAGCCACCCTGGCGGTCTATGACCGCCAGGGTTGGAATGAGGGCCTTAATCTCCCAATACCTAAAGCCCAAAGGAAATGTGTACTTGTGTAACATAACTGATGCTCATGTAAAGCACTCGAATGCCTTCAGGTCAAGTCTGCACTATATAAAACTGCAAAAAGACAAACAAATTAGGTGTTTTGCAGACTTCTGTCATTGGGCTATACTTGAGCTACATTAGGGTGATATTCTCTGCTGGCCATCTTGGGAGTATTATTTCCTGAATCTCTTTATTTACTGCAGAATCCTCAGTAGAAAATACTTTCAGTTTTCCACTTCAATTCCATTACAAGGGCAGTCGCGATGTGCCACCTTTTTGGTATAAATTCTGAATGTTAGAACTCTAGTTGCTCATTAGAACACTGTAGTAAACTGCTGATCACCAGAGAGTTAACTGGCAGTCTGCTTCTGGTGTTGAAAGTGCATGTTTCAGTCTACATGTAAGAATGTTTCATTAAAATAGATGGGGAAGATATTTGAGAACTCACTTAAACATGTCCTAATTATTGTTACTACAGCACTAACCATAATGTCAACGACAAAATGAAACCCCTCATGTTGTTCTTTTCTAAATTAAATGTTTTAAGTTTTACAAGGATGATTCACTCAAGATGACGTCAGGTGAGCCACACTTTTTTCATAAGTAAAACTGTTATCACTCTAGTTGTTCTTTAGACCACTATGGGAGACTGCAGTAAAACACAAGAGAATCAACTGACAGGCTGCTTCTGTTGGAAGTACAACAAGAAGATATTCTAGAACTCACTTGAAAGATGTCCTAATTTTTCTTTCTACAGCACTAACCATAATTTCTATGACAAAATAAACCCCTTCATTTTGTTCATTTCTAAATTAAGGGCCATATTTATACTTTTTGACACAAAACTGCGCAGACAGTATTACCGCCGGCTAATGCTATTTCTTTGTGCCGAGCGGGCGTCAAATTTATACTTTGACGCACAGCGGCACAAACCACAGGTGTGAGTCATTTTTTTGGACTCAAACCAATGCGTCACGTCATAAAGGAAAACAACGTTAATTTAGCGAAAATGACTGTGAGCCGGTTTACGGCGTCGCACACAGGATACGCGCTGTTTTTTTACGCAATTGCATCAAAAAGCGCCGCAAACACTGCAAAATGTGCATAGGAGAGCCAAAATGGATCCCAGATGCTTGCACAGACCCCAGGAAAATGACAACAGACCAGGAACCAGCCAGGAGGGCCCACAGAAGACCCAGGACAGGGAGAAGAAGAAAAGACAGTGTTGCGTCAGTGCAGAGGAGCAGGAAATTCTGGTTAAAGAGGTGACGGAACACCAGCACCAACTGTTTATCACCTCAAAGTTGCCAATCAGTAGGAGAGAGGCAATATGGCAACAAATTGTTGACAAGATCAACAGTGTGGCAGAAGTACTGAGAACAGTCATCGAGTGCAAGAAACGCTGGCATGACTGCAAGCGCAGGACCAAGGAAAAGATGGCCAGGAACAGGAAGGCAGCACTGCAGACTGGAGGTGGGAGTCCAGCACCGCAGGAGGCCCTGGACCACATGGAGGAGATGGTCGCAGCCGTCATCCCTGAGGAGATCGTCACAGGCATTCAAGGACAGGACAACGCAGACTACCAGGAGACAATGCAGGGTAAGTCGCATGGGGAATTAAATTGCACAAATGTTAACTGTAAGCAGGGGGGTGGACATACCTACTACACAATGCATGTAAGTCCTGAAATTCAGGGAGTGGAATGAATGTGTAAATGGGCACGGCACCTGGGCATGGCCCGTTCTGAGGAAACCTGGGGCACACTACTACACAACACCAACAACCTTTGCATGGGGGGATGCTGCAAAGGTAAAGCCAGGCCAGGAGGGCAGGGTACAACGTAAAACTGGGAGCCCGTCACACGTCAGCCAGTATTCTCCCTACAGTAACTAGGGCCCAATTAACAACCTCTGGCCATACCTGCAAGTGGAATGTAACATTGACAACAGTTGCCACTACCACCTCTTCTGTGTGTGCAGGTCAAGTAGCTAATGGCAGTAACGTCCCCATGGATCAAACACACCCAAATTAGAGGGTTCAGGGTGACGTTATCAATCCCCTGAAATCAAGACAAATGTTCCAATCCAGTCAAATGTGATTGTCCAAAGTTTCTCAAACATCAGCCATTGTCATTATCATTAGGAGGTACACAGCAGTAATGCCATAGCCATGCTGCATATGTCAGGGTCCACCCTGTGCCTGGGTCACAATAGCTCCAATGACACCATGCAACATCCCAAATGTCATACTGCTCAGACAACAGCATTGAGGGGGAGGACACATGTAACTGGTTACAGAAAAACACCTGCACAGTCAGAGGAGGAAATAGAACACTGCTAGGACTATCAGTGCAATCCAATGTACCCCACATTTCCCAACATCAGCAGTACTCATTACCAATGCTGACATCCATATTGTGCCATAACAAAGCTATACATAGTATATGCTAGATCTCAACTACATATAGGTGGATGTGAAAGATCAGAGACTGGGGCAGGTCCAGATTGTTAAGTGTGGTGCTAGTGCAATCAGAGCACCCACAGCCAGTGAAAGGCCTCACCATGAGAATGTTAGTAGACAGAGGGTTGAGTAGGACAAGAAGGTAGCAATTCACAATTTGGCCTGAATCAACACCTAGAGGATGTGATGCTGACAAGTCCACAAACTGACCACAATACATGTGACATGCAGGTGGGGCATAGGCCTGGGAGAATGCTAATATGAAAGACAGGAACAATGAACAGGAACGAATATCACAATGTGAAAATAATCGGAAGGCAGGCATGTCACATTACAAAGCCCACAACACAGACACACCAATTGTACTGTATCTCATTGCAGAGGACTATGGCTATCCTGTGGATATGCCTGTCCAGGACTACCCTGATGACATGGAAGACGAGCTGACAAACATCAGCCAACAGACCCTCTAAGATGTCCTTGGAACCCTCCAGACCCCACCTTCAGTCACAAGGAGGAGCACAGAACTAGCAGCCATCACAGAGGACCCGCCCACCACCCCAATTGTACGACCTGCCAGCTCCAACACAGCTGAGGACTCTGACGACCCTGGCACCAGCTTTCTTTGAGTGATCTGTAGTTGGAGTACAGCGGGAGCTGGCCTTTGAGGTGCAGTTGGGGATGCAAACTATGGCAGCCAGCCTAGAGGGGGTGCCTTTGTGCATGATGTCAACTGAAGAACAGGCAGCAGCTATGAAAGGGCGAACAACAATCTTGCAGGAACTTGAAAAAAGGTTGAAGGAAATCAGCACAGCTGTAATAGAGTTGACCCAACACCTACAACAACAATCCTGTCAACGCGTGCACGAATGCATTATTGAACCCTCAGGGCCGACCTGGCTGCCTACCACGTGATGTGGCTGCTATTCTTAAGAACCAGCAGCTCCTCCTTGCTGCAGTACTGCCCTTAAGACCCCCCACAGTTAGCAGCTACTGGGATGTCTGACTCCATGTCTTCAAACACTGAGGTGTGTGTTGCCCTTTCACAACCACCACAACCAAGGCAGAGGAGACTACACACACATCAGAAGATGAAGACGTGGAACAGATCACCTTCACCCGTAAGAGTACCCAGTAGCACTAGTCCCTGCCACATGGCCACCTATTACCAAGGTCCTGTGCTTTGTAACATGCCAGTCTTGCAACAACTGTACTCAAGCACTGTTCTTCAACCCACTGTTTACCTTGTCACCCTGCCCTGTGATTGTCTCTCACTAACTCATTGGCAAATCATGTCCCTCTGCACTGTCTGACACTTCACCCTAGCATGTCCAATGACATGTCTTTTTGCACTTGCATAGGACCACAATGGAAGATGTCACACTAATGGACTCACAATCATGGACAATGTACATATAGCACTACAGCACTTTTAAATAAATAACACTTACACAACAACTTTGTCTCTGTGTAATGTGACACATCAACCGTGATGGCCATCAGTGATGTTTACCTCAGGTCAGTGATCACTGATTGTCTATACACCTGACCTGAACGAATCTTGGCTGATAACTATGCACAGTGACCTGGATTTTACCATCATCTGCCCTCCCTGAGGGTTATTTCAGAGGAAAATATAAACTATACACCAAACTGCTGCAATGTACAGAATAATACCTCCTCAAGGGATGTCTAATCCAGAAAATAGTGCCTTAAATTTTTACTGAAAGTCAAAACTTACGTAGGTGACATTTTCCCCAATTTTTACCTAACACACACCAAACAGCATGAAGGGATGTGTATGAGTTTCCATACAAATAAGTAACCGTGCTGAACATTGTAACAAATGATAGGTGTGAGTTATGTATACCATACTACATGAGAGAATACTACCACTCACCTTATAAGGATTTGTTTGGACATCAGGCTGTTGGCAGACTTAGCACAGTGTCCCCAATACCAAATCTGTTAGCAAAGTATGTGACATTGAAAACATACATCACAAAATAACCACACTTTGGGATCCATAGTAACCGTATGTGATGGGTGCAATGGATGGCCGAATCTTAGCTAAGTAGATTTGGTGTAGCTGCCAATGTAACAGCTTAGTTGGGATATGGTTGCAGCATGGGACACAAACGCTAATACAAAAGAGACACTGTTCTCTCATGGCAAGGCCCTTATCTACAAGCATTTGAAACATACTGTAAAGGGTTACCTAGATATTTATTAAACGATAAAAACAGAAGCTAAAACCAGGGGAAACACCTTACCTAACCTAAACTTCTCTAACTACACATTACCCACAACTGTCCCTAACTAACCTAAGCTAAACTTACATTATCACATTTAATGAAACGATCTAAACATAAACCCCCCACCCACCTTATAAGACGGGACACATAGAGGACAACAGATACTTACCTAAACACATACTATCTTATACTAAACAAATATATATATTTTTGTATTTTTCTTTTTAAATTATTTTTTTTTAAATACCAAAAGCCCAACATTGTCAACACACACATAATAAAAAACTGTTGAAAAAAGTATGAAACCCCCACCCCCCACCCACTACTACTAATTAAACTAACAGCCTATACTAACCTAACACTAAGCCCTATAAACCCACTAAGTTAAAGAACCAGGAAAGAGGAGGGAGGGGAGGGAATCATGGCTGAGTATAAGCCTACAAGTTGGCCCTCTGCAGGATCTTTTTGATGGCACTCACCCTCTGGTTTACTTGTGCCACCGCCTGCTGCAGTCTGGTCATTTTACATAGGACACGGTCCAAGTTCCTTTGCATCTGGCTAAAAGCTGCTGGGTCTATGACTGCAGCAGGGGTGGTCTGGGTGCCAGTGGATGAAGTATGGGCCCTTGTCGCTGCCATGTCCGTAGGCTGAGGTGCAGGTGGTGCTGTGACAGGTCCTGGAGCTGTCGATGTTGATGGTCCAGCAAAGGTCCCTGCTACTGTTGGTGCCACCTGGGTGGTAGTGGTTTTGCTGGTGGTGGTGGCTGTGGTGGACACGGAAGGGCCCCCTTGGGCAAATGCCCTCCAAACTCCAGAGGCTCTTTCATGGCGATATTGTCTTGCCATGTTGTGGTACCCGGAATCCACATCCAGAATGTGGCGGTAACGCATTGCCCTGCGCTGAAACTCTCGAATCTGGATGGGAGTCATATTGGCAGCTGTTAAGACAAATAGAAAACCAAACATTAGGTACTTCATTGTGTGAAATGGCTCAAGAAGTAAATCAGACAATACATCTAATGTACCTGTAACAGCCCATATCATCATACAGATCACTGATTGTCCCTGAGGAAGTACATGGCAAGTCAGCCTACAAATGTCCTATTATCAAACAGCACATCCAAACCCTACAAGATGGTTAACAAGTGGAATGACTTTGGCCTCATTGTTCAGCCACTTGTCAGGTAAAAATCATGCTGCAAATCCTCCACCACTGACAGGCCAACACATTTCTATGTTCTTGATGGCAATCTAGGGCCACAAGATCTGCGAGTTGTAAATGGTATTGCCAGTATAGAATGCAGGTGCTAATCATGAGTGGGTATCCTAGGTTTGGAAAAGTGATTTGCAGATTTACATGTCTGTGTATCAAACTTGGATATTCAGTCCTAGGTACACTATTCACAACCCTACGCCTGTGCCTGAGGGGGGGGGGTGGACAAGCAACTAATAATTTCTAACAACAAGGACACCCAGGAAGCTTTGGAAAGCTGTACATAGATTTGCCCAGCAAACCACAGGTAAGGAGGAACTCCAAATAGGATACACCCAAACCTTGGGCAATCCCATCAACACTTATGTTTGGAAATGCAGACCATTGTCAACATCATTTCCTACCAGTAACCCATTACTTACAACAAACAGATAGATGCAAGAACACCTCTGGCCATGAGCTGCATGCACACCTAGGCCATTGTACTCAAGTGCCTCATACTCGTAGCACAACATGTGGAGCTACATGCTCTTAGGAAGTTAAACATACAGTCAAACATGTTCATTAGTGAATAGGGAAGCTGAAGTCTGTGGGTAAGACTTTGGCATCCCTATTCTGGGAGAATCAGGGTCTGACTGGCTGACTAATTCACTAATATGGTCCACTGCTACATTTTCTGATTTCAAGTTTTATCCACATAACTCATCCCTCTTCACATTGCCGTGCCTACAGGACTGACCTAGAATCCCAAAATATGACAATACGATAAGGATGGGCCAACTCAAAGATGGGAAAAAAGTGATACTCCACTCAAGGAACAATACAGATCATTGATCAGCGCATCACAACTTGCCATGTGTCCAACACACAGGAGTCAATCACACATCATCAGCAAACACAACACAGAACAGAAATATCAACACTTACTGGAGATGTCTGGGTCTGCAAATCGAGACACCTCTCCGATAGTAGAAGGTGCAGGTCCACCTGTAAGGCATCAAAGGGAGAAATGTGCTCAATGTCTGTGCACTGTACAGCACTTCCAAATACAAATACTGTGTGTAATATTAACTCCAAAAGTAAAGCCTCTCAGACATGATGATACTGCATCCTACATACCACTGCAAACATGTACAGACGCACTGAGTGATACGCACATATCTGCACACATGCAGTGGCCTTAACTATCATGTGGTGGCAAACCTGCTCCTTCATTAGTGAGCAGACAAAATCATGGAGTGTATTCCTCTCATCATATGTATCCATGAGAGACATGCAAAGCCACTTTCCGTGAGGACTGCAATACCAGTCACCCAGACACTGCGACTAAGACCAATTTTAGACACACAGGTACAATGTACAGAGGGCCAGGGACAGTTGTTAGCCCTCAATTTGTATCATTTTCTTCATTTGATGTGCCACAGCTATGGTGAGTTGCACCAACCATAGAGATATGAACCCGTGTGCATACCTTTTGCCAGCCATCCCTAATTGAAATGTGGCACTGCAAACTCAAAATATCAGTCTAAGATGTTACGTGGGGTAAGCTATAACTTGTTACGTATGTGTCAGAATCCAGTTCAGACATGTATCCGAAAACAATTGAGAGACACAATATTTCTTGAAAATGTCTGGAATTCCAAGATATGTTTCCTGATACACTCACCGACTGCACATGAAACATATGTTTGAGCCACATTGCCATCATCAATTGACGTGAAGCCAGCACTAATTTACAGGCTCCTGTTGTGTTTAGAAAGTTAGTCTAGCTGTTGCGTCAACAAATGACGGTAATGTGTAGGAAATTTGTATACCTCTTTAGGCAACTGTGGCCCATATCTGTACATATTTTGCACCGCATTTGTGTTGCTGTTTGACACAAAGGCGGGGCAAACTACCAAAATACTATTGTATTTTGTAAGTTTGCGCCGCTCTTGCTTCAAAACAGGTCGCAATTGCGTTGCTAACAAAGTAGAAATATGGCTCTGTATGTTCCACTAGCATTCCACATGTTCAAAAACATTGCTAGCAGAATATGAACAAATGAGCTACTGTCACTACAGAGCATTTAAACGTGCCCATTACTCTGATTTGTACTCACCAACAGGGCCACCATTCACAATCCCCAGGTGGTCCAGCAGGTCTTGCTCCCTGGCAACAAGGTCAGCCCAGCGGTGCTTCAGCTGGTGGTCATTTCACTGCGTGTTGTATATTCTCTGCAGATAGTACAACACCTTTGCCCACCGGAGCCCCCTTGCCTCTGTGTGACATTTGTTTTGACGCACATGATTAGAAATAACCCCGCATCCATATTGTCAAATATGTTTCATACTTAACCAATTTCCGGGGGTACAGTGTGGGAATTACCGCTCAGGGCCAATGGATGTTTCATGGCAATGTGCGTCATATTTCGACGCATATGCGTCATTTTTTGACGCATGTGCGTCAACAATTCTGTCATTAACTGGGTTTGGGTCATTTCTCATTTGTAATGGGACATGGCAGTTGTGACAATACAGAGATAGGCTGATTGCACCCACATTGGGCATTACAGTGTATGGGCACATGTGACAGATCATACTACTGCGGACCATGATCCTCTACTTGGTGTACCGGATTTTCACTCTTCACTGACGCAATAGATGGCCAAACGTGTTGGATACAATTATGTATTACCCAGTTTGGGCATGTTTTGCGTCGAGAGAGGATAGCAAGGCGACACAATTCACTACAATAACTCAATGCCTATGGGTCAATGTGTGTGATTTGGCTACTACTATTGTTGTTGACCCACTGTGTGAGCATCACAAGATGCATTTTTGCAAATCTGCTTGTATGCATGTGGAGTCAATGTGTCCAACCCTCAGATGCAAGTCAGTGTGGAAATGAGAGAGGACATGTGTTAGTCATACACATAGCAACAACTGCTGTGTGCACTTCCTAGGTTTTTTGGAATATAAACACCACCAATGACAAAGCATGCACTGGATAGATAGCAGACGGTTGTTCATGTCAATGTTCCAAAACTTAGCCATCACATGTCCTGGAATGTTGGATACTACTTCCTAGGCACTTGTTTGTTAACCCACCATGAGTCAGGCATGGGATCATACTATGTGGGTACCGTGTTTGTGACACAGAGTCCCAAATCTAATACACAATTGTAATGCTACGCCACAGTTGGAGTCATATAACTGAGCCATGTCTCTCCTGTGGCAGTGGAGGACCAGCAGACCAAACAGCACGTGTTCACATATTTCCAGTGGTAAAATGCACAGAGGTGTCTGGTTCATGTGTGTGGGCCAATGTTTAGCCTGTATAATTATTGGGGTCTATGTTGTCACAGTTACTTGCAGGTCTAGTCATGAGTATGTGGAGCCATTTTTTCTATCTACAAAGTATCCTTCGCAGATCAATAGAAGGAAAGCCAATGAGGATTTGAGAACACACATGGGGATGGTCCAACCCTGTCACTACAGACGTGTTATGAGACTGTCAACAGGGCAACCTTGGTGTGCTGACAAAGTTAATGTCTCAGGATTCTTATACCGGCAGGTGTCCTCACAACATTTGTACACAAGTTGGCCTCTAAAATTCCCACTGCATCTGAGAACATCAGTGCCTCTGTGCTGATTAATCTCACAGCTATTCACCACACAAGCACCATCAATATGTTGGGAGCAATGTAAATCAGCGCGTGGACTGTCTGGGTCCTAACATGTGTAGACATTTCATGCACATTATCTGACATTGTTTGTTGTGCTGGAGGCACCATACCCAATCCATGCATACAGCCATGGTACACTGTCACAATTTGTCACTCATGCATACATGAAAACCAGACAAGGGTTAGGCCCTGATTCGGCTATTTGGAGACAAGTTCCCCCCCATGGTACAATAAATAAACTGATTATGCTATACAATGTATTTGAGTATGCGTTGTAGACCCTTCTGACACAATACCCCAAGAGGAATATGAGGTTTGGGAAAGCAACTATGATACAAATTTAGGCCCAAGGAACCTTTAGGGTAACAGGATGCAGGGTCAATCAGGATCCAAACATTTCACAATGTAAATACACAGTGGTCAGACTGAGACTGGTCAAAGGTGGAAGAAGACTGTGGAAACGGAAAACTGTGTTTGTCCTGTGTGTTGCAACGTAACATATTAACCCAAGGGCTGTGTTACACAGCTGATTTATACGGCAATGCATAACACTGTTATAGATAAAATAGCTGCTTCTGTGCTGTTCCAAGCAGCTGCAAGGGCAATGCATGTTCAAATGGCTGGTCTCCATGGAGGTGCTCACAGGTGTGTGCAGCATCAGTCTCTCACAAGTCCTGTAGGTGAGATTCAAGTTCAAAGGGCCAACAGTACCTTTCACATGGGAAGCAATGTACAGGTGATTACAGGTCCTACAGACTACAAGCCAGTGCATTATTTAACCTGACATCCATGCAGACAGACGTACAATGACTATGGCATACCATACTGAAGAGGGAAGCACACTGGATTTACATTGTGAGTCTGGGAGTGTGTAGAGGAGGGATTATCTGGGGACACATATTCCCATTCCAGGGACCTCTGAAGAAGGGTGGCTGAGACAGGGAACATGGGTGTGGCTGGACTTAGGACATGGGCTGCCATGTGCAGGGGATGTCATGTGAGCAATGCTTGTCATACCTGGGGCACTTGTGCTATGAAGTTGCTGCTTGTATGGAAATCTAGTCACACATAGTCCTTGCAAAGACAGGTGATGTAAGACTTACTGCTGTCAAGGGTCTGGTCATACATTCCAGTTACCAATGCAATAGCACATCCACTGCCTCATGTATGAGGCAATTTTTCCCTTATTGACTGATGGTGTCTTGTTGTGAGTCATATGCTGTGATGAACCATGTTGCCAAAATGTATGTGTAAAATAGGTGTGGTCCTCTGCAATTGCCCTTCAAATGTGAAATGTACAGGATATATGTCATTTACAGTATGAGTGAATGTGGCTGTACGTTCATACGTATCAAACTAGTTTAGGAATTTTCTGTGTCCTAATCGGTATTTCAGCAATGCTCCATGAGGCTACACTCTGATTCTGATAGTTAGAGATAATGTTATACAAAAATGCTTATCCAGACCATGATATAGTGATTAGTATAGGTATTTATTTACATATGGTAAGACAGTGGTGATGGATGAGTAGAGTTAAAAGAAATTTTGGACAATATGTTGTCTCCGACGCAATCCTGCAGCTGTGTTTGGATGGTCCCCCTCATGTTGATGGACAGCATCCTCCTCTTCCTCCTCTTCAGGCATTTGTGGGTCGGGTTCATATAGGGGAATGTTCCTTCTTACACATATGTTGTGCAGGATGGCACAGGTCAAAATTATTTTGCACACCATTTCTGGTGAGTATAGGAGGCTGCCTCCGGTGATGTCGAGGCACCTGAATCTTGACTTCAGGATGCCGAAGGTCCTCTCAACTATGGTGCGTGTCCTCCTATGTGCCTCATTATAGGCACGCTCTGCTGCAGTGCTTGGGTTTGCCAATGGGGTCATGATCCATGGCTGAATCCCATAGCCCTGATCAGCTGAAAGAGAAAATGAGTGATAACATGTTGATGTACCTTGCACCATAAATATAATTTTGCATGGCAGTTGTTCTCTTGTGTTGTCTGTGACTCATTGGTGTTTGTGTTATTGTGTGGAATCCTAGACTTCTAGGATGTACCATCAGCATTGGGTTGTTTCCTTATCTGAACAGGTGTTTGGCTGTTGACCGGATGTCAGCAGTATTTTTGTAGAGTTGCAATACAGTGTGTACTCCCTTGCATCGTGACTTGTGAAATAGGTGTCCCTGTGTCTTAACTGGGGGTGACATGATACTTCCATACACAGAATCAATTTGACAGTGGTGGTAACACGGTTGCATCAATATACCCTGGACATCCCATACAATTTCACATATGCAATAGAATTATTTAACCATCAGTGAGACCCTTGGATTTTGCAAGGTGACAATGTGCAAAACATCTCCGTACGTTGTGAGCACTGACGTGTTAACAATTGACTTTGCACTAATTTCACTTGTGTGACAAGTTCACTACAGACCTATTTCTCTGCCCTTGCCAAGTCTACTCAGGTTGTAACGTGTACCTACATTACTGAACATGTTCTAGTTCAGATGGCTAACTTGGTTGTGAGGTTGTCATTTTGAGTTTCAGAAGGTCCGTATGCCAGTACATCTGTTGTGTGTGTGTTAATTTGTCGCAATGTGTATGTGTCGGAATGTGCACTTTCAATATTGTCCCATCAATATGTGTTCTTCGCACAGTCCACTTGCTTCTTGGTAGTGGGCAATGGGAGAGCAGGAGTGATGTGAGATATTGGTACAGCCTCAATGATTGCACGTGACCTTCATAGGAGTCATCATCATGCTATGTGTGTCATGGTGTTTGACCTGCAGCAAAAAACATTACACACCCCCTACACAGTACGTATTGGTTTGAAGGGTGCTGGATTGAGTGTTATTGATGTGATATTGAAAGATTAATCTTCCCAAATTTACTGCCAGTTGGGGCCATGCGTTTGTCATTGTGTTATTTTAAATTTTTCCCTTGAGTCTGTGTAGTGGCATCTGTTGTTATTTGGAACTGTCATTTGTCCCTAGGTGTGTCTCCCATTGGGTGAGGATATCAAACATGTCTAGCTGTGTCACAACCTCAGTGTGTTCCTGTCCACATGTCGATGTTGTGGTGTATGTGTTGTGTGTCCTAGGGGGTTGCTGTGCAGGGTGTATGTAACTGGGTTTCCTTACTTACCAAAAAGTAGTCCATTTCCATATTGTCCATCCTGGAAGTGTTGATTGATGGTGCAGTGACGGAAGATGAATGAATCATGTACACTCCCAGGATACTTTGCCACGATGCTGGTGATCAAACCCCGGTGAGCGACATTGGCCTGCACATTAATGGAGTGTGTGTGCTTCCTGTTGCGGTATAGATGTTCGGTTGCAGCAGGTGGCACTATGCGTACATGTGTGCAGTCAATGGCACCAAGGACGTGTGGGAAGCCATTAATTTGGTAAAATCCCTGTTTTGCCTCCTGCTGCTTCTGCTGTGTGTTGGGGAAGCTGATGTGGCGGGGTGTGAGGGAGATGATGGCATCCAGTACCTTGGGTAAGAAGGTGTAGAATGATGGCTGTGAGATCCCAGCAACCAGGGTGCCAGTGGTTTGAAAGGAGCCACTTGCCAACATGTGTAGTACAGCTAGCAGCTTGGTTTCTGGTGGAATGGTGCGGGGTGTCTGCAGCTGGGTGCAAACTGTGACTCTTATGTTGCGCAGCAGCTGCTGAATGGTTTGTTAAGCCTGTACCTCTGAATGATGTCTTGTTGGCTGAGTCCCAGAAGGGTTGTCCTGGTGCAGAATATCCTCTCCTGCCTTCTGCGTTGCCTTTGGGGACACTGCTGGTGTTGTGGAAGCTGCTGTTGTTGGTGTTGTGCTCAGCGTCTGCGTGGATGAAAAGCACCTCAATGTCTTCCTTTTGGAGCTCTGCTGTTGCTTCTGTGTGTTTTAATTAAGTACAGGTGTGTTTGCCCCATTTTAATGCCTGCCCTAACCCAGGCGTTATTTTTTTATGCAAATCGGGCTGTGCGTCATTTTCCGAATCCGCCTCCCGGGCGTGCGTCATTTTTGTGCAGTAGCATAAATAAGGCGCACGGGCGTTTAAGTAATTTTTTGGACGGGAATGCCTACCTTGCATGTCATTAACGCAAGCCAGTTTCCCGCATCCAGAAAATGACGCACATGGCGGAATTTTGGCATTCGCGGGCTCGGGTGTCAAAGTTTAAATATGGTGCACGGTTTGCATGAATGTGCGTCAAAATGTTTGACGCACATTCGGCGCAAACAGATTATAAATATGCCCCGAAATTTTTTACGTTTTACAAATTTAGTTTAATCAAGATGGCTTCAGGTGTGCCACACCTTTGTCATGCGTAGACGGTTACCGCTCTAAGTGTTCTTTAGAACACTCTTTGAGGCTGCCGTGGAACACAAGGGAATCAACTGACAGGCTGCTCGTGTTGGATGTATATGTTTTCCTGAGAATGTCATACTTCATTCTCATATGGCTGAGAAAAATAGTATGAATGTACAGAAAATATGTTCTCATTTTAGCTTCTGGAGAACCTTCCATACCTTCTATGGGAACATCATGAGACACAGTTTTCTCTCAAACATGATTCATGAAATCCTAGCAGAAGGCTTTTCACAGGGTAAAATCACTCTAACAACAAATGATTTATATTGTAACTAAAATCTTTTATCACCCTTTATACGTTCTCCTTTTTGTGACCCTCAAAACCTGCCAATCATTATAATGAATTTGAATGGGGTGCTATCATGTATATTGGTCACAAGATGGCTGCCATCACATTCTGATTTTAGTGCTGACAGCTAAACAGATCTCACCATGAGATCTGTGCTTAGGCTCTGCTGAGATATACAAATTATTTTTTCCTTTAACATCTCAAAAACTACTGAAAGAATTCACACCAATTAACAAACAGCATGCTTTCTGAACCAAGATCTAGCTTCTTGCCAAATCTGGTGTAATTCTGTTAAGCAGTTCGGGTTGCGGTCATGTCTAAAATCTCTATGGGAATTATCACGGTAAATGGTTTTTTTATGACAACCCCCCCACCTTTTTCTTGGCCCTCACTTGACAGATCACCCTGAAACTTTCCATGCACAGCAAGACACTTTTTAAAAACAAATTCATGAAGATTTGTCAAATGGCACAAAATATATAGGGCCTCATTACAACATTGGCGGGCGGCTACCCCCGCCCGCCAAGCTGTAACCACCGGTCGGCCGACAATGCGGCTGCACTCCCGCGGTGCCAATTTGGACATCACCGCTGGGCCGGCGGGCGGAAACCAAGTTTCTGCCCGCCGGCCCAGCGGGGATGTGGACCGCAACATGGGAGCCGGCTCCAAATGGAGCCGGCGGTGTTGCGGCCGTGCGACGGGTGCAGTTGCACCGTCGCGCTTTTCACTGTCTGCACAGCAGACAGTGAAAAGCCGCATGGGGCCCTGTCAGGGGGCCCCTGCACTGCCCATTCCAGTGGCATGGGCAGTGCAGGGGCCCCCCAGAGGCCCCACGACTCCCCATACCGCAAGCCTTATCCTGGCGGTTCAGACCGCCAGAAAAAGGCTGGCGGTCGGGGACTCGTAATCCCCTGGGCAGCGCTGCAAGCAGCGCTGCCCTGGCGGATTACAACCGCCGGGGCCATTGTGGCGGAAAAACGCCAGGTTTGTAATGAGGCCCATAGTCAAGTCAAAAATTACTTTTCTTATGGAAACTAGGTCCTCCTACCTACTGGCAAATGCCAGTAGTTTTTTTATACATATATAAAATATATATACTGAAAAAACCAAAGGTTCTTAATTTACTCATACAAAACGATAGAAATTCAGCTGTTATAGTTAGAGTTATTTCAAGTAATTATAGCTTGTGCCCTAAGGTAACTATAACTGACGTCCAACATGCGCAGTGTTTTCTTCAATAATTTGACTGCTAATGTTTCATTTATACTTTTAATTAAATTATAGAAGTTGTCATGAGTGTTGTAAGATCTGGGGTAATTAACAGTGCATGGCGAGGGCGTGAGTTATAGTTACCTCAGGGCGTGAGTTATAGTTACTTGAAATAACTCTAACTATAACTGATGAATTTCAATGGTTTTGTACAAGTAAATTCAGAACCTAACTATAACATCCCTGTAACCTTTGTTTTTTCACTGAATTTCTATTTTTTTTAATGAAAATTAATTTTTATTATTATATGGTAATCCAACCACCGCCACTCATGTTCCTTCGGACGTGCACGGAGGGGGTTGCCCTCAGGGCCCTTCCGCCATCTCCTGCTAACCACCTGTTTTGCTTTCCTTCTCTTATCTTATGACGAGCTTACAAAACTTCTCTGGAATGCACTTCTTAGTTTAAAGAAGACATTTATTTTTATTATTACTTCACCACGAGGTTCCTGAAAGACGAGATTAGTAGGTTGGAAGCACACGTTTAAAAGTAGTCGCAGCAATGAAAGCAAAATATATCAAAGTACTTCTCAGTTGCAATGTACACAGAAAATACATGTATTTATATGATAGCATAACTTCAAAGCAAAGAATAAAAGCCAAAAGTTCATCACCATAGGGCCTATCACTGCTCGTCATCCTTCTCATGCCTGCCAGTTGATGACTCCTGTTCAACTGCGAGAAGGAGATTTTCCACCAAAACGGGAGGCCAGGCAGCTGACGTCTGCTCCTGACTGAAGTCCTGGAGAATCTCCCCCTGTTGCTGCCCAGGGCCTCCGTTAAAAGCAAAAATGCTGGCTCAGTGTGGGAACCGAACAAGTTTGGAGAGTGGCCAAGTCTCCAAACTTCACTCGTTCCCAGGCTGGATTGAGACGTAAACACAAAATCTACGCTCTCTTATCAGCTAGGGTTTGGTGTGAGTTCAATACGAAAAACACAGCTTGGTCTACCATGTGGAAAAACACAGCTTGCAAAAACACAGCTCATCTGCAATGTCTCAACTGCAATATCTAACTCCACGTTAAAGCCAATAGGCAGCTAAACTGAATACAGAATGTAATGTCTAATGCCACGTTAAAACCACTAGGCAGCTAACCTAAATACCAAATGTAATGTCTAATGCCACGTTAAAGCCAATAGGCAGCTAAACTGAATACAGAATGTAATGTGCTCCTGATGAACATTGAACAACTAATATGTGCAGTGGTGAAACACAAAGTCATTGGTCAACCACAATTAATGGCATAACACCACCCTACCCCGTGCCGCACATGGCCATAATTACATGAAATAGCTCTAAATATAACTGTTGAATTTCTATGGTTTCATATGAGTAGATTCAGAACCTAACTATAACGTCCCTGTAACCTTTGTTTTTTTTTTTAATGTAAAGTAATTTTAATTACTATACGTCAATCCAACCACTGCCACGCATGGCCTTTGGCCGTGCTCGGGCGGGGTTGGCTGCAGAGCCTGGCCTGTGGCCAGACCCTTCGGCCAACCCAAATAACCACCCAACACACATCATGCACAGCCAAGTGGTCTGTCTGTCTGGGTGTGAGAATAGGTATGAGAGAGTGTCTCTGGGTGTGAGAGTGTCTATCTAGTGTGAGAGTGGGTGCATGAGGGTCTGAGTGGTTCTGTGAGTGGATGTGTGATGGTCTGAGTGGGTCTGTGAGTGGGTGTGTCAGTGTCTGAGTGGGTCTGTGAGTTGGGTGCATGAGTGTCTGAGTGGGTCTGTGAGTGGGTGCATGAGGGTCAGAGTGGGGCTGTGAGTAGGTGCATGAGGGTCTTAGTGGGTCTCTGAGTGGGTGCGTCAATGTCTAACTGGGTCTGATTGGGTGTGACAGTTCTACTATTGAGTGAATGAATTAGTGTGTGAACAACTTTGTGATTTTTTGTTGTTGCCGATATTCGTGAATTCATCTCAACGTTACATGGGGGGGCTGCGCTGACCATCGCGAGGTATTCGTGAATATCATGTGGCCTGAAACAAACTATTTTTATGGACATATTTTCACCCTCACAGAGCCCTGTATCACATTTCTGGGTCAGGGTACCTTCCCCCTAACCTTATGCCACTTTTCATTTAATTTTTCAGCCTCAGCGACTGTGTCCCAATACCTAAAATGGCAGCCACAACTTTCTAGTCAGATTGCGTCCAGCGAATCAGAGCATTCCTGTTGGAGCACGCATTCACAAATTCTCTTCAATTGCCACAAAAACGTATCCGCGGCCCTAGATATATAAATGTATTTCTCCTTTAATCTCTCAAAAACTACAAAACGGATTTAAACCAAATATGCAAAATCATAATCTGCGTACCAAAACCTACCTTTCTGCCAAATTTGGTGTAATTCTGTCCAGTGGTTTGGGCTGTAGTTGTGTTAAAAACTCCTATGGTAATTAACATGGGAAACATGTTTTTTGATCCCTCCTTTTTTTCGGCCCCTGCTCGACAGATCACCCTGAAACTTTTTGTGGTAGGTAGTTATAGTTGGGGCCTAGGGCCAGATGTAGCAAGGGTTTAGCGAGTCGCAAACGGCGAAAATCACCGTTTACGAGTCGCTAAAGCCTCATTGCTATGTAGAAATGCATTTTGCGAGTCGGATCCGACTCGCAAAATGCATTTCTGACTCGCAAATAGGAAGGGGTGTTCCCTTCCTATTTGCGACTCGCAATGCTATGCATTTTCATTTGCGACGGCGATTGCGGTCGCAAATGAAAGCGCAGTTACCATCCACTTGAAGTGGATGGTAACCCAGGCGCAAACGGGAAGGGGTCCTTAAGGGACCCCTTCCCCTTTGTGTCTGGAGAAAAAAACAAATTTTCAGGGCAGGCAGTGGTCCAATGGACCACTACCTGCCCTGAAAAATACCGAAACGAAAGGTTTCGTTTTTTTTTCAAAGTGCAGCTCGTTTTCCTTTAAGGAAAACGGGTTGCACTTTGAAAAAAAAAACTGCTTTATTTAAAAGCAGTCACGGACATGGTGGTCTGCTGTCTCCAGCAGGCCACCATCCCCGTGAGTGCCCTGAATCGCTATGGGGTCGCAAATTGCAACCCATCTCATTAATATTAATGAGGTGGGTCTTTGCGACCCCATAGCGACTCGCAGAAGGTGTCTGAGACACCTTTCTGCATTCCAAATTGCGAGTTGCAATTTGCAAGTCGCTGGGACTCGCAAATGCAACTCGCAATTTGGAATTTTGCTACATCTGGCCCCTAGTTCCCATAGAAAAAGTGTTTTTTGATTTGCTTATATCTTTGGCAGTGTTTGCTGAATCTTCACAAAATTTTCCAAAAGAAGTGGAGAATCTTGTTTTGCATGGGAAGCTTCAGAGTTATCCGTAAACTAGGGGAAGAGAAAAAGCTCAACAAATGTACATTTGCCATGTTCATTCCCATAGAGTTTTGAACACAACTACAACTGCAGAAAGGTTTAGTCCTCAGATTACGCTTTTTGTTATTTGGTGTAAATTCGTTCAGTAGTGTAAGAGAAATTAAAGGAACACAAAATGTGAATATCTAGAGGTGCAAACACTTTGCAAATCTTCCGATCTTGTGCAGAAATCTGATTGGCTGCCATCACATCAACCAGGAAGTGTTGGCAGCCATTTTGAGACTCGACTTAAGCTGAGTTTTAAAAACAAATGTTAAAAAAAGGGAGAAGGGTACATTTACCCTGATCCCTAGCCTTGGTACAGGGGTCCCCCTGGTATCCTGTCAGGGCAAAAAAGCATTTTCTTTTAAATCACAGCAAAATATGTGAATATTTGCAAATTTCGCCATGAATTGAAAAAAAAAAAGAAAGCCAGGTCTCCTGTGATTACTTTTAATTTTGCCCACATGTGGGTGAGGACCCGGGGTCATGTAGGTTTATATAAACATAAGGAGGGGGCACACAGGGCCCCTCTTCTAAGGCTTTCAAAAGCCCGGGGACTACCAACTCCGCAGGGAGACATGCAAAAAAACTGCAGGGGGCCTCTTGGAGCCCCTTGGGTCCTGGGGACTGCCACCTCCCTGGAGCAATAATAAATAGAAATACGAGGAGTCCCCATGATCCTCTGAGCCCTGGTGCCCACCACCTCCCCGGAGCTAGAATATTAAATCATTAAGGTGGTCCTGGGAACCCCAACAGGCCCCAGGGACCACGACCTCCGTGGGGCCAAATGTGGAAAATGTGTTGGGGGGGCCATATTACCACCCTGAGGACCGCCACCTCCCCAGGGCTACAAATGAAAACAGGATCCACGAGGACCCCCAGTCCCAGGGACCACCATCTCCCTGGGGCAAAATTGAAAAGCTGGAGGGGGTCACACAGCCCCCAATTTGGAGCCCTAAGGTAACTATAACTCTCACCCTCACCATGCACTTCTAACTACCCCAGATATTACAGCACACATGACATCTTTTATAACATCATTAATAATATCACTGCAACATTTGCCTAAAAAAACTGTGTTTGGCGAGGGCGCCAGTGATATTTAACTTAGGGCACGAGTTATAGTTACTTGAAATACTCGAACGAACCAAATGAACAGATTCATTTCTATGGTTTTGTATGTTTAAAATGTGAGTCTAACTATAACGTTCCTTTAACCTTTGGGTTCTCCAGTGAATATATATATGTGTGTATATATATGTATATATATGTGTGTGTATATATATATATATATATATATATATATATATATATATATAGTAATTTTTTGATTATTTTGTAGTGCACAAAATGTGTAGGCATTGAACCGATAAGCTGAAGAAGACTATGATGAGGAAACTGACCCTAGCAGAAGAAGCCAAGACCCTGGTTGCTTAATTTGAGAATAACCAGTTTTTCACCTGTCTCTGGAACGTCTTTTTCTATTTACGCTCCTAATGTTTTCTGCGACGGAGTTTCAAAGCCTGGCAGGGGCCACAGAAAAGACCTGATCCCCCATTTAACTTTCCTACTCGTGGGTATTTCCACCTTTCTGCGTACTACCGATTGCAAGGATCTGCCCGGAACATACCAATTAAAGGCCATTCTCAAATTAATCGAGCCCTGAAGGTGGAGAGCCCTATATGTCAGACACAGGGCTTTAAAAACACCAGTTTCTGCACCGGCAGCCATTGAAGGGATCTCAAACCCTCCCATACAAAACAAAATTTTGGCCAAGTCAAAACCAGACGTGCAGCCACATTTCGAATAATTTGGAGCTTGTTCAGTGAATGCTTATTCGCATTAAGGCATAGGGCATAACAATAATCTAAACAAAATGTAATCAATGCAATGACAACTGCTACCCTGAGCTCTTTGGGCAGAAAAGGCAAGATTTTCTTCAGGTTCCTAATAATCCAGAAAAAGGAGCTAACTGTTTTATTAACCTGGGTGTCGCAAGACAGCGTGCTATCAAAGATCACACCCAAATTTTTAACTGCAGATGCCGGAATAGGTTGCTACCAGCGGGATCCGTCCACCAGCAACTAGACCAGATTGCTCTGTCCATAGTGAAGACCAAAATCTCTGTTTTCTCCCCATTCATCTTACAAAAGTTCCCTTTCATCCACTTGCGGACTTCTGTCATGCACATCCTAAATCTGTCCACCACCTCCAGTCACTATCGATGGATATGATGATCTGGGCGTCATCTGCGTAAGAGGACACTTGGAACCCAAAGAAGTACATTAGTTTTGCAAGGAGGACACATATAAGTTAAATAAAGTAGGACTGAGTAAAGACCCCTGTGAATCCCACAAAGGAACTGGAAAGGGATGGTTTTAAAATCCCCACAGCTGACTATGATAGTTCTATCCCTCAGGAAGGACTCCAGTAAATTTAGAGCCGAACCCCTCAGCCGTGCTTGCCTCACCCTTTGCACCAATACAGATGAAAAAATGGCATCAAAGGCTGCAGACAAATCTAATAATACTAAAATTGCCACTCCTCCCTGGTCAAGTTGCATGCGGATGACATCGGTGGTTGCTATAAGTGCCGATTTGGTACTATGATTCTTCCCAAAACCATTCTGCGAAGGGTCTAGACGATCATGGTCCAAAAGATACTGGGCTAATTCATGATTCATGTGCTTCAAGTATATATCATGAGAGCCGTAATTGGTGGGGTCATCAGCAGTGCATGGTGGGGGAGCGAGTTATAGTTACCTTAAGACACAAGTTATATTTACTTGAGGTAACACTAACTGGTGAATTTCCATGGTTTCATACCTTTAAAATGTAAGCCTTACTATTACATCTTTATAACCTTTGTTTTTTTTAAGTGAATTTCTCTGTTTTGTTTAAAAAAATCATTTTTTTACCATTACATCCCTGTAACCTTTGTTTTTTTCAGTGAATTTGTAAGGTTTCTTCAATGTATAGTAATTTTCTTTATGTTAATCAAACCACCACCGCCGTGCGTGGCGATGGTTGGCCACAGGTCCAGGCCATCCCCTATAAGAACCCTACGTTACACCATGCACAGCCTTCACCCTTGCGCAGGAGAGGTTACCCACAACAACTGGCCTGCAGTCAGATCCTGCGGCCAACCCCCCCAACCACCCAACCCTATGCTGTGCATGGCCCTTTGGCTGTGCATGGGGGGAGCTAGTTGCAGCCTCTCTGGGAGTGAGTATAGGTGTGAGAGGGTTTATCTGGCGGTGAGAGTGGCTGTCAGATTGGAGCTATTAATGGCCCTGGTGACTGCCAACTATTTGCTCTGATTTGGCAGGAGCTTTGACAGCTCCCACCAAGATGAAGCAAAGTAGTCTCGCCTGCTGGAGGGGGAGGTTTAATCTCTTTATCTGCCTGCAGGGATGCAGACATGGAAAGAGATGAAATGATTGCTCTTGAACACAGAGCTGCATGTTAAGCAGCACAGTGTGCAATAGCAATGCCGACTCCTGCAGGAGGTGGGGAGCCATCTGGAAGCACAGGGGCTTTGAGGCTCCCGCCACAGTCCCCATTGTGCACACTGGGTGTCTGGCTGAGACCAGGGCACCCAGGGACACATGCCAGGGCCCCAGGGGATGGGGTCTCTAGGGCAGAAATCGGCCCAGGGCATGCGCAGCCCCCTCCACTTCTAATAATTACCTTAATAGTATGTCTATGTCTTACCGCCTTTTGCCAGGATGATGTACAACTTACCAAGAGGCCACCCTTTGTGTTTCCCACCGATTTTGATGGAGCATTCTTGATGCAGAGGAATATGAGGAGGACATCTCCATAAAACAAAGAAGCACTTATGTCATATAACTCAGAGGGAGGACCCTGGTTTATAGGAGATTTACATCTTTGTAGGGTCGTTGGCCTCTCTATAGGAGGATTAATGTTATCCCAGAATTCTGGAGAAAGACATAGGAGGAACAATCACATTGCTATATGCACACGGGGTCGCTGGAGACATTTCCTTGTGGTCCATTATGCAGCTGTAGTGTAGAATACACACAGGACATTTAACCCACAAGGTAGAACCTACTAATTAACCAGTAGAAAGTATTTCAGTTTTGTGCAAAACTGTGGACTCTTGTTGGATAAACAGGCAGATGCAGTTCCTTTGTGGCTGAGTCACTCATGCTGCTACTGATAAACCCACACAGGCACTCACACACCCACTTAATCACTCATACAGGCACTTAGACAACCACCCACTCACACATACAACTACTCATACAACCAGTCACCTGTAGAGCCACATACTCACTCATACAGCTACTGCAGGTTTGCTAGGTTTCCCTAGATGCCAGCTGAGCTAGAGGCCAAAAT
Source organism: Pleurodeles waltl (assembly GCF_031143425.1). Lineage (NCBI taxonomy): Eukaryota > Metazoa > Chordata > Amphibia > Caudata > Salamandridae > Pleurodeles > Pleurodeles waltl. Next base: position 271,944,447 of record NC_090444.1, on the reverse strand, counting down.
CCACAGCTAGGCACTTTGCAAAAAACAGCTCTGTTTTCATTGTGAAAATGTGATATGTTAATGGTGTGTTTTGGGGCATTTCCTGTCGCGGGCACTAGGCCTACCCCCACAAGTGAGGTATCATTTTTATCGGGAGACTTGGGGGACACACCGTGGAAGGAAATTTGTGGCTCCTCTCAGATTCCAGAACTTTCTGTCACCGAAATGTGAGGAAAAAGTGTTTTTTGGGACACATTTTGAGGTTTGCAAAGGATTCTGGGTAACAGAACCTGATCAGAGCCCCACAAGTCACCCCATTTTGGATTCCCCTAGGTGTCTAGTTTTCAAAACTGTGCAGGTTTGCTAGGTTTACCTAGGTGCCGGCTGAGCTAGAGGCCAAAATCCACAGCTAGGCACTTTGCAAAAAACAGCTCTGTTTTCTTTGTGAAAATGTGATGTGTCCATGTTGTGTTTTGGGGCATTTCCTGTCACAGGCACTAGGCCTACCCACACAAGTGAGGTGTCATTTTTATCGGGAGACTTGGGGTAACGCAGCTACTCTCCACTCTCAGCCACAACCAACCTACCATCACCACCGACGCCAACAACGCAGTCCTCAGCCTCACACAATGGATCACCAACTGCGCTGACAACCTCGCACCCCTCAGACGCCTCCCCAGACAGACCAACGCCAGGAAACCTCAATGGTTCACAGACGCCCTCAAGGACTCCAAAAAAACCTGCTGTACCCTCAAGAAAACCTGGCGCAAAGACCACACCGTAGAAAACATGTCTGCCCTCAAAAACGCCACCCGCGAACACCATCAGCTGATCCGCGGCACCAAAAGAACATCCTTCAAAGACAGACTGGACAAGAACACTCACAACAGCAAAGAACTCTTCAACATCGTCAAAGAACTCTCCAATCCTAACGCCAACTCCAACTCCATCACGCCCTCACAAGAACTCTGCAACTCCCTCGCTACCTTCTTCCATCGAAAGATCACCGACCTACACAACAGCTTCGGTCCTCAGACCCAGCCTACCACCACAGAACCCACAGCCCCAGCCATCACCCTCAACGCCTGGACACACATCAGCACGGAACAGACCAAAACTACCATGAACACCATCCACTCCGGTGCCCCCTCGAACCCCTGCCCCCACTTCATCTTCAACAAAGCTGACGACATCATCGCCCCCCATCTCCAGACCATCATCAACAGCTCGTTTTCATCTGCCACCTTCCCCGAGAGCTGGAAACACGCGGAAGTCAACGCTCTCCTGAAGAAACCTATGGCGGACCCCAGCGTCCTGAAGAACTTCCGCCCCATCTCCCTCCTCCTCTTCCCTGCCAAAGTCATCGAGAAGACCGTCAACAAGCAACTGACCAAATTCCTTGAAGACAACAACCTACTCGACCCCTCCCAGTCCAGATTCCGAGCCAACCACAGCACGGAAACCGCCCTCATCGCAGTCACCGATGACATCAGAACTCTGCTGGACAACGGAGAAACAGCCGCCCTCATCCTCCTCGACCTCTCGGCTGCCTTCGACACTGTCTGCCACCGCACCCTAACATCCCGCCTCCGCTCCACCGGTATCCAAGGACAGGCCCTGAACTGGATCACCTCTTTCCTCTCTAACCGCTCCCAAAGAGTCTACCTCCCGCCGTTCCGCTCGGACCCCACCGAGATCATCTGCGTCGTCCGACAGGGACTCCTCGCTCAGCCCGACTCTCTTCAATGTCTACATGAGCCCCCTCGCCGACATCGCACGCAAACACAACATTAACATCATCTCCTACGCCGAGGACACCCAGCTGATACTTTCCCTCACCAAGGACCCTACCATCGCCAAGACCAACCCGTAGGATGGAATGAAAGACGTCGCAGAATGGATGAAACTCAGCCGCCTGAAGCTGAACTCGGACAAAACGGAAGTCCTCATCCTCGGAAACACCCCGTCTGCCTGGGACAATTCTTGGTGGCCCTCGGCCCTGGGCACCGCACCAACCCCCTCAGACCACGCATGCAACCTCGGATTCATCCTGGACCCGCTTCTCACCATGACAAAACAAGTCAACGCAATCTCGTCTTCCTGCTTCCTCACTCTCCGCATGCTCCGGAAGATCTTACGCTGGATCCCCGCCGACACGAGAAAAACTGTGACCCACGCCCTCGACACAAGCCGCTTGGACTACGGAAACACCCCATACGCAGGAACCACTGCAAAAATCCAGAATCGTCTTCAGCGAATACAAAACGCCTCCGCACGCCTCATCCTCGACATACCCCGCCACAGCCACATTTCCGCCCACCTGAGACACCTGCACTGGCTACCCGTCAACAAAAGGATCACCTTCAGGCTCCTCACCCACGCACACAAAGCCCTCCACAACAAGGGACCCGAATACCTCAACCGTCGCCTCAGTTTCTACACACCCACCCGTCAACTTCGCTCCGCCAGCCTCGCACTCGCCGCCGTCCCTCGCATCCACCACACCACGGCAGGTGGGAAATCCTTCTCCTACCTGCCGGCCAAGACATGGAACTCCCTCCCCGCCAACCTCAGGACCACCCAGGACCACCTCGCATTCCGGAGGCAGCTCAAGACCTGGCTATTCGAGCAGCAGTAACCCCCTCCCCCTTGCGCCTTAAGACCCTCACGGGTGAGTAGCGCGCTTTATAAATATTATTGATTGATTGATTGATTGGAAGGAAGGAAATTTGTGGCTCCTCTCAGATTCCAGAACTTTCTGTCACCAAAATGTGAGGAAAAGGTGTTTTTTTGGCCACATTTTGAGGTTTGCAAAGGATTCTAGGTAACAGAACCTGATCAGAGCCCCACAAGTCAGCCCATCCTGGATTCCCCTAGGTGTCTAGTTTTCAAAACTGTGCAGGTTTGGTAGGTTTCACTAGGTGCCGGCTGAGCTAGAGGCCAAAATCTACAGCTACGCACTTTACAAAAAACACTTCAGATTTCAATGTAAAAATGTGATGTGTCCATGTTGCCTTTCCTGTCCCGAGCATTAGGCCTACCCACGCAAGTGAGGTACCATTTTTATTGGGAGACTTGGGGGAACACAGACTAGCACAACAAGTGTTATTGCCCCATGTGTTTCTCTACATTTTGTCCTTCCAAATGTAAGACAGTGTGTAAAAAAGACATCTATTTGAGAAATGGCCTGTAATTCACATGCTAGTATGGGCACACCGGAATTCAGAGATGGGCAAATAGCCACTGCTGCTCAATACCTTATCTTATGCCCATTTAGGAAATACAAAGGTTTTCTTGATACCTATTTTTCACTATTTACATTTCAGCAAATGAATTGTTGTATACCCGGTATAGAATGAAAAACCATTGCAAGGTGCAGCTCATTTATTGCCTCTAGGTACCTAGGGATCTTGATAGACCTACAAGCCCTATATATCCCTGCAACCAGAACAGTCTAGCACACGTAACGGTATATTGCTTTAAAAAATCTGACATTGCAGGAAAAAGTTACAGAGTAAAACGTGGAGAAAAATGGCTTGTTGTTTCAGCTCAATTTCAATATTTTATTATTTCAGCTGTTATTTTCTGTAGGAAAACCTTGCAGGATCTACACAAATGACCCCTTGCTGAATTCAGACTTTTGTCTACTTTTCAGAAATACTTAGCTGTCTGGGATCCAGTGTTGGTTTCACACCCATTCCTGTCACTAACTGGAAGGAGGATGAAAGCACCAAAAATAGTAAAAATGAAGTATGTCCCAGTAAAATGCCAAAATTGTGTTGAAAAATGTAGTTTTCTGATTCAACTCTACCTGTTCCTGAAAGCTGGGAAGATGGTGATTTTAGCACCGCAAACCCTTTGTTGGTGCCAGTTTCAGGGAAAATACCACAAGCCTTCTTCGGCAGCCCTTTTTTCCCATTTTTTTGAAAAAAACAAAAGATTAGGTGTATTTTGGCTAATTTCTTGGTCTCCTCCAGGGGAACCCAGAAACTCTTGGAACCTTTAGAATCCCTAGGATGTTGGAATAAAAAGGTTGCAAATTTGGCGTGGATAGCTTCTGTGGACAAAAAGTTATGAAGGCCTAAACGCGAACTACTCCAAATAGCCAAAAAAGGGCTCAGCACTGGGGGAGAAAAGGCCCAGCAGCTAAGAGGTTAATCTTTAGCGTCAGAATCATAACATTGGTTTTTAACTGTTTTTCTTCAAATAAATTCTTATTTTTTCATCTTGAGCTCAATTTCAATACTATAAGCCAGGTACAGCTGGAGTTGGGCACCATGTCCAGGGCCCAAACCATTGCAGGCATGCAACTCCCACCTCGCATGGCCTTTGGTTGTGTTGAGCAAGGAATGAGTGCAACTGCGCTCTGCAGCGATTGGGCACTGCACCCAACCCACTGAGGGCAGGCAACCTCCACTGCATATGGCCTTCCTCCTTGGGTTGTGAACAGAACATGACCTCTTGCGCCCAGCCCAAGGTGCACACAGCCTTTGGCCAACCAGCTTTAGCCAGCCAACCTCTGCTGCTGAGGTCCTTAATGTTTTAATCTGTAGCGTCAGAAGCATTACGCTGGTTTTTAACTGTTTTTCTTCAGTGATCTTCTTTGTTTTTTTTTATCTTGAGCTCAGTTTCTATACTATAGCCCATGCACAGTTGGAGATGGGCACCATGTCCAGGGCCCAAACCATTGCAGGCATGCAACCCCCACCTAGCATGGCCTTTGGTTGTGTTCAGCAAGGGATGAGTGGAACTGCACCCTGCAGCGATTGGGCACTGAACCCAACCCACTGATGGCAGGCAACCTCCACTGCATATGGTCTTCCTCCTTGGGTTGGGAGCAGAACGTGATCTCTTGCGCCCAGCCCAAGGAGTGCGCACAGCCTTTGTCCAACCAGCTGCAGCCAGCCAACCTCTACTGCTGAGGTCCTGCACCCAGTCTGTCTGTCTGTCTGTCTGTCTGTCTGTCTGTCTATCTATCTATCTATCTATCTATCTATCTATCTATCTATCTATCTATCTATCTATCTATCTATCTATCTATCATCTATTTATATTATTTTGCCTAAAAACCCAATATCCTAATGAAAATCAAGACTTTCAGCAGAAAATTATGCCTATTTTCCCTGCTCCCTGAATAGCTGCCATTCAATAGCATTTTTTACTTAAATAACAACGCTTGCAATTTGAGCTCTTATTTTGGGTTTCATGGTCTATTTGCACAACTTTGAGTGCCTCCCAGATACCTCCTGGAATCGGGCACCTCTCATGCTGTCCCCATGTCTATGTACATTCTTTTTCTAAGGTACAAAACCTGTGAATCAGTACTGACGTGCGAGTTTTAGGATAGTCAAATAAATATTTGAGCGCTTCTCTAACTAACTACTTTTTAGAAAAAAATGAAAATGTGATTGACAGGAGTTGTGAGTCATGACTTGTGATTTAAAACAATAGATACTTACAATCTTAACTCTTTCAAGACCACTAAGAAACTTTTTAGCAGCTGAGAAGAATCACACCAAACCAATGAAAGCATACTTTCGGAGAAAAGGTTTGTTCTCATATTAAGTTTTGGGTAAATGAGTTCAGGTTTGAGCCGTGCATGAGCAAACTTTTCAATGGGAGCTAAAACAGGAAAACACGTCTTTATTCAACCCCTTAACTCCCCTCCCCCTCTGCATAGATCTGCATGAAATTATGCATTTCGGGCCGTAGGTGACGAGAAGACTAATACATTTCATGCAAATAGGTTTGTGAGGCCAAATGTTACATGCAAATCGAAAACACCCTTTAAGTGAATAGTGACTATAAACCATAACTACACAGTGGCGACCACCACTTCTAAGAGAAAACCCCAGATAAACTTGGGCTTATAGTGGGCAACTTGCTTCACCACAAGAGATCTGTGGGACCCTCCTGGTCCAAATGACCAAGCAAGCATTACACTCACACTTACACTCATCTACTTATTCTTTTACAACATGCCCAGAAAAGCTAGGATCATCTTAGAGGATTTACAATGAAGACTGGTGTGCGGTAGGACAGAAAAGGAAAACCGGATGCAATACAAAAAGAAAACTGAAAAGTTTTCTTTTCATTTCTTAAGACTAAGCAGTGGTCCGTGGGACCACTGCTTGCTGTTAAAAAATGTTTGCACCTCCATTCGCAAAGGGGAAGGGGCCCCTTGAGGACTCCTTCATGTTTGCGAATGGCTTCTCACCAATGTGTGGTTGGTGGTAATTGCAAATGATTTGTAAGTGCATTCCAAACATTTTTTACTTCCTCCTGTGACTCGCAATGAGGAAGGGACAACCTTGGCATGCTTCTTCCTAATAGCGATTCGCAAACCTATTTTGCGAGTCGGTAACAGGTTCCCAACTCGCAGAATAGGATTGTTACATGGGGAAAATACTTTTACTAGTCGCAAACGGCATGATTGGCCATTTGCGACCAGTAAAAGGCTTTGATACACTTGGCCCATAATTTTTATTTCCTATCCAAAAGACTTTTAAGGTGGAATTGGAAAGTTAACTGGATATCAACCCAAAATATTTTTTAAACCAGGAGCCATCTGTTTTGTCAATAAAGTTAGGAATATACTGATAACATTGAGAGATAAAGTTTCCAAAGAGTTGGATAAATTACATTCTGCTGGTCTTCTAGAACCTGTGAAGTCTTCTGAATTGTTGTCCCTTCGGACATAGCTAGACTTGCCAATGGCAAGTTAAGGCTATGTGCTAACTCAAGGTATCTTAATCACAACATATTAATAAAATCAATGAAAAGTTGTCTCTAATGAAAGGGATTAAATAGTTTACCTCAGTGGATCTCACAGCAGCCACTGAATCCTGAGAGCAAGAGTATTACAACATTTGTTACTCATTTTGGTTGTTTGTTAGGGTGCCGCTTGCTCTAGCATCTGCAGCAGCAATGTTTCACAGATTATGTGCAAATTATTTAAAAACATTTAAAAACTGATACTTTTTCACGATGACGATCTAATTATAGGTAGAAATAGAGCAAAACATGACATGAAATTGGCACTAGTAATGAAAGTTTTGTAAGGATATGCAGGATACAGTAAATGTAAGTTTGCAAGGAATAGGGTTACAGACCTTGGTCAGCGAGTGTCAGGAAAGTGTTCCATGAATACCGTGAAAGAAATAAGGGATTCTCCCACCCCTAGGTACAAGCATCATATTAGAACATTCCTTGACCTTGCTGAATTTTGTTCAAAATTTGTTGAACTTTTTTATGTAAAACCCACCACATTCATCAGCGTTTGAAAAATAAGACCAATGCTTGTGGTTTACTGAATGCCAAAATGCTTTTGCAAAGGTTAAGTTTAATATACGCAATGTTCCACCATTGCAAGTTTTGATCCTAAATTAATGAGGGTGGTTACCTAGATGTATGTGGAAAATGTATTAAGGCTGCGTGTTTCAAACATTTCCTGATCCCATATCATGTAATTTGTAGTGTAAATAAATCAGGCAAAGTGAAGGTAAAAATAAGGATATGAAGTATTCATTAGAGTAACAAACAGTTGATACCATACATAGTGGTGACTAGTTATGGTAATAACGATGTCACAGCCTAGCACTAGCAACATATGAATGCAATGTTGAAGTCAAAGTCTCATCTAAGAAAATTATTCAGTGGCAAAGAAAATTGAGAACACTAGAATACAGGAGCAAACACACCGCTGGTAATTATGTGGAGGATAGATTCAAAACAAAAGAGTATTGCACAAGCAGTGCAATTCAGTATAGAAACATGTAATTGCACCAAATTAAAGATGGGGACATGTTGCATGAGCTTTGCATGCCCTCAGCATCACATGCAGAATTCCTACATCAATGAGTAGCAATGAAGTTGGCGACACTCTGCAACACACCCTTTACCTCTCAGGGCCAATCAGAGAGAACACAGAAAAAAGTATGCAGATGTATAGAAGCTGATGTGGTGAGCTGCTTTGTCAGAGCGGTTCGGTGACAGAGAAGCAGTGATGATATGTGACGTAATCAAAATGTTCTAAGGATTGAACCTTTAATGGAATTAAACATTATGCTCAATATATAAAGGATATAATAGAGAGCAGAACTTCTCACAATCATGTACGGAGTTGTGGCTTGGCTCAAATAAATAATATTACTTCACCAGATAGAAAAGTCATGGAATTCCTGCTCAAATATGTAGGTCCTCAGCTATGCAAAATACAGTTGATGTAGCAATGGGTTAGAGGACACCAAGAATCGTTGCAAAATTTGAAATCATGCACACAATGGTAATGGAAGCAAAAAAGTTATTTATTGTGCATCACTCCTAGTACTAGTGCCAAGATAGGTTGCGAAGATATAACACGAGGGTCCTTAATGAAATTAGGATATTCAGCTTATAGCCACATTCTTTGCCAAAATATAGGGCCTCCTACTCGATTATGGCAATGCCCAGAATGACATTGACTAAGTATGTGGCAACATCATGCACAAAAGCAGTAACATACCTCCTTAACACCATTAACCTCTAGGGGTGATTACAACTCATGATTAAGAACTTGGAATAGATATGGTTCCTGATAAACTAAAATGAGTAACTGTGACAATGGGCAATGCTGGCAAGTGTGCCACTGATTCTGAAGCTCCTGGGATGCTTCTCCACTAATAAGTGCCTGCCACTGCGTTTATGATAGAAACTGTGGACAAAGTGTATGTATTTTAAGCTGAATCCTATCCTAATCATAACTGCCCAAAGAAAGGGTCAGGAAACCCTATAGAATGTTGTTAAAAATGGGGCCTTTGGTTGGCAATCAGTTTGCCCCTTGTCCAAGCAAGGACCCTCACTCCAGTTAGGGTAAAGGAGGATCACACTCAGTTAACCCTGCTCACCCCCTTAGTAGTTTGGCACGAGCAGGCAGGCTTAACCCAGAGACAATGTGTTAAGTATTTGTACCAGCACACACAGTGAACCACTACAAAATGACACAACACAGGTGTAGAAAACTAGTAAATATTTTATCTAAATAAACAAGACCAAATACAATAAAAATCCACAATATACCATAAAAAATATAATTTTAGGACTTAAAAACACAAAAATAGTGCCTAGAAGTGCAAATGCTGCAATTTGATGTTAAGTGTCATCATGACGGAGTCATTTCCTACAATGTGGCACCACTGGCACCGTTTACGGAGTTGTACGACCCTCAGGTATAGTACCTTTGTAAACCAGTAGAAAACAGGCTGGTGCACGGAGTCTAGGAACGAGGTGTCACTGGATCCAAGGTGGCGTCGGTTCCGGTGCTACAGGGCAGAGGAGCAGAGGCGTCGCGCAGCTGCATCAGAACCTTACTGCAGAGCAGTGGAGGTGAGGCGGATACAAAGTCTGGCAAAGTCATGATGCTCCGGGGTGACCTCATGGGGTCGCAATGACATCACAGTGCTTCAGGCGCTGCGATGGGGTCAGGTGTCACAGATGTCAATATGATCACTGCAAATTCATGCTGGGTCAGCAGCTGCGGCGACACGAAGACTGTGGAGTCGTTGGGGTCATCATGCTTCTGCGAGGTCCACGGCTTCAGGGCAGGTGGAGTCGTGTTTTCCGTGCAATGGCGTCCTTAGAGAAGTCGCACGGCGTCGTCTGGCATTGTTAGACAGGTTTTCTCCAGGAATCACTTCCAGGGGCCTAGGAACTGGAATGGCACCCTCTGTCAAGCTAGAGTCCACAGCATGTAGACTCAGAACTGGATGGTGAAGCCTTTGCTGTCCCTGAGGCTTTAAAACAGGATGCAAGCTCTACTCCAAGCCCTTGGAGATACCTCTCAAGCAGGAATGCACAACAAAGTCCAGTCTCTGTCCCCTTGCACAGGCAGAAGCAGCAACTGCAGGATAGCCCAACAAAGCACAGTCACAGGCCAGGGCAGCACTTCTCCTCAGCACTTCAGTTCTTCTCCAGGCAGAGGTTCTTTTTGAATCCTTGATGCAATCTGGTTTTGGGACCAATACTTATACCTCTTTTTGCCTTTGAAGTTGCCGAACTCAAAGAAAAGTCTCTGTTGTTCACAAGATCCTTCCTTGCCCAGGCCAGGCCCCAGACACACACCAGGGGGCTGGTGACTGCATTGTGTGAGGGCAGGCATAGCCCTTTCAGGGGTGAGTGACCACTCATGGCTCCACTCTAGCACAGATGGCTCATCAGGATATGCAGGCTACACCACAGCACCCTTTGAGTCACTGTCTAGAGGAGATGCACAAACAGCTCAAGTGTCAAACTGACCCAGACAGTTAATCCACAAACAGGCAGAGTCATAGAATGGTAAGCAAGAAAACACCCACTTCCTAAAAGTGGCATTTTCAAACTAACAATCTAAAAACCAACTTCACTAAAAGATGCATTTTTAAAGTGTGAGTTCAGAGTCCCCAAACTCCATAGTTCTAGCTGATCTCAAAGGGAATCTGCACTTTAATAATATTTAAAGGCAGCCCTCATGTTAACCTATGAGAGGGATAGGCCTTCCACAGTGAAAACCGAATTTGGCAGTATTTCTCTGTTAAGACATGCAAGACACGAGTACATGTCCCACCTTTAGCATACACTGCACCTTTCCTATGGGGCTACCTAGGGCCTACCTTAGGAGTGCCTTACATGTATAAAAAAGGGAAGGTTTAGGACTGGCAAGTGGGTGCACTTGCCAAGTTGAACTGACAGTTTAAAACTGCACAAACAGACACTGCAGTGGCAGGTCTGAGCCATGTTTACAAGGCTACTCATGTGGGTGGCAAAACAAGTGCTCCAGGCCCAGTAGTAGCATTTGGTTTACAGACACTGGGCACCTCTAGTGCACTTTACTAGGGACTTATTAGTAACTCAAATATGCCAATCATGGAAAAAACAATTATACAAATAATTTCACAAAGGGAGCATTCGCACTTTAGCACTGGTCAGCAGTGGTAAAGTGCCCAGAGTACAAAAACAGCAAAAGCAGAGTCCAGCACATAGAAACAACCTGCGAAGTAGAGGCAGGAAGTTACGGTAGACCACACCAATGATGCCAAGTCTAACAAATGTCTCCTCTGCATTGAGTAGGATCATACCAGCCAGTCTATGCAGTTTATTTGTTACATAAAATAAGACAATATCTATGTTAGTATGTATAGTGCAATACCTCCCTGGAATAAAATCATGCTGTTGCATACTACCAAAAGAATAAATCATTACTGTCAACCTAACAGATAAGACTTTGGAGTAGATTTTGGCTTTGATAAGTGAGATTGACCCATTTGATCATTGCTCTGTGGGGGGCTTCCTGTTTTTTTAGGGAAGACCGCTGTATTGCTGGACTCCCATGATTCTCCGGCTTCTGCCCTTGATCAATATTCTTGGAACGTAATGTGAAAAGAGGGATCAGAACATCAGCAAAGATTTTATAAATCTGAGAGGGAATCCAATATTTTCCCGCAGCTTTGCCAGTGAGGGAGTTACATCTTTAATTTAATCCCAAGCATTTCAAATGGTGACAGCCTAGGCAGGGAATCTTGATGGATGCTAAGTAATTCACACTTAGCTTACTAGGGTTATGACTGCTCTTGACCTCTGCACTAAATAAAGATTGATAAAATGAACAAAATTGTTCAAGAATCACACAGGATGACACATATCCTGCCCTAAATCATCGTCAGTGCACTCAATACCATTTTGATTTTGTTTCTCCTTAAAATTAAAAGCCAAGATCTTACCAATCAATTCTCTGTACTCATAATCCTCCCCCTTCTTTTACAAGAAAGCAGCTTGAGCTTTTTCTCTCAATGCATGTACAATCTCACTTCAACACTTGACCATCCGAATGAAGCAGTCCCATTTGGTTGAGGATTTTGAGACAATCACAGAAGAATGCAGCCCTTCCAGACGTGCAAACTCGACTTTACCTGTTTATTTCTATCCCACAGTCTATGATTATGGTTGACCATGTACTGAATTGTACTTCCCCTAATAAATGCTTTTAGGGAATACCATATCACTGAGATAGTGGCAGAGTCCAAAATATGTCCAATATATTCAACCAGATTTATACGAATCGTCATCCAAATGTATTCTGGCTCCAGTAAAAACTGATGCTTGAAAGACCACTGAGGTAGCCTTATCACTGCTTGACAGGTCTTAAAGGAGAAAATTATGGGATTGTGGTCATATGTGAACTTATGGTGTACCTCAGACCAAGCGGATCGAAAGCATAATCAATGTGGCAACAGTGAACAGTTGAATAATAAACAAAGCTAGGGCTCCCAGGTTTGAGTGTCTGCCATACATCCACCAACCCGTGCACCCTCATAAGTGCTCAGATTGCTTGTCAGACTTTGTTCAGAGTTGAAATCATGACAAAAAAGTGACCCTTGACCAAGACAGGAGTTCCACCTTCATTGAATCGAATATCTGGGGATCATCCTGTTTCAGGACGTTGACCGCATATATTGTGGTATGAGCAGAATGCACCTCAATCTGTGTAATGACCCACTTCCCTCGACTATTTTCCACCATTTTAACTAGATTTAATTCAGAGGAAAAACAGAAAAGAATAGCAGCACCTCTTAGTGACATTTGTTGAGTTGTTACTCCCCCAATTGAAAACCTAATTTCTTGAATATTGTCTGATCCTTATATGCGACATGTGTCTTGATGAAGCATAAGATTTGTGGCTTAAAAAGATTTACTGTACCTTTGCTCACAAGTCTTTTAAAATGGCTATTTAGGCCTCTGACTTTCCACCACATAAACATAAGGACCATTTCATCAAGGATCTGTGCTACTGGTGGTAAGCGCTGATCCTGTACTAAGGAGACGGTCGGGCCAGCTGTTATACGTTTTGTAGTAAAATAACAGGACTGCTTATTAGACAGAACTTCAGACTGTGTGAGACTATGTCTGTCCACACCATCAGAAACTGCTGGCTCAACTTCTGGCAAGCTAACAGTGCCTCACCTACATCTCCAATAGTGTTGGGGTAAAAGGTGATTGTGGCAACCTGAACATGACACTCCAACTCCCACGGAAGTTGTTGAAACAGATCTCACCCTTTTTTTGTAACACTCATGCATGCCCAGGTGAAATAGAGATATGAAATAAGCTTTCAATATATTTGTTGAAACAATAGTAATCTTGTATAAAGAGAGTGAGTTGCTATAATTATGCAGATGAATCAAAGCTACATGATCAGATATTACAAACATGGTAAAGAGAATAAATAAACCAACCATGATAAATGATTTTTCAGTGTTCCTGCATAACCCTAAGACTATATTGAGAGCATAGCGGATGTACATGATTTTGCCTTTGCCTGATCTAAGGGATTGGCCGTACCCCATACCTGTAAATTGCTTAAGGAGTGAGCCTGTATTGTGGATCACAATGCTCGTGGGAAGCTGGTAGATTAGCACCAGCAAAGCTGCATTCTTAATACAGCATTTGTCCCAAGACGGTCACGGCTAGAGTGCTCCTCTGCTCCTCCCGGGTCAGTGCATCACTTATATAATAAAAAGCCACTGTGTCGGAAGCATAGCTCTGATGTAATGCTACGTCTACATGTTAGAGGCTGTCTCCTTAACAGGCAACAGAAGTACTAGGATCTCATGTACTGTGTTCCTAGAACAAAATGTACTGATTATATTGCGAGACAAGGCTAACTAAACAACCATGCAAGTAAAGTGTGTAAAATGTTGCTGCTAAAAGGCTGTGCTAAAAACAATGCAGCTAAAACATGTAAATGTAAAATGAAGCTAAAAGAGGAAACTGATGTGGGTCCAAGAGAACATCACTACACAGCCACTTGTGACAACCCCTCTCCGATGCAAAAGAGTCTGCCATCAACACTGAGCTCCCATCACCTTTATAGTAGACATGATTGTTCTCCGGATTGTTTTTATGACCTTTCCAACAATCGCTTGATACCCCTGTATTTAAAGCATCAATAGCATTCTCCTTGGAAATGTCTGCCTCCCTCCAAATGTGAGGAAAGCTGGTACACAAACAGGGGAAGAAACAGCCTCAGGTTTGGGGGTAAATGAAGAATGTAGAATATCCATGTGAATACTCACAGAAGCTTCAGATCCCAATTTCTCAGCTCCAGGGATCTCCTTAAGGAGATCCACCATTGTGCCCACAACCACTGCTTTCTCTGTCATGTGCTCTGCAGCTTCGTTGCAAGCTCCCTTGCTTCCTGGCTTGCGAGATAGCCTATGTAGGCCCTTCATTCCTCCTTTTCGCTAGCTGTCATCAGGCAAGAGTGAAGTGCAGGGGTGAAGGCAGTCAGTTTAGCTGCAGAAGAGTCAACGGGATCAGCACACCGAAAAATCTCATGCCTAGGCCTGACACACACCTGGAAGCACTTCTACCTCACCTTCACTGAGACAGCAGACCTCCTGAAGCTACCCTGCAGCCCCCATTCCATTCAAAACAACTCCACTTGGTGCACTGCCCGCCAGTATAGGCTTCCTCCATTGACACCAGACCTCCAACAGAGCCCTTGAGCACTGCAATTGGAATATCACTCACCTGGCATCCACGCTACGAGGCCACCCAGGCCTATCATTAAGCTGACTGACAAGGTATGTGGTGTGTAACACCCATGGTGCTGCTGAACCTTTACTTGTGATTCTTCTGGATACTGGCAGGTCTGTGATTTGAAAGCATAACATAAACAACTCATCAGGGTGGAGTACAGCCATTTGGGGAGTTAGAATTCTCCACCTTAAATTTTATTATTGATAATGGTCCACTGCTGCTGCAGGTAGTATATATGCCAGGCCGGGTTGAGCCGGTGTGAGCATCACCGCCACAACACAAACACTTTTTCCAACTGGTACAATCACCTCTTTTTATGATTTACAACAGGAGTTTACTCTCTAAGCTAAAAGCTTCTTTGAATACCTCCTGATGGGAGATTTCTTAAATCAGAAGTGAATCTGTATGTCGCAGAGCATAATGTACTGGATTTAATCATCAAAGGGGAAGATCGGATCAGTATTAACAGGTTAAATACTTGCGTCAATCAGATTAAGTAGCACGATCTCGAGATATTGGCAACAAAATGGTTCAATATGTCGAGGCAAGTGATGGGTGCCCCTATAATCACACAGGCTTTCACTACATTTTCTACTCAATTAACTTCTTGCTGAAGCTACAGGAATATAAAACTACTGTGATGATTTATTATACAACTAAGTGACTAGCAAAATAGGTGGGGTCAAGGCAGGTGTTATTAGTTGTCCTAGGTGTGGTAAAATGGCTGCAAATATTGTCCCTAATCTTAGTCTGCCCTAGAATTCAAGGCTACTGGATGCTACAGCTGTTGGCTTTCTTACAAACTCGGGGTCCAGGTAGACATTGATACTCTGAATATTATGCTTTCCATAGAGTTGAAGACATCACAAAGAAATACGCCAGTCCTTCTTTTCTCCGTTATTATTGCTAGGATCAGTTTGGCCCGGGCTTGGGAAAGCAAGCTTCAACTAGCTTATAACTCTTAGCGTACTATTATGGGCTACTATTTTAAACTAGAGTCTGCTGAACTGAAAACTGAAGGGAAAATTGGATGCTTAAGGCTTCTTAGTGACTGGGGACAGATATTTCAGTGTAATTATCCAACTTATCTAGGCCCTCATGGGAGGTGGTTTTCAGTTATGGTGGTTTTTCTTCCCCTCTTTTGCTTTTATTTTTTCTGGTTAATCCAACCGCAATCTTATGTTTTCATTCTGCTCTGAATTCCCCTCACTTGACATGCTATGTCTGGATGTACATATGTTGTTTGATATTAATTTTGTCCCTTCCATATGAAATATAAAAGAAAAATAGGATTTTGAGCCGCTGTGTGGTACGTCACATAGGAATTGCTGCAAACATGGGTAGGGTTACCACTGGAAACCTTTACCCAATTGAGTGGGGTGTGTTCAGGAGTCATTCCCACCAACCAGTTAGTGCCAGGAATAAATGCGGCACCTTGAGGCACTCACTAGAACACTTTCTGCACCTCTGGATGATCAGAAGAGGATCTGCTACTGAGGACCTGAGAGAACCTGGTTCCTCTTGTCCCCAGGGGGCAAAGAAGTGGAATCTAGAGGTAAGTTTACTGACCTCCTGTGTGGCTACAGGAAGACAACACGCTGAAAGACGCTGTTTCCTGGAAGTACCTAGCAGACCACTGGCAACTGGACCTGGGCTGGACCATGTTGTTGGTTTCTTGCAGACACCCTGTGAGGACCTTGTGGTTTTAGAAGTGTACTTGTGTGGAAGGCTGAGACTTAGACCAGGATGAGCCTGCTGGGTGTATTTGACTCACCCTATATCCCAGTCAGCCTTAAATTCTGTCCTTGTCTACCACGATCATTGACTATCATTGGTGTTTTGTAATTTTTAGGTCAATTTCTACTTTAAGCTTTAAAAAGTCACATAATATGATCCCCTTATTGGATGGATTTTGTCATTTTGTGTCATTTAGTTTGTTAAAACGTTTTATTGTACTTTTCAAATATGGTTTAGGTTTGTTAGGCCTGGCATCCCTGGTGTAGTTTCCACTGACTTTTGTGCCCTCTGACCTTCTGTTTTGCTAACTTTGTTTTTGCTGACTTTAGGACACTGGGCACTTTACCACTGCTGACCAGTGCTAAACTGCATGTGCTCTTTCCCTAAAACATGTTATCATTGGTGTATCCACAATTGGCATATTTAATTTACTTACAGGTCCCTACTAAAGTACACTACATGTGCCTGGGGCCTGTAAATTAGAGGGCCTGCAGGACTGATCATTGTGCCACCCACTTAAGTATGCCTTTAAACATCATTCAGGTCTGCCATTGCAGAGCCTGCGTTTGAAGTTTTAAACTACCATGTCGATCTGACAAGTTAACCCTCTTGCCAAGCCCAAACCTCCCTTTTTAATACATATAGGTCACCCCTAAGGTAGACCCTGGCCAGCCCCAATGGCAGGTTACAGTGTATTTAAGTTTTAAATGTCCATGTAGTGAAAACTCTCAAATTCATTTTTCACTACTGCAAGCTGTATCGGCCCAATAGATTAATATTAGAATTGCCTTATTACATTTTCTAAGTGTATTTTCCAAATGGGAAGAAATGGGAATCACTTTTTAAAATCACAATTTACGGTGAAGTTGGATTGTAGACTGTAATTCTGAAAATGCCACTTATAGAAAGTTGGCATTTTATTACTTTAAATCATCTAGTACCTTCTGCGTGTCTCTCAGTACACATCTAGGGGGGTGACAGCTGGGCTGTGGTGCATTCCCTCAAGACAGCCACACAAAGAGGGAGCTTAGGTGTGACTGAGTGGCCATCTGCATGTTGGCAGCCCATCATGAGCAGGATGAGAGGGAGGAGCTGACAATTACACCTGAATGGGCTTGGTACTGGGCCCTCACAAAGTGCTGCATAACCCCCTGAAGTGTGTGGAGCCAGGGAAGGAAGGGTAGGGGCTTTGCAAACTTCAAAGGCCTCGCTTTGAAGCCTCCCTGCTTTAAAGGCACCATTGGGTATCAGAACTGGACTTCTGACTCCACTATATCAGTACACTTCTGCACCTGAGGACATTCTGCCAGGAAGAAAGACTCCTGTGCTGCTGAAGGGAGAGTCACTCGATTGAACTCTGGTGGACCTTGCTGAACTCCTGCTTTTCTGCGTCTGCCCAGCTGCCCTCCTCGTCTGGGAGTGGGAAGGGCTGGACCTGCATCTCTACATCCCCAGAACCAAAGTGACTCCAAGGGCTTGCTGTCTTGCCTCTTGTTCTACTGTCTCAGGGGCACTAAAGACTTTACTCCACTCTGCTACAGCTGCTGTACTCTGTCAACTGTGAGTCCTACCCTGCTAAGTGGTTCCAATCAAGTTCTGGTCCTTTAGAATTCAGTTCAATAGCTGTTTTCTACAGAAATCCTTGCATCGCCATCACTGCGCTGGTCGGAACTGCGCATCTCTTCTCGACGTTGACAGAAAGTTCTGGAATCTGAGAGGAGCCACAAATGTCCTTCCACCCAGCGTTCCCCCAAGTCTCCCGATAAAAATGGTACCTCACTTGTGTGGGTAGGCCTTGTGCTTGCAACAGGAAGTGCCCCAAAACACTATCTGGACACATCAAAATTATCAAATAGAAAACTACCTGTTTTTGCGGGGGGCACCTGCTTTTTTGGTACTGGGCTCAGCAGCGATCTAGGAAAACCTACCAAACCCAGACATTTCTGAAAACTAGACACCCGAGGGAGTCAAGAGAGGTGTGACTTGCGTGCATCCCCCAATATTTTCTTACCCAGAATCCTCAGCAAACCGCAAATCTAACTAAAAAAAATCACATTTTTCCCACATTTCTGTGTGGGATCACTGCACCGGGACAAATTTCCTACCACCAAACGTTCCCCTCAGTCTCCCGGTAAAAATGATACCTCACTTGCGTTTTTAGGCTGACAAGTGCAGCAGAAATTTTATCGGTATAGATGAGACAATGCTGGGTGGTAGGAATTTTGTGGATTACTGCAGATTCCGGATGGTTCCATCACAAAAATGTGGGAAAAATGTGTGCTTTCCAGCAAAGTTGCAGGTTTGCAGGGCATTGTGCGTAAGGAAATGGTGCGGGGTGCATGTGAATCACACCACCCTGGAATCAACTAGATGTTTAGTTTTCAGTTGTGTCTAGGTCTTGTGGATTTTTCTACATGGCAGCGTCCCAAAGTAAAAAAAAGTGCAGCCCTAACCATTCCAAGTGGGATGGTTTTGAGAGTTACCAAGCTCTCATGGCCCAAATGTAAAACAAAAACCAAAAATAATCAAATGTCCTCTTGCTTGCCATGGGATAAGATGTTTTAGTGTGCGGGGGAGAGCTGAAAGACTGTTAGCCCCTTCAGTACGGGTGGGGGCATAACCAGGCCCATACTGGTTGGAAGCCACCACCCCACTATTTTCTTTTATTTTTTGTATTCCCTGGTATCTAGTAGACTTTCTGTCCCCCGGGTGTGGATCGGGGGTAGTTACCCAATCTGCCCACTGGTGGGCAGAACAACTTTCGCCCCATTTATTTGGGGTGCGGGTGTGGCCTCTTATTTTGAAAAAAATAACTTTGGAAAAAAATCTTCCCTGGTCTCTGGTCGGCTTTCTGCCCCCCTTGGGGGCAGATGGGCCTTCCAAAATAGGCCAGTCTGCCCCAAAGGGGGGCAGTTATGGCCAACAGTAATGTGCCCCATGGGGAGAGACCCTTGCCCAAGGGGCTAACCCCTCCAAACAAAACACACACATACACACACACCAATCCATGGTGTCTAGAGGTTTCTGCCCCAAAGGGGGCAGATTGGCCTTACTAAAATAGGCTAATCTGTCCCCAAAGAGGGCAGAAATGGCCTAAATATAATTTGCCCCCCTGGGGAGCGACCCTTGTATAAGGGGTCGCTCCTCATACATAAAAAAACATAAAGTAAATAAAAAACATATATATATATCCCTGGTGTCTAGCGGTTTCTGCCCCCCCGGGGGCAAATCCACCTAATTATATTAGGACGATCTGCCTATAGGGGGGGCAGAAAAGGCCTAAAAATATTTTGCCTCCCCCCGGGGAGTGGCCTTTGCCAAAGGGGCCGCTCCCCTTATGCGTTAGTATAAATAAAATAAAAATATCCTGGTGTCTTGTGGTTTCTGCCCCCCTGGGGGCAGATCGGCCTAATTATATTAGATCGGGGGTAGTTACCCAATCTGCCCACTGGTGGGCAGAACAACTTTCAACAATTTGTTGAATAATTATATTAGGCCGATCTGCCCCCGGGGGGCAGAAATGGCCTAATAATAATTTGCCCCCCAGGAGCGACCCTTGCCTAAGGGGACATTCCCTAAACATAAAAAAATAAAAGTAAACAATTTTTTTTTATCCCTGGTGTCTAGTGGTTTTCTGCCCCCCCGGGGGCAGATCGGCCTAATAATATTAGGCCAATGGCCTAGAAATAATTTGCCCCCCGAGGAGCGGCCCTTGCCCAAGGGGCAGCTCCCCTTACATGAAATAGCCCACACAAAAAAATATTCCCTGTTGTCTAGTGGTTTCTGCCCCCCCGGGGGCAGATCACAAGGCCGATCTGCACCCAGGGGGTGCAGAAATGGGCTAATAATAATCCCCCCCGGAGCGACCCTTGCCCAAGGGGTCGCTCCCCAAACATAAAAAAATAAAAGTAAACCAATTTTTTTTTATCCCTGGTGTCTAGTGGTTTTCTGCCCCCCCACAGGCAGATCAGTCTAATAATATTAGGCCAATCTGCCCCCGGGGGGGGGCAGAAATGGGCTAGAAATAATTTTCACCCCGACCGAGCAGCCCTTGCCCAAGGGGCTGCTCCCCTTACTTCAAATAGCCCACAAAAATATATATTCCCTGGTGTCTAGTGTTTCCTGCCCCCCTGGGGGCAGATCGCAAGGCCGATCTGCCTCCTGGGTGGGCAGAAATTGCCTAATAATAATTTGCCCCCCCTGGAGCGACTCTTGCCCAAGGGGTCGCTCCCCAAACATACAAAAAACAAAAAATAAATAAAGAACATTTTCCCTGGTGTCTATTGGATTTCTGCCCCCCCCTAGGGGCAGAGCGGCCTATTAATATTAGGCCGACCTGCCCCCGGGGGGGCAGAAATGACCTAGAAATAATTTGCCCCCCGAGGAGCAGCCCTTGCCCAAGGGGCTGCTCCCCTTACTTCAAATAGCCCTCAAAAATATATATTCCCTGGTGTCTGGTGGTTTCTGCCCCCCCAAGGGGGCAGATCGCAAGGCCGATCTGACCCCAGGTGGGTCAGAAATGGCCTAATAATAATTTGTACCCCCTGGAGCGACCCTTGCCCAAGGGGTCGCTCCCCAAACATACAAAAAAACAAAAGCAAAAAAAAGAACATTTTCCCTGGTGTCTAGTGGATTTCAGATCGGCCTAATAATTTTAGGCCGATCTGCCCCACGGGGAGCGGAAATAGCCAAAAAACAAATTGCCCCCCTGGAGAGCGGCCCTTGCCCAAGGGGCTGCTCTCCTTATTTAGTCAATAAAAAATAAAAAATCCCTCCTGTCTAGTGGCATTTCTGCTGCCTGATCGCATCGAGATCGGGCAGCAGAAATGCTCAGAGAAGCCTGAAAGGAGAGGAAAGGTCTTTCCTCTCCTTTCAGGCTTCTCTGACCCCCTCAACGTGATCGGAGGAGAAAAGCTTTGCATTTCTCCTCCGATACGGTGCTGGAAGCTGAGCTTTCAGCGCCAAAGGGAAGGCCTCTGATGAGGACAGCGCGCGAAAGCCATCAGACGCCATGGGGAGGGGACGGGGTGGAAGGGGAAGCGATTCCCCTTCCATCCCTGCCTGGGGGGGGGGGTGCCTGGCCACTGGGGGGAGCGCTAGTGCTCCCCCCGGGGGGCCCTAGCAGGACGAGGTGATCTCGTCCAAGGCACCGGGGAACCGGCGCCTTGGACGAGATCACCTTGTCCTGGGCACACAGAGGGTTAAGCCAGTGTACATATCCACAAAAGGCCTCAAAGTGAAAAGCCTCTTTTGAAAAATAAAAGTTAGAGAGGTCATCAAGGTGAACATTTAGATGCTTAAATTCAGAATAAGGATGATCTATGTTGGCTAGGTTGTGTTAATATTGGATTAATCAATGTTGATGTGCACAGCAATATGCTTTCATACACAAATGTCGCATCACCATTTACAGATTCCCCGTTGTGAGCTCTCCCTCAATCCCAGCACGTAGGTACGTGGTAAGGCAGGCTCTGACACCCAGGGCTGAAGGTTAATGACTGACAAGTCACAAGAGGGGGTAACACTTAGATCAGATACCTCAGATAGGCAGCAATACCTTAATGGTCCCCAGAGATTGGCCCCAAAAAAACACACATGGCCAGAGAAATGTGTGCAATCCCAAAACACCATAAAGATACATGTCAAATGTATTTGGGTACACTTAGCCAATCAGAATACATCACACACAGCACACGCACACAGCACACGCGCCCCTCAGGCTGGACATCTGACACGTACTCACTGATACACAGCATGTCCACGGCAGATCGACGCCCACCTTCATTCCCTATCGAGAATTGTTTTTACGACTCCTTGACAACTGTATTTTTTATCAAGGAAAGAATGTCTTTTATCACTTTATTGCGCACAGAGAAATGTATAAAATTTGCTTCAATCTGATTTGCAACAAGAGACAGTCCTCAGACCTTAGTTCTGGAACTGTTCTCCTGGCCATGATATTTAATTAAAAGAACCATTCATGTTTTGCCAGACGTCTCTTGTCTTTTGTTTTTTAAGGTAAATTCTCATTCGTGCAGCACTTTTGCATGCCAGATAGGAGTTGATTGGTTCTTCAGACGGGACAATGACCAAATGAAGAGGACCCGGCCCGGACAGATTAACATTTGTGCAACAAGAAAGGTGAGCAGGCGCTGGAATTGATTGGAAGCTCTGCTGAATCCACTGAATCCACAGTGCTGAGGTCCATCCTGAATCCGCTATCACAAGGGTAAGAGACTACATCAGAGCCTTAGTCATAGCATTTGTCATGTGACAAACTAGGACAAGGCATAATCCACGGAAGTCACTTTCTTGATTGTTAGTGTCAGAAAGGGTGAACGCTTGGACCACTGGGTGTAACACAGATTACAAACCCTCTTGTGTATATATTTCCCACTACCGGAGAAGGTCCAGTAATACCCTTGTACATATTTCCCCACCACTAGAATAAAACTCAGAAATTCTATAAAAACTGAAAAGTTAGCAACTTAAAAATCCCTAAAAACAGAGAAGTGGGACATAACTTAACATCCCCCAAAATTAAAAGCTAGTAGTGCAACAGTCCCCTACAAGACCACTCAAATTCCACAATGAAATCCCCTTTAAAGCACATGCAGAGTAAGTTCCCCACTCAGGCTAAAAAGCTGAGCAAGCCCTGCCATGAGTTACACATACACACCAAGGAACACCCGTTCCCCTGGCCAAAAGAGGGAACCTTGAACATTAATATCATAGAACACATAAGAACATATTTTAAAAAGAAATACAAAGGGCAAAAGAATGACAAAAGGGAAGAGTTGCTAGAACTATGGGCCATCTTTGAGAAAGTCCAGGCCAATAACACTGATCCGCTATCAGTGAGCAAGGCGTCTTCTACTCCCCTGCCATAAGTGGGTATGGAGGTGCTCTCCCCGATGCCTGCTATCCCTGCATTAGGATACACTAGCTCGCCAGTCTAGGGATCAAAAGGGGCCCAATTGAACAGCAGGATGTTAGGTCTAGGCATGGCGGGCCTACAGGCCAACAGAACCCGACACTCCATGCACTACCCCAACCCGGCACTAGAACACCCTGAAGCTTAACCCCTCCATCCACAACGATCAGCGGACGGAGCCTCAGCCGTATAAGAGCATACACCCCCACTGGTTCTGGTGAGCAAACCCAAGTGAAAGGGAGATTCATAGCAGTCTTGGACAGTGAGACAGCTAGAGCGAGTGAGGGAAGAGGTCCCAGTCCGCTGAGATCTGGTGGTGAAAAGGGAGCCACAGGGTATGCTCAGGTAGCCGAGGAGACCACAGAGAGTGAGCAGAAGAGCAGGTCCTGACTGTGTCCCCACAGCTTTGAGTGAAGGAGGCAATATAGCTGGGAGTCAGAGGAAAGGCAAGCGCTGAGGAGAGATAGAGAGCTCCTACCCTGGAGGCCTACCAGAGACTAGAGTAGCGCACCCTCCACCCTAGGAGAGTGTGGGTTAGGTACAGAGCCCCAGTCACTGAAGAGTCCAAGGTAGAGTCAGAAGAAATGTTTTTGACTGGGGTCTGTGCCTCACCCAAATGCCAATGAAAGAAAAGGGCTGACCAGGAAATTAGGGCCCAAGGCAGTCTGGTGCAGACCCAGCTTAGACATACGAGGACCAAAATGGCCCTCTGCGTACGCATGAGGAAAGTAGCGACAAAGACGTCCTATGCTCCCCCTGAACGCACAGGACAGGCAAACCAATCCCAAGGGATATAGTAGCTCCGGAGGAACGCAGAATCTTCACGTGACCCTTTTGCCACCTGCTAGTCTGCTGGATCAAGATCAGTGATCAATATGATAGACCCTGGCCAGAGCAGGGATCCTTAGAACCAGAGGACATAGCGATTGCAGAAGACTGCATCCGGCATGGAGAGGGCAATCCCAAGTGGAACTTTTCTTACATGCAGGAGTGTCTGAGGAGATGGGAACATTATGTCAAAGGAAAACCAGAGGTGCGGCCCAAAACAAGAATATGCCCGCTGTACAGAAGGGCACGTCAGGGATCATCTATGTGACATGGGCTCAGATGGACAAGTAGGGGCTAAGAGCCAAACTGCTGCCGTTGTTAGATGGGGCCCGAAAATAGATTTCATGCTTTGAGAATCACCCTAGCAATAGTCAATGTTAAGAGTTTGCTAAGTAACATTATCAGTGACAGACTAACACAGCGTTTGCCCAAGCTTGCATCCCAGTGATCATGCTGACCAACACAGAGTATGAAGGGGCCATATTCAGTTCATGCAGGCACCAGATATGGATGGTGCTGAGGGAAATATTCCCTGACTGCCCAGCTGTAGGAGGGTTGGTGGCAGAAACCATGAAGCCTGGGGAGACCATAACAGATGTCCTAGATCAGATGAGAAAATGTGGGGGACAGGAGACAGGACTGCCATGGACTGGTCATCTTTTTCTACAATCGCCTCAATAAGGGGCTGTCCACCAAAATACGAAGCGGTTTGGACAGCGTGGTAGGGATAGACACTAAACTCTGGTGGAGATACAAGCACACATAATGCATTTCAACAGAAGGAAATAGGAAAAGGACGAGGAGACAACGCTAAGTTGATCCAACATTGGCTTAGGAAGACCACCCTCGATGGGGCCACATTGGCCGCAAGCATTAAAATGGCACTAGTTATGAAGGGAACTCCACTTCAGGACCCCTGAGCGTTCCAAGATAGCTACAATGATAGAAACCAGGGTGGCTGGCAGCAGGCAATCCCCATACAATGCTACTATTGCCATGGAATGGGCCACATGGCCGACAGATGCCGACTGAAGGCACACCATGAGAAGAAGTCTATGAGACAAGTCCAGGCTCTGAGGAACTCCCATCCACAGAAGTAAGCCCAGGGAAACCTAAAAGCACCTTATATTCAGCAGCAGAGAAATCAGTCCACTGCAGCACTACTGCAACAGGGGTCAGGTAGGTTGGACTAATTCATGGCATCAGCAACTGAGGAAAGGGATCCCAGCCCAACAAGGACCGGTCCACAACTGTGACAGGGAGGGGTAGCTGTTTGAGGAAGCAATGCCTTCATGGAGATGCAGAACCCAGTAAGCAGTAAGACTTAGTACCCCCATTACAAAGCATACTCTTCACATACACCTTAAAATCCACTACAGTAAAACTCAAATGGCTAGTTCGCCATACCCCACGGTAAGGGCAGTTTGACGAAGAGGGGTAGGGTGGCTCCCCAACCACTGCTTAAAAGGCAGGCACCCCAGGTCCTTAAACCCACAAACAAATGGGACGGGTCCCTATTACCAATTCAAAAGGTCCCCATTCTTTGGCCCCCGGCTGGGACCAAAGTGTCTTTTAGTCCCAACAGCAATAGTGCCTCCAGTGGCCCCTGACCAAATAGGGGCCCCCATTTTGGTTCCAAAACAAAGCTGTACTCCAGCTTCGAGAGCCAGGCTCCCTGTGCTCTTGGGGTAGTTAAGAACACGTAACTCTCACAGTGCATGCATGTTTCAACAGATTGCAGAGTACTGCATGGTGTTGAGGGGGTGGAAGGGGTTTACCAGGACATCCAGCCATCCCTGTCCATCCCCATGATCCGGGAAAACTTCAACAAGTTCCCAACCTTTCTCCAGGCTCTCTGTACGGCGATGTCATTTTCCTCCATCTTTCCCTTAGAACGTCCCAACAGCAGCTGGGAACCATAGTCCCAAAAAGATATGGTCCGAAGGAGAGGGGGGATGCCAGGAAAGGGAGACCAAAACACCCATTGCAGCTCGGAGTACATTAAAACACAGAATATGCTCACCCCCACAGCAGGTCTAGCAATCGGACAACACACAAGGACTCGCCACCATTTGAAGGGAACAACAAACCCAATTTCGAACTCCACAAATCAGAGGCACAAGACAGCTGCCGAACAGCTCTCTGACAGTAAAGATCAGAGGTCTAGGGAAAAGCCCCCCAAATGTTTTTTTTAAAAAGTCCAAAGCTAGCCCAAATAAAGCCTTGAGAAAAAGGCATAGTCAGGACACCAAAAAAACAGTTTGGAAGATCATGTTGCATGCCACATGCCAGGACCAAAGGGGTGCACATGTGACCTTAGGGCACACTGTGATTGTCGACTAACGTTCAGTGTAATACGCCTCCTCTTTTAAATCTCCGTCACACGTGTAGGCCAAAAACAATGCACTGCACTGATGACATCCCCCATGCACACACTAGAGCACTGAAGGGACGTCGACACCAACAGAGTACCAGCTAAAAGTTAAAATTACCCACATGTATGAGAGTCACCCGGTAAAAGCATACTATTCAGACGAACACTTGGTCAAGCACGGAGATGGGGGAGACACATAAAAATTTAAAATGTTCATAAAAATAACCCATTTTTTCCCAGCCAGGTATCCCATGTGGGGCCACCATCTGGTGCCTCTTCAAATTCATGGAAAGCACAGAAATTCCTAAGGAATAATTGGCGACATCCAAAGATGCAATGTTTTTGTTTCTTTTATAATAACCAAACATAGCTCTTGCCCAACAGGTCTGCAGTTGAGCCGTTAAATGCAACAGCTCTAGAGTGGACCATTGCCTTTTCTGCGGCTGAACCCGAACCCTGAGTGGATCAAGAGCCACAGACTGATTCAAAGAACTCTCACATCCAACAGGATCAAGAGCCTCAACACGCCCCAAGGACTTTTCACATTCATACCCCAAATGGGATCCCGTACCTCACCTTGCTCCAAAGACTTTTCTCAAACTGTTTTTCAACTCAGAAACTCCCATCACCAAGAAGACCCCGGAAATGTCTACCGGAATCACCTTAAGACCTACAATGTGTCCTAAGTTATTTGTCTTTATGCATTTTTACATTCTCTGTTTGCTAGAAATGCTACTGCGTCAGTGCATTTTCAAAGAATAGTCTGGTCTTATGGAGTCTATTCACAAAATGTCACAGCACTTGCGTAGGGATCTCACTCTTGTCACCTTTAATTACAGCAAAACCAATACTAGCATCCTACATGCACTCCACTGTGCTCTTTTGCACAACATGTGGTATCAGCACATGACCAACGTGGGCTCTATAACATCAGCCGGGTCATGTTAAGTCTGTTCGTTGATACAACACGCAGTAGGTGCAGATAAGCTTTACTTATCCAAAGAGGTAGCCCCTGAAAAAGCAAAATGCCTTCTCCATTTGTACCTGTGTAGAATTAGGGGCAAAATGCAACCTAAAAGAGTAGAGTCCCATTGGGTAATAGTAAATCTGACCCACTGTGAGACGAATCCTACAGCACTGTACCTTCTCACTGAGCATTGCGATATCCAATCTCAGCTAGACAGGATGTGCAGGAATGTAGCTAAAGGGGAGGACAATGTTTGGCCCCGAGATTTTCACAACAAGAGATTCTTGGAGGTATCTAAACCACCTAGCCAGTGCGCAAACACGTCCCCTCCCACTTCCATCTGTGGTCTCAGGGTGGCTCTTAGCATGTCTAGGGCTGGCTTCGTTAACAACAAATGGACCCCAGACATGGAGTTTCAGTGCGTAGCCATCCACCTCGATGACATGAAAGGAAATGGGTCTTGTAGGGGAGGGTTAAATAGATACCCTGTGTCTGGACATCTGGGAGACTGAGATAGATAAGTACACATGGATAGAAGGGAGGGGGTAACCCCTAATTGTATAGAAACTCAAGCTGTATTCCGTCTGTTTCAGAGGCACAGGAACTATTCTACTAGACACGAATGCAATTGTGGCACAATACTGCACATTGCGGACATGCAATGGGGCACCTCCACATTGTCAGACCTACTGGCAGTGTGGCGAGTTCTCTTAGACCCAGCTTGTCCCTGAATGAAGTGGCCTCTGCTCCCTTGCCAATATACACACCGCAACC
This sequence comes from Pleurodeles waltl, assembly GCF_031143425.1. Taxonomy (NCBI): domain Eukaryota; kingdom Metazoa; phylum Chordata; class Amphibia; order Caudata; family Salamandridae; genus Pleurodeles; species Pleurodeles waltl. Next base: position 271,916,304 of record NC_090444.1, on the reverse strand, counting down.
CTGGTCATCCCCAGAGAGGATCTGTCTGAACTGTACCAATACCAGAGAGGGAAAAAATGACACATTTGCACTAGGCTAGAAGGAGAAGAACTGTTGATTATTTTGTCTGGGTTCAGTACAAGCACATTCCTGAGGAGTTTAAACTGTTCACCAACACCCAAGTATCGGTGGGAGGGTCCATACCCTTCTTCACCTTGCAGAAAAAAGCAAATGTCCACTGGTTGCAAATAACCCAGTGGGAAATGTTCAAAATGAAGAAACGTGCTGAGCCTGACCTTAATGCAATCAAGGAAGAACTGACAGCTGTCTGCCTCAGGGTGATGCAACATCAGTATGTCTTGGACTTGATGACTGCAATGGCGGGTGTGGTGTGTGCCAAGATTGGTTAATCTTGCTGTGCTTTCATACCTGGCAATGACATGGACAATGAAACTCTGGCACTTGCCATTCAAATATTGCACTGACTGCAGAAAGCGTGCATGAAGAGGGAGGTACCCCTGAGCGGGATTGGTTCACAAATTGGTTTTCCTGGCTCCCCTGGTGGCTTACTGGTCTGTGCACATCATTGTTTGCTGTTTTCATCGTGTTACTGTTTTTGTGTGATTTCCTACAGTTGAGAGTTTCATGCTGTGAAAACAGAGTCATAAAATTGGGTAGAGTACAAGTAGCGAAGGAGGTGAGGCAATAAGGTACCGACAATGTGACTGTCCTAACATGTGGGTTTAATGGTAGTTGAAAATTCAACCAGAGGGGGAAATTTTAATATTGGATTAATCATTGTCATTGTGCATAGCGATATGTTTTCATTCATGAATGAAGTCGCATCACCATTGTTAGATTCCCCTGTTGTAATCTCTCCATCAAGTAGGTATGGGGTCAGGTAGGCTCTGAGACTCAGGCCTGAAGGTTAATGACTGACAGGTCACAGATGGGGTAACGCTTAGTCAGCAGCCAAACAGACAAACAGGAAAACTTAGATCAGATCCCACAGATAGGCAGCAACACCACAATGGCCCCTGGAGATTGGCCCCAATAAAACATACCTGGCCAGAGGGATACCTACAAGCCCCAAAACACCATAACGTTAGATGCCAAACGTAGCCAGGTATACTTAGTCAATCAGGACACAGCACACGCAGTGGCCACATAACCCTCAGGCCGTACATCTGGACATGTATGCACTGGACCACATCATGTCCATCAGAGGTCGAAGATCACCTGCTTTCTCTATCTGGAAGTGTATTTATGACTCCTTGTGAACTGTTCACAATTTTGTACCAAGGAAAGAATGTCTATTATGAATTTATTGCACCTATAGAAATGTATAAAAGTTGCTTCAATCCTATGTACAATGAGAGACAGTCCTCAGACTCCAGGGTTGTAAATGCTCTCCTGGGAGTAATGCTTAATTAAATGAACCATTCCTGTTTTGCCAGATGCCTCTTGTCTTTTGTTTTTTTTAAGGGAAATTCTCACTCGAGAAATAGTTCAGGTATGAGCTTTAAGCAGTGCTGGTCACATGCTGTAGTGACATGGGTGGTGAATCTGGATGTGAGCCATGTCATTCATGTGGGCCATGCATGCTATGTTTGTCACCCATCCCTATGCATATTGGGAGGCATGTGCTTCCTGGCAGGACCAAAGTCCTCCAGAGCCATATGTTCCTAGGAATAAACACAAGCAAACATTTATAGCTCATCAAGGACCACTACTATCATAATACCACCGCTCTTCTAAATACTAGATTTGATGTGTCTACAGTTAGTCAGGGATTCCAAAATTAGCTTTTCATTCATCTCCTCTTAATGAGGGTATCATAGTTGTTTTCTTTTCTTCCACTTAGCGATATATACTTAAATTCATTAATTGCCACTCCTTATCTGAAGCTCTAATCAAATTGTGAAGTAGGGTATAGCAGCTTGCTCCCTTTTGAATGACAAAAACCCTTTGTGGGTCATATTCCTAACTTATATAAACGTGTGCTATCTTTGCAGAGATTGTAAGAAAATTCGGGCATCTATGCAATACCACAAGCAGCCACAATTTGCATTGCTAGATGTCCCAGGGTTTGACCCCGAAAAGCATACAAGGTACCTGCATGAGCAGTATGCTTTTGCCAATGCCAGGGCTCTCAGACAGCTATTAGTGGTCTCACTTTGTATGGGCAAAGTTAACATACTTCTGTGGAAGCCACCCTCAAAAGAGCAACAGAATAATGATGTTTCAGTGATCCTCAAACATATGCATGCAGTGTAATGCTCAAACGTATCCCAGAGATCTTCAAATAGCCTGGGAGAAAAATTGAAGTTTAAGTGAGAGACAGAAATGTCCCACACACCATGGCCCTCATTTCAACTTTGGCAGTAAAAACCGCCTACTGCCGTGGCGACGGCCGCCAAAAGATCGTCGCCGTGGCTACCAGCCGTCTGCCATATTATGATCACAGCCGGATTTCTGCCACAAGAATGGTGGAAATCAGACTGTGGCCATGCCAGCGGATGGCGGTAAGGTGGCGCTACTACCACCAGCAGCGCCATGCCAGTAGACCGCTGCCACCCGTCCTATGACCAATAAAACAGCCTGGCGTGTGTTCTGCTGGTGGACGCTGCTGGTGGTAGCAGCGCCCTGTCCCATCTCCTGCTGGAGGACCCCCTGGATCAAGGTAAGTCGGGTCTCCGACATGGGAGAGGGGTGGGGGGTGTTGTGTGTGTGAATGTATGTGTGTGTGTGTGAATGCAGATGTGTGTCGAGTGTTGAATGCGTGTGTGCATGTACTGACATGTGTGTGCATGAACGTTGTGAAATGTGAATGTGTGTCTCTGTGTATGTTTGGAAGTGTGTGCGGATGTGTGTGTGAATGGATGTATGCATGCGTATAAGCATGTGGGAATGGGTGTGTTTATGCGTGTGTGTGAAGGGGGCTGTGAATGTAGGGAGGTAGGGTAGGGGGGGTTTGGAGAGGTAGGGGTGTGGGGGTGTAACTGGAGAGGAAGTGGGGAGACCCCTATCAGTGACAGGGGAGGAATTCCCTATCACGGATATGGCCTACCGCCTGGTTTTCATGGCATTACCAATGCCATGAAAACCATGGCGGTAGGCGGGGTCATAATCCTCCAGGCGGCACATTGCTGGCCACCGGGCTGGAGATGGAGTTACTCCTTGTCAGTTGGCCACTTTAGGAAAAAATATTTTTTCAATGTGTGTTCCTGTGGCCACAAAGGAGTTAAGCCTCCTGACCCTCACTGTCTACTCCTTACTCCTGGATACAAGTGGGAGCAGGTTCAGCCCTTGAAATCTCCACACAGGTCACAAACAGCAAGTCCAGGTGTCTTCTTTTCATCCAGAGGCAAAGAAAGTGTTTTGATGAGCTGTGGGTGAGATGCCAACCTTGTAGGTGTACTAGCCAGTGCATGGGGTGACTCCTGGACACTTCCTGACCAATGAAGAAAAAGTTACCAAGAGCAAACCTTTTTAACATTTGTAGCACATCCTGTTTTCCTTATTGCAAACTTTCTCACAAAACACTATTGGAAGTAAAATCCAAGATAGCACAACCTTTCTGCCTTTAGAGGTGGCTGGGGTGCCAGCCGGAGGTATGTTTCGGGAAATGAGAAGTCCCCTCCTCCTCAGCTACACTAAGCTGGCTCTGGGACTAGCTTACCATCTCACTGAGTTGGTTAGAGACAGCCCAAAAAGCTTTTCTTTCCTAGGTCTCCCTTTAACTTATCTTCCTTAGCTGACACTCCCACCTAGTTCTTCTGCCAAAATGCCTAACACATTGTTTCTGCTCTGGGATCATTTTTCACACCAAATTAAGGGAAACCACTGTCAGGGGCCAGCTACCTGCATGCTAAGTTTAATTAGCCTACTGAATATTCAGGTAGACAAAGTCTACAGGCCTGATTCACAAAGGGACAAACGACTTGCTAAAGTTACAAGTGCAGAATCTCCTCTCTAGTGGTGTAATCTCCACACTAAGAACAGAATCTCTGCACTGAATACTGCAATGCAGAAATTCTTCCTTATTGAGAAGATTACACCATGAGTGAGGAGATGCCATATCTGTAACTTTATGAGTCGTAAGTCACTTTGGCCCTCATTCTGACCCTGGCGGTCGGCGGAGAGACGGCGGTCGGACCGCGAACAGACCGGCGGTATTAAAAATGGCATTCTGACCGCGGCGGTCCCCGCCGCGACCGACCGCCACTTCTCCACTCCGACCGCCACGGCGGTCATGACCGCCGGGCTGGAGTTTGCGCACTCCGGCCCGGCGGTCGTCCCAAGACCGCCAAGGGTATTATGACCCTGCCTACCGCCGCGGTTTCTTGCGGGCGGGAACCGCCGTGCGAACCATGGCGGTAAGCACTATCGGGCCAGGGAATTCCTTCCCTGGCACTGATAGGGGTCTCCCCCACCCCCCACTACCCACCCAAGTCCTCCCCCCACACCCTCCACCCCCCTGCCACCCCCCAGAGGTGGTACGAACCCCCTCCCCACCCCCACCCCGACATGCACATACATGCACCCCGACATGCACACACCCCCAACATGCACATATACACACCCCCTACACACACATACACAACGGGGACACATACCCGCACACATACATGCAGACACGCGCACCTGCCGAACAGCACACATTACCCATAGACACAGCAGCACCCCCCGCCCGCATACACGCACTCACACACCCCCTCTACACACTCACACGCACACCCCCATGCACGCCCACATCACACAACACCCCCCCCACCCCCTCCCCTCACGGACGATCAACTTACCTTGTGCGTTGGTCCTCCGGGAGGCGACGGGAGCCATGGGGAGGTGACCGCCAACAGAAGACCGCCAACAGAAGACCGCCACACAGAAATGTGGGTCGTAATTCTGTGGGCGGTGTTCTGCTGGCGTGGCGGTGGAGGTTGACCAGTCTCCACTTTCCCGCCGACCGCCAGTGTGGCTGCTGGTGGTTTCCCGGCGGGACGCTCCCAGCGGTCAGAATGCGCACAGCGGCATACCGCCGCGGTCGGCGGTCTTCACCGCGGCGGTAACTCGGCGGTCTTGCGAAAAGACCGCCAAGGTCAGAATGAGGGCCTTTGTGTGTTGGCCCTAAGTTTTGTAAAGTCACTTTTTCTCAATATTTATTAACATTCCAACTTCACCACTGAATTGAATTTTTATCAAACAATATAAATAGTGCTTGAAATATTCTGGTAGTTTGCACAAAACCAAAGTTGCAGAGTTATGATTTTATTCTGGAATTTAGTTTTCCTTGTGTGACAGGTACTGCCTATCACAGTTTAAATGGCTGTTGGGGGCTGGTTACTGTAGGTGCATGCCAACATGAAAATCGTGCATGTAATAATTTTAACAACTAGGCATCTTACTTTGGGGACCATGTGACCTACTTATGGGAAACTTATCAAATATTTAAAAGTGGGATTCTTTCCTGTCTGAAATGGTTCTTTTGAAAGGGTCACCAGCAGGTTTAAAACCTACAGGAATTAGGTTACACAGGTAGGCCAGAATCCACGCTTTCTGTCAGCCTAGGGAATGCCACCACATGCGCTGCAGTCCACAGAAGACATTTAACCTTTCCATGCCATTGATGAATTTTGTAATAGCATAAACTATGGCTTTACTAGAAAGTTAAGTAGGCAATAAGGAGTTAGCACATTTTACTATGCTGTAGGGGTCAGAGCACAGACACTGTGGTCTAGACACCAGTGCCTCAGTTTGCTGAGTTTTTAAACGGCAACATCGGTCTCACACTTACGTTACAGAGTGGAGTGAAGATCTCTAATTCTGACACTTCCTGTGTACCAACAAATAATAGAACATAATGAATATACTCTTCTCACATCATATACAACTTCAGGGGCGCATGTGGGATTGATAATCTGGCTTTGCCATTATATTTGCATATGTCATATGTAAAGAACAATGCACATGCTTATTTTGGTTAAACATGAGCCATACTTCCAAGGTGATAGAATTGAAAGTACTGTATAACACAGGTGAAATGCTAGGAAAATGCAAGGCACATGATGCATTGAGGGGCAGTGGTTTGATGATAACACATAGGAAGAACATGTCTGGTGTGATACTGCCAAATATATAGGGTGTTGCATGTCCAGTGAGAAAATTAGGCTACAGTAGAATCTGGAGGAAGCAGTTTGCTGGGATGACCCAGCCAACAATTCTTCTGATAGTACCAATGCAATGCACAACCTCAAGAGGGAAATGTGACTTTGAATGTGGAACTGAATGCAAAATAAATTCTCATGCGGAAAGTGTGAGGTTTCACGTGATTAAACATTAAAGAAAACACAAAGGTGATGGGTGAACTGCTAGCAAATATTCTCAGCCACTGGCATTGTGTTTGCCTCACATTGGAACCATCTGACATCAATAATATCATGGATTTGAGGGGCATTGGGTAAGGGGAAATCCTTTTTTTAATGTTTATTTATTGATTCGTCAATGTTATACGAGACAGTACAGTAAATTGTTTCGTTGATCAAATTATTGTCATCACAAACAGTATCTATTTGCATATAATTGAACATTTTCTAGTTGGAGGATTACCAAAGAGCGCCTCTCGATATGAGCCTGTAAACATTTTTGTAAGCAGCAAACACGAGCGTCGTGGGAAACAAGAAACCATAGAACATAGCATTATATTCGTGGGACTATGTATGTTGTAATGGGAAGAAATCTCTATTATCGTTAACGCAAAAGTTAACCGCCATATGTGATAAGTCGTAGTAGAAATGTACAGTGTATTCGTCTTTGGTGCATGCAGGGAGTGTAGCAATTCATGTTTTCGGTGTGCAACTTTCTTTTCAGGGGGGATGTATATCATTTTTGGCCGCCACATTGAGTACGAGAGGGCCCCAGCATTCCCCCCCTTTGCAGGGAATTGCACAAGCTCGGAGCCAGCGAATATGACGCACCTCTGCTTTGGCCCAGATTAACAGGTCTTTTAACCATTGGGATACGGCCGGAGGAGCTGGGGATTTTCATGCCATGGCTATCCTACGTTTGAATAGTACAAAAGCTAAGTCAATATATCTATGAATATATTTATTGTCTTTCTTACGGGGATGGAGGCCTAAGAGAGAAGAGGTAGGTGTGACGGTAAGGGGATGTGTGGTCATGTCTGATACTATTTCAATCACTGTGTGCCAGGTAGTCTGCAAAGCTGGACAATCCCACACCATGTGATAAAATCTTGCCAAGGGTAGGGCACAGCGTAGGCATCCCTGGTTGTATGTGGGGAACATGCGTTGGATACGATGGGGATCCAGATAAGCGTGATGTATAAAATGAAATTGTGTGAATCTGAACCTGGCATTTCGGTATATTCCCTTCACATTCTGTAAGGCACTATTCCATTCCATGTCAGTTAGTGGTTGCGGCAACACTGTGTCCCACTTCTCTTGTGCAGCCTGCATAGGTTTAACTCCAGATGCATGTAATGTAGTATATAATATGGTAATGGCATGGCGTATACCCTTGGTCAGCAAAATAGTGTGTAGTGCTTGGGACATAGGTGGTTCTGTGTCTACCGGTCCCCATAGACCATGCATGACCTGCATTATAGTATAATGAGTGAGAAATTGCCCGGGGCAATGCCATTGCCTGTGATGATGTCATGAAATGACATAAGTGTGTCGTCCGAAAATAAATTCCCCAGCTGGATAATCCCTTTTCCATTCCAATGATCATGGTCAGTCGCTCGTATTTTCTTTGTTATCCCAGGCATCTACCAACTGTGAATCTCCAGTGAATTTGGGATGTGTGGGCCCTTAGGTTGTATAAAGCAGTGCCAGCATGTGTGTGCTACTTTCATTAGTTGCGTCATTGATCTGCGAAGGCCGCTAGAGTCTATTAGCCAAGTGTACACCGCAACATTTTCCATGCAAGCCCGTATAGTGAGCGACTCCTGGCATGCGAGCGAGACCAACAAGGTCATCAGCCGTTGTAGTTGCGCCGCTGCATAATATAGTTCAAAATTTGGAGACCCCAGCCCGCCCTCTGTCATTGGTCTCTGGATTTTGGATAGAGCTACCCTACAACGACCATCACCCCAGATCAAGTCAAGGAGCAAGCCATCAAGCGTTTTGAAGAAGACATGCGCCACTACCACATGCAGTGGTGAAAATAAGTAATGTAGTCTGGGTAGGATTAGCATTTTGGATATCACCACTTGGCTGATCAGCGACAGCGGAAAAGATCGCCAGAAAGCAAGAGAATTACAGAGATTTGCCACTGCTTTGTGTAGGTTGCCATCAAGAAGGTCGCACGCTATGTGATAAATATTAACACCTAAGTATTTGAAGGAGTCATAATTCCACTGCAAGTGGGAGTCAGCCATGACCCCCTCTGTTGGAGGGAGGGCATGGGGCCAGCGGGAACACACACGACTTGGGCCAGTTAACCCAGAGACCTGAGGCCTCCCCGAAGGTCTCCAGAAGCTGTTGGAGCTCCTGAAGCATGGTTTGTACATCCTTGAGATAAATGAAAGCATCATCTGCATAGAGAGACTTGACGTGGTACCACCCCAAGTCGGGTACCCCCCGATCACAGTGCGGTCATGCAGGTAACAGGCGAGGGGCTCCATGGCTAAGGCAAAGATAAGTGGTGAGAGTGGGCACCCCTGACGTGTCCCCCTCTGTATAACAAAACAATTAGAAATCACTTGACCCGTCTTCACCCTGGCTAGCGGTTCTGTATATAACGTATTGATCCATCTCAGAAGCCGCGGTCCAAATCCCATGGCTTCAAGACTCGCAAAAAGGAATACCATAGAAGGCTATCAAAGGCATTTTCTATGTCTAAGCAAACTGCCACCCGGTGCAAGTCATCGGGGGGGGGGGGTATTATGGATTAAATGTAACAGGCGCTGTATGTTGAGAAAAGTACTGTGAACTGGAATGAAGCCTGACTGATCATGATGCACTAAGTCCTGCATTACAGGGAGTAATCGGTTTGCCAGGATCTTTCCCAGTATCTTGTAATCCAAGCTCAATAAGAATATGGGTTGGTACGACCTAACATCTAATGGATCCCTTCCTGATTTAGGTAGCACCACTATCAAGGCTTCGCACAAGGATTCTGGTAGGTGGCCCTCTCAAATGACTCCTGAAACACCTCCAAGAGTCACGGCAGAACAGCAGCGGAATAAGTAGCATAATATTCGATCGGGAGGCCATCTGCACCAGGTGTTTTGTTACGAGCAATTTGCGAGATGGCTTCCTTGATCTCATCTAATTGAAGAGGTTCCTCAATAACATCCCGTTGGGTATTTGAAAGCCTGGGGAGGGTCACCCTACCTATAAATTCCTGCACATCTCTCATGCTTGGGGCAGTAGGTTTCTCATAGAGCTTTTGATAGTAGCCCCCAAATGTTTCAGTAATAGCCATCTATGAAGTAACTATTGTGTCAACAGCTAGTCGAATCACCAGAGCTGGAGCACCACGATGTTCTCCCCGGAGGAGCCAGGCAAGCAATCTGCCCAAGCATTCTCCCTGAGCGTGTTGTAGAGCCATCATTGTGCGAAAGTCACGATAGCCCAAGGTGGACTCCGCCTCATTATGGTGGAGACGATACTGACGAAGCCTTGAAGGCGATGCAGTTTGTCCAGCGATCTGTACTGTTTGATGCAAATCACATTCCGCAGCAGAGAGGTCACGCAGCAGCTGCCGACGAACCCCCCCCCAAATGGTCATCAGACAGTGACCCTGGATCACCACCTTATGTGCCTCCCACTCTATGGCACGAGAGGAAGCAGAACCAGCATTGTTTAGAAGAAGTGTTGGATACACTGCAATAGTGCGTCATGGAATGGGGGGTCCAACAGAGCCTCCGGATGGAGGCGCCAGTTGGGGATGAGGGGTCACAGCATGCCCCATGACAGAGTCGCCATCAGCGGGTTATGGTCTGAGTGCGTTCGTGCTAGATGCTCTGATCATGTCAAAAGACGGCCCATGTTGGTGGTGTCAAAAAGGATGTCAATTCTGGTATGCAAGTCATGGACACATGAATATAATGATTACTCATGCTCTTGCAGATGACCTAGGCGCCATACATCATAGAGATGCATATGGGTGCACAATCATCTGACGTGGTGGGAGATGCGGCTGCTTGTGGCAGAAGATAGCGGTGGATGGGAGCGATCTAAGTGCAGGTCCAGGACTCAATTAAAGTCTCCCCTCCAAATCGCTTTAGCTAGTGGGTCCCAAAAGAGTGCAGGTGTTAAAGAATCTAGAAAGTGTGTTTGAGTGGAATTAGGAGCATATATTGCTGCTAAATTAGGAGGGGTCCCATCCAGTTGGCCCTCCACAATAACGTAACGGCCTTCTGTGTCTATCTTCTGAGTAGTTAGTGCAAAGGGGACTCCTGGAGCCACCGAAATGAGAACCCCTTGGTGTAAGTGGATGCAACAGTACCAGACGTCTGTCCCCACCATCTAGACCGTCATCTATCTAGCTCTGTGAGGTGTGCCTCTTGTAGCATTGCAATGTGAATCTGTTGACGTTTAAGATATGAGTACACCCGGTGGTGTTTAATAAGAGATGCCATGCCTTGTACATTCCATGTCAAAATTCTACATTGCGGGTATGTTCTGATGGTGGAGTTTTATATGCCATGACCAATGCAGTAAGTGGAAGAAGTACTTATTGAGCTATCAGTTGTGTCCTGACCTTCACTATCCCCCAGTCTCACCTAAGAGATACCTCCCATAGTCATCCACCTTGGTAGTGTCCCACGTGTAATGTAACATCTCTGCATCCAACGATACAGTGCAAAACAGTATAACACAAGCATACAAATTAAAAAACACCCCAACTGTGGGAACAATCCCTCCAGGGCTGAAACCTTGTAATATACTGCCCAATACTCATAACTATTCGCAAAATATAGTTATAATTATTTCATTAATGAATACTGGTTATTTATGGATGCTGGTAATAGAGAGTCTTTTATAAGAATTAAAACATTATAATATTAACCTTTAGAAAAGGATTTTTGCAGGCCTAAACCAAACGCTGCATTTAAATGTGAATTTGCATTGGATGCTTGCACAAAATGCTTGCACAACGACATGCATTTGACTGATATGCTGACAAGGACAAACTATTTTTTCTTTCCTTTCCTTTGTTCTTTCTTCTTTGTTAGTTTTGATCTGTGTCATGGTCATCAGTATAACATTTGATGACGCAAACATTCTACGGTAATAAGTAGATGAATAGGGAGAGTATTAAAGCTTTGTTTCTTGACCATTTAATCTATGAGAAGAATTACTGCAATGTTAGATTAATCTTAAAAACAGTTTCTTCATGAATAGACTCTGTTCAAAAGATGTGTGAAGTCATCCTAAAACTGTATCATATTTACCTTGATTGTTCTTTGAGTTATAGACACCAGTTGGTGGGAAGAAACCAGCATGTTTCTTTACAACTATGGATAATAATTAAATGTATTGCATGTTTAGAATGTTATTTGTTAAAACTTGCCATCTGGATGGAAGCTGTCCTGTTCACATGAAGACATCAAGCTCTGACTGATGTTATAAAAGCATGTTCTCAGATTAGGTAGAGGAACCAGTCCAGACAAATTCAATCCTTTTCCGTGAGAGACACTTACCTTAATAGATCGTAGTCACAAGAGCACTCTCACTCTGACACATTCTGTCTTATTCCTTTTGCTGATGTGTCTTGGATTCATTCTGAGACTGACTTAATTCTGCTTAACCTGGTTGCTGAACGATTCTACTGAAGTTCTCAGTGAAATGCTTTATTAGAAACAATATATGATTTCACATCTCAGATAAGAGCTCTTTATGGGTCTGCTGACCTTCAATTTGACTGGAAACTAGATTAGATTAGGCACTGGCTTTTATGGGACACACTATATGCTTTTTTCCTGTAATTTGATTTGCTAATAAATAAATTGATGAACTAATGATTTAATAAAATCTTTAAATAGAACTCAAACTCTCATTATTGACTCAAAGTGAAGCAAATTAAATTGTAATGATTTAAGAATGTGCAGTTCTAATCTCATATACTATCGGCCTCAAAGACCTCACCTCTAGGGCTCAGCAGAGGTGCGGAACATCATATATTTTTTAAGTCTCCCACTAGTCCTCAGAGGCACCACTATAAGAGGCGATTCAACAAGGTTGGTAGCAGAGTTATAGTTAGATAGTAGAAACAAGAACTGAAAAAAATAATAAGTGCCCTGAAATAAGATAAATGCCCATTGTCCAAAACCAGAGTTCAAAGATTGACGGAGTGCGGTTTCTGAAGTGGTTGCTGGTTGCAGTTGCAGATTGCTGATTTTCGTGCTTCGGGTGTGAGTATAAATAGGGTTCTGCATCATGTGTGATGATTAATATCATTTGTGATCACATATTTAATTGTGATTTATAGAATTGCTGTTGATGTGTTGACATTGTATTACTGAAGCTTATGCGCTTTTGTCACAGAAAGAGATAAAGAGTTATCGGACTTAGAAGTAGTCCAAGATCCCAGGATAGACAAATAAGAGTTAATTTATTTTATTCTTGTCTGTTAATGATTTCAAGTGCAGGTTGTGAAATGTTCGGAGGGTGAGGAGGCACTTCCTGAAGGTATGCCAGCATATCTAAGGATGACTGAGAAAGATGTACATACATGTGCATAACTTTGTCAATGGTACAAGATCACTGAGAAGGAATGTCCTTTGAGTTTTCCAAGATGCGGTTCTTTTAATTTGAGAATTATTGACAGATTTAAAAAAAATACTTTGTGAAATGAAGCCACCTCCTAGACCTACAGAGTTTGAAGCTTTAAGTGCTTGGGAGAAAATGGCTTGCACCAGAGAGAGAGAAAAACATCAAATATGATCAAAAAGAGCTATGAGAAATTATACAGATACAATATGGCATGAGTAACAGCAATGATGAAGAAAAAAATAGTAGAAGGAACAAGACTATACCCTGCTATAACAAATGAGAAAAATTAACAATCTGAAAAATATGAAAAGCCCAAAAGGAAAAAGATTACAGGGGAGAAGCAGACAAAAGATGAAACAAAATCAAACACTGATACTGATTCAGGAAATTATATTTTAGATGAATTATTGGCTGCATGTTCACCACCTGATGTGGGTCTTGTTACAAATACTGGTACAACAGCAACTTATAATGTGATAGTGGCTACAGTTCCTATTGATCCAAATGAATATCAGATTGAAAGATTATTATCAGTGACTCAATCAGTTGTTGCTCAACCTTCAGTGAATCAGCCGGTTGTAGTACAGCCTGCTACAACACAGCCTATTTTTCAGCAAGTAATTCAGAATGTTACAGCTCAAATAGGGCTTGCCCAGGTAGTGATGCCTACAGGTGTTACTGCTTCTGTAGTGATAATACCAGCATGTGTTACTAGGGTAACTACAGCCCATCCAGTAGAGACGTGTAACAAACGTACCAAACTCCCAGATCAATTGTGCACCGACTACAGTAGCCCAAGGAGCTATTCGAAATACATCAGTGACAGGATATATTCTGACTTCACAAAATTCACAGATTGTTGTGTGGATGTCCCCAGAAACGATGCAGGCATTAGGCGAGAGAAGGTGATTTGTTTTCACAATACAAACAGCATAGTGAGAGATGAACTTGTTTGAAGATGGGATTTTTCCTCCGTGGTTTGTAGTAAGCTGCTAGCAAGGGCACAAAGACAGAGGACACAGAGAGACCGAGTACTACTTCAGGTTCAGAGACTGAAAGACCATTGAATGTCTCAAGATTAAAAACTGAATTAAACCTTCACCTTGACCATGTGAATCATTACCAAGAACTGATTTATTTCTGTAAGGAGATTACAAGGAGAGTGGCTACAGTGCATTATAAATTGACTGAATTAGCAAATAAATATGAAGCTGATCTTTCTAAAAGTATCTCTTTGCAGAGGAGTTTGAAGGTACAGCTGAAAGAGGAGTCAATTAAGGCAATGCGTTCTTCAGGAATGCAATTGCACATCAGTGAATTGGTAAATGTGACCACAGATGTAGTGAATTTGAGAAATTAGTAAACAAATGGGCAAAAAAAACATGAAAATATAGAAACCAATGGAGACAGCCACAATTAGATCCCCCGATGATAAAGGAACTACAGCTTACCCACTGAGAGAATTAACAGGTGGAGGATATGTTCATGTGTCTTGGAACAGGGGGGATATTGCATCATTTACGAACATGTTTCCTAAATTAAGAGAGAACCATATGCAGTGGTCAAATTGCTGCTCAGTGGCCAGATGCTAAACCAACAAGAAGAACCGAAGACCTTGGCCTAGGCACCATGAGGGAGTCAAGGCCAACGCTTCCACACTGTTTCCACCAGGCTGATGGGTGGAAACGTTGTAATACGATGTTTCCACCCATCAGCCTGGTGGAAACATCATAATATGACAGGGTGAGGCTGCCGGCTTGACTGCAGCCTCACCACCGCAGTGCCTAATTTGTAAATAAAAATGTGCTGGTGCTCAAAGCTCTCCGGAAACTCGCAACTGCTGCAATTAAATGTGTGAGCACTAAATCTTGAGGCAGTTTAATCCTGAAGCCATCTTGGGCCTCTTTAATCCATTTACAGCCACTCCCTGCCCTTTCAGCTCACTCTTGCAGCTTTTTCCCTTTGTGAAGCCTTTTCGTTTTTCTCTTCCCCCATCTTTCTCAGATATCTTTTGCTAACAGCAAATGTTTGAGGCATTAAAATAAGTACCGGCCATCAAAAATAAATGCTAGTGCCCCGCACCGGAAACCACTGTCTAAGGTTAAGCACTGCACCACCGCCATATTGTCGGTGTCGGGCAATGCTGTTGAGATCATAATGAGGGCTTTAGTCTGTCAACAAATCACATTCTGCTGTATATGCTAACTAATCTCAGGCCTCACACCAAGCATGAACTGTGAAATAAAGAATCCCATGTCCGTAGGTTCAAGATGCATTTGACCCATACGCTGCTGAAATGCCTCCAACATCTCTATGGCACAGACTTCTTTATTTCCTGCTGAATTTGATTTAACGTTCCATAATCCAAATCCCTTGGATGGACTCTGCCTTTCAGAATAGTAATCACCTATTTGTACTTAGTCATCACAAGAGGCAAATGTGCATTAATGCATCCTCGGAATGTGCACTGTCCGCCATAGCAGACTGTGCCTTCCAAGGTTGCTGGTAGGGGAGGCCATGCACTGCCCACAACATAGTCGTGTGCAGTGCAGGGCCCCCCTGTGATCCCTAGAACTTCCTTTGTACCAGCCTTTCCATGGCAGTGCAACCGCCATGGAAAGGCTGGCAGAAAGAGAATTTGTGATCAGCACGGCAGTGCCGAACTTGGTTGACAACGACTTTGACCACTACAAACCCATCAGGATCCCTTATCCTGGCGGAGGAGGTGGTGTCCTGGTGGTCCGACCGCCAGGATCATAATCTGGCAGTGTGACTGCCATGATGATAATCTGGCAGACGGACCTCCAGGACTGAGGTGGTCCAACCGTTACCGCAAGTTTGGCTGTCCTCGGACTGCCAAACTCGCAATCGGGCCCTAAGTCTTTAAATGAGGTCCTGAAATGAGTGAAGTATTCCAGTGATGAACAAGAGATGAAACAGAGGAAGCTTGAGGAAAAGTTTATGCTAGCACAAATGAAGCTGGCTATTGGGCCTGAAAACCTGGATGTGCTCCAGTAAAGAACTCTTATACCAATTATCTGCCTTTGCAGGGACCAATGTTTGAGAAAATCCATAAGAATGTTTTACAGATACCAGTGCTTGTTTACAAAGACCAATACTTGTTGGAACCAATGCTTGTTTAGAACATGTGTTGCTCAAGCCTCCAGCATTCCTATGACTCAGACTGGGTGTGGCTGGATGCAGCAGGTATTTAAACCTCACCTGGCCTGAGTGAAATGCTTGCTGCAAAGGTCACCGGCTGCAGAAAAGGAGTCTCTGCTTCTCCAGGTTTGATCTTCGTGTTCAATCCTGTATCCTGGATGCCGCTTCTGGGGAGTGGAAGAGATCGAGAGAGTTGACTACTAAAAAGATAGTAACATACTGTGCGCGCTCGAAAAGCATTTATTTGTGAAAACACTTGCTGATGTCATATTTGGAAGTCTTATGTTTCAGAGCACGATCCACCTAAGAAGGCACATCATTGGCGTTTAAGGTCACTAGGATGCTCGCCACCAGTCGCGTAGTAACACTTATCGTTGTTGCTTGCTATATATCGCTGAAAGAAAATTATTTTGTGCAATTATCTTGAAAATGATGTAATGAATATGTTTATCGCTAAGTTTAATATGATATTTGCGTAATTGGTGCTAGTGATACAGAACATTCTGTGAATGGCCTGAAAGTTTCATTGCTATGCTCAACTTACGCTGAGATGTAACAATGATAAAACAGAATGCTTGTGTTATTGATATTAACCTTTTTTTTCCCCAGTGTGTTACAAATATTATACTGTGATCTTTTGATATTAACCCCATAGTGGCGCAAACATTGCACTGTAATCTTCTGTTATTAACCCTATGTTTCTACAGTGATGCTAACTTTGAACCGTAATCTTTGATATTAACCCTATGTTTTCAGTGTGATCAAAAGACACTGAATGTTTCTTCCTTGGAATTCTAAGTACAAAGTGTAAATTAACCCATGAATGTCTGTAAACCTAATTACCTGAGAACTTCTTGTCACTAATTGTTACCTATTTAAATGACGATGGAGTCGAGTGAGTCAGCATCTTAGGAAATCTCAGCAAGGTCATCAAAAAAGATATCCACAGAACTTCAAGCACATTTAGTTAGGCATTAATTAAGGTGGCATGTGATCAATCTGTGATTACAGTGGAAGTAGTTATAGTGGGTTCAAAGTTCTTATTTACTCACAGGTATTCCACATCTTTTCCTGAAAATTTCTAGAGAGAAGGAGAGCCATCTAAAGCCCGAAGGGGAACCTAACAGGTACACCTAGCTTACACACAGTAGTCAGAGACTAGTATGCAAACGGTTATGAGTTATGAGCTGAAATGTAATTTATCATAGGAAATCGCAACTCTTCAAGGACCATCACTAGTCGTTCAGATCCAGACCTGTGGCTCCAGTGGCTCTCTCTCTCTCTTTCATCTATCACCTTTCCGCTTTCCCCTGGGGCATTTTGACGCTGATCATGTGCATTTAAGTGGGAGGCACACAGCGTCTAGGAGGAATTGGGAATAAACAACTTGGTCAACATTGTGTCTCCATGGGACAAACAGGTTAGTGCTTCATACTGGCACAGAGTTTTTCAGAATTAGTTGTTCATAGAAAATGGTGGTGCAGCGCAAGGTGTTCTTGTTCAAGGTGGTATACAAGGAGTTGGATTTCAAGCCGGAATGCAAGGTGTTCAGGGAGGTATGGCTGTCTCACAGGGACAGGTCGATGAGCTCAAACTGATCCAAATACATGTGTATGTTGCTCCATTGAAGAAAATGACTCCTTCTCATCTTTGTAACAGAATGGGACATTGGAAGCACAAGTGTAGGCTCAATGAAGACAGAATAAACAATCAGACACAGAGAAGAAACCAAATGCAGATACAAAATGTACCTGCACAACAGGTGCAATTACCAATGTAGAATCAAGTACAAATGATGCCAGTCCCACAATCCCCTATGGCTCAACAGAATGTGAGTAACCTAAGATTAAATCAAAATCAATTGCCCCAAGTAAACCAAAATACAATGCAGGTACAAAATCAAAATGTGATTTAACAATTTCCTATGTTTAATGACGAGAGCTTGGACTCGGGCATGTTGCAATGACAGTTGCTTAGAGGTGGCAGATTGAGGGCCTGATTACAACTTTGGCGGAGGGGGTTAATCCGTCCCAAATGTGACAGATATTCCGCCCACCATATTACGAGTTCCATAGGATATAATGGACTCGTAATGTGGCGGGCGGGATGTCCGTCACATTTGGGACGGATTAACCCCCTCCGCCAAAGTTGTAATCAGGCCCTGAGTGTTTGCACAGTCTTAGAGTTAGACTGGAGTGGACCATTTGTACAAGTCGAAGTAAATGGCCACCAAGTGTTCATTTCTGATTGACACTAGAGCATCCAATTCCAGTGTTATAACAGTGGAAGTCCCACCCCTACACAGAAGATCCAAGTTGTAGGTATTACAAACAAGCGAATTACAAATCTGATCTCAAATGAAGTTCCTGTAAAAATAGGCTCATTTGAAGAAAATCACCAATTTGTTGTTTGTGATTCAAGTCCTGTAAGTCTGTCGATCAACTGACTTGTTTTGTAAACTCAATTGGGTTTGAGTTTCAAATGTGATGAGGATATTGAGTTTAAATTGGCTCAACAAGATACAGCAGGACTTTATGAATGATAGCAGCAAAATAATTACCCCTAGATTTAAATGAGACAGTAAATCCAGAAGAATGGGATTTCACAGGAAAAGATATCGGACTGATCAAATGTGTAGAACAAGTGTGAATTACAGTCAAGCCAAATTATATTTTTTCAGAGATCACCACCTTACCAAAAGACTCCAGAAATAATAGCAGGGATGCTAGACCTGTCAGCCCTTGGCATGATTTCCTCTGTCTTTTTGGCTTCTGACCTCCTGTTTGGATCCTGTGCTGAATTTTGTTTTTGCTGTATTTAGGACTCTGGGTACTTGACCATTACTGACGAGTGATAACGTGCAAATGCTCCCTGTCTAAATTTGGTTTCTCCATGATTGGCATATTTTGTTTACTAGTAAGTCCATAGTATAGTGCACCATGTGTGCCCAGGGCCTGTAAATCAAATGCTACTAGTGGGCCTGCACCACTGATTCTGCCACCCACATGAGTAGCCCTGTAAACATGTCTCTGATCTGCCATTGCAGTGTTTGTGTGTGCAGTTTTAGCTGCCAGTTTGAACTGGCATGTACACCCACTTGGCAGGCCTAAACCTTCCCCTTTACTACATGTAAGTCATCCCTAAGGTAGGCCCAAGGCAACCCCATGGGTAGGGTGCAGTGTATTTAAAAGGTAGGACATGTATCGGTGTGTTTTACATGTCCTGATAGTGAAATACTGCTAAATTCAATTTCCTCAATTGCAAGGACTATCTCTCCCACAGGTTAACATGGGGATTGCCTTGAAGTATATTTTAGCTTTAATTTCCCATTGGGAGCAGATAGAGATCTGGAGTTTGGGGCCTCTGAACGCACAATTTAAAAATACATCTTTTGGTGAAGTTGGTTTTTAGATTGTAAGTTCAAAAATGAAATTTTTAGAAAGTGGGCATTTTCTTGCTTAACCATTCCGTGCCTCTACCTGTCCGCTGGAATGCACGTCTTGGTCAGAATGACAGTCTGTTTGTTTGTGAATTCGCTTTAGACAGTCACACAAAAGGAGCTGAGGTGTGTCCTGCGTACCCTGATAGATCTTACTGGGCTAGAGTGGTGGAAGGAGCTGACACCTGCACCTGAATAGGGCAGTGCCTGTCCTTCCACAAAGCAGTCTCCAACCCCATGGAGTGTGTCTGGGGCCACAGCAGGAAAGGCAGGGTCCTGTAAACTACCAAGAGTTTGCTTTGAAGTTTGCCTACTTCAAAGGCAAAAATGAGTATAACTATTGGACCTCTGAGACCACAACTTCAGAATCCTTCTGGACTGAGGACATTGTGCCAGGAAGAAGAGCTGGATGCTGTAGGAGGGACTGCCACTCTGCCTATTGCTTTGCTGTGCTGGCCTGCTGCTTGCTGCTTCTGTCCCCGGAGTGAAAGGACTCAACTTCACTTTCCACATACTGCTTCCAAAGGTTCTCCAAAAACTGAGCTTGCCTCCTGTTAGAAGTCTCAGGGACATCAAAGACTTCATTTCTCAGCACCGGAGCTCTCTTGCTGAGAGTCCTGACTCACCAGGTGGCATCAAATCAAGTACCTGGGCCCTTGGGAGTGAGTCCTGGGGCACTAAGAAGAAACCAAGTACATCAACTCCAGAGCGACTTAAGAACTGGCGCTGCTGTCCGACTCCGCTCTGCTGCCTGCACCGGAGCCATGGTCCCCCTGAGTGCAATGACCGCGACCAATGCCTCAGGCTCATGTCGTTCCGGCCCTCCAAAGTTCTGCCACAACGTGAGTCCTGAGTTCTGCATCCCCACTGTCCGAGACACCCGACTCCACCACCACACCTGTGGCCCCCTGTGTAGTGATCGCGACACCACAAAGTCGACATCTTGTGTCTTTATCTGCAAGATTCATTGATCCCGCTGGATCATTAGGAACGGATGGCTCGCCACACATGCTGCATCATCTCCCCTGCAACCGTAAGGAACTGATGCATCACCTCCCCTGCCTAGCAGTAAGGAACCAATGGCTTGCCTCCCCAGTGGCAGAAAGGAACCGATGCCACACCGGCTCCAACTACTTGCAAGATCTTTGTTTCATCATTTACAAAAGTATTGTACCTGGGGTGTGTACAACTTTGTGACCGGCCTACACTCCCTAGTGAGTGGCGTCAGACTGTTGGGAATGACTGTTAAGACATTGTGATAGCCCTAGTTGGAGCTATCGTGTTTCTAAGCGTTATCTTTGAAAATTCATATCTTTGCTTGTGTTTGTTGGATTTTTGTCATTTTTGTCTTGTGTTATTCAGATAAATATTGGCTATATTCCTAAACTGGTGTGAAGTACTTCTGTGGTGTTGTCGCTGTGTTAATGTGTGTGTACAAAAACTTTACACATTGTTTCTGAGATAAGCCTGACTGCTTGTGCCAAGCTACCATGTGGGTGAGCAGGGGTTATCTTAGCTGTGTGTCTCCTTTACCCAGACTAGAGTGAGGATCCCTACTTGGACAGGGTACAAAGCACTGCCAGCTAGAGACCCCATTTCTAACAAGGTATAACACCAAAATTGAGGACATCATACAGAAAGAAATCCTGAAGGAAGTAATCAGGAATCCATGCAACTCACCGATTATGGGATTACAAAAGCTCAATGGAAAATTAGGATTGTTGAAGATTTGAGAGATGTTTACAAAATTGTAATCCCATGGTGTCCTGTGGTACCAAATCCAGCCACCATAATTTACCAGATTCCATGTATGCAGAATGTTTCACTGTTATAGATCTTTTCTAAGCTTTCTTCTTAATTCTGTTGCACAGGGATAGTCAGTATCTATCCTCCTTTCCATTTTGAGAGAAAATATTAGCATGGTGTTGAATCCCACAATGGTACACAGGGAGTCCATCAATCTTTAATCAGATTCCAAAGAAAGATTTGGATTCATTAATCATGCCTTGTCATTCAGTTTTGGTTCACTACGACTTATTAGTGGCCTCAGAAATAAAAGAATCTTGCAAACAAAACACCATTGCACTGTTGAATCACTTGGTTGAGAATGGACATAAAGGCCCGTATTTATACTTTTTTTGCGCCGCATTTGCGTCGTTTTTTGACGCAAAAACGGCGTAAACTTGCAAAATGCCAATGTATTTTGTAGGTTTGCGCCGTTTTGCGTCAAAAAGCGGCGCAAATGCGGCGCTAAAAAAAGTATAAATACGGGCCAAAGTGTTCCTGAACACGTTGCAATACAGTCAAAAAGAGGTCTAATTCTTGGGACATATCTTTGAGAAAGGAAAAAGGAGAGTGTCATGAGAAAGAGTGGAAGCCATTTTAAGAATGTGTCCTCCAAAGATCAGTCAGAATGTTTTTGGAAATAGCTGGCTGCTGTAGACAGTGAATAACAAACTTTTCCTTGGTAACAAAGCATTCTCTGAGGTTGACATATAGAGATGTGCCTGATCCAATTCCATTGGACAACAAATGCATAAAAGCTTTCCTGGAGCTAAGAGAAAATCTCTGTCATGCCCGGCACTGGGAATGCCTGATTATTTGAAGAACTTTAGATTGTTTTGCTTTGAGAGAGAGGACTGTGCTCTCACATTGCTTGCACAGTTGCATGATGATGCCAGAATGCACGTGGGCTATTTTTTCAATTACACCTGAATCTCTAGCTGCCACATTACCTGATTGCCCTAAAGCAGTGGCTGCTGTCAGTGATAGTCTCTGCGGCGCCAAGGACGTAACTGTTACATCCTGGGACCAGCTCGCTCCCCCCATGAGCCTCGCTTTGGTACCCCCACTGCAGGGATGAAGGGGAATCGCTTCCCCTTCCACCCCCACCCTCCGCTCTGCCCCATGATGTCTAATGACGTCAGCGCACCTCATCAGAGGCCTGCCCCTCTGCACTGGAAGCTCATCTTCCAGTGCGGATCGGAGGACAAATGCGTTGGTATTTCTCCTCCAATCATGTGGAGGGACCGAGAGAGGCATCAAAGGAAAGGCCTTGCCTTTGATGCCTTTCTCAGAATTTCTGCTGCCTGATCGCGATGCGATCGGGCAGCAGAAATGTCCACTCAACACCAGGGAGTTTTTTTTTTTTTGGTTTGTGACATGAAGGGAGCCCAGAGGGCCAAATTATTTTTAAGCCATTTTTGCCTGGGGGGGAGGAGGGGGCAGAAACCCCTTAGACGCCAGGGCTAATTTGTTTTGCTTTTTTTTTTTAATATGTGGGAAGTGACTCCTTAGACAAGGGTCACTCCCCGAGGGGGCAAAATTACTTTTAGGCCTTTTCTGCACCCCTTTGGTGCAGATCGCCCTATTTTAATTTGGTCAAACTGCCCCCAAGGGGGGCAGAAGCCACTAGGCACTAGGGATTTTTATTGTTTTGCATCAATTTCACACAAGGGGAGCGACCCCTTAGGCAAGGGTCATTCCCCTGGGGGGCAAATATATTGTAGGCCTTTTCTGCCCCACTTGGGGGCAGATCAGCCTATTTTCATTAGGCCGATCTGCCCCCAAGGGGGGCAGAAACCACTAGGCACCAGGATTTTTATTTTTGGCGCCAATTTCACACAAGAGGAGTGACAGGCAAGGGTCGCTCCCCTGGGGGGGGGGGGGGATTTTTTTTAAGGTAATTTCTGCTCCCCTTGTTGGCAGATCGGCCTATTTGTATTAGGCTGATCTGCCCCTGGGGGTAGGGGGACAGAAACCACTTAGGCACCGGGGATTGGTGTGTGTGTCTGTGTGTGTTTTGTTTGGGAGCAGCCCCTTGGGCAAGGCTTTCTACATACGGGGGCACTTTACTGTTGGCCTTATTTTTGGAAGGCCCATGTGCCCCAAGGGGGGCAGAAAGCCCACCAGAGACCAGGGAAGATTTTTTTCCAAAATAAGAAGGTGGGGGTATGGCCATACCCCCACCCCAAATAAATGAGGCCAAAGTTGTTCTGCCCACCAGTGGGCAGATAGAGCAATTACCCCTGATCCACACCCTTGGGGGACAGAAAGTCTACTAGATGCCAGGAAATAAAAATAAAAAAAAGACAAAAAATAGTGGGGTGGTGGCTACCAACCAGTATGGGCCTGGTTATGCCCCCACCCCAACTGAAGGGGGTAACAGTCTTTCAGCTCTCCCCCACACACTAAAACATCTTATCCCACAGCAAGCAAGAGGACATTTGATTATTTTGGGTTTTGATTTTACATTTGGGCCATGAGAGCTTGGCTAACTCTAAAAATCGGCCCACTTGGAATGGTGAGGGCTGCGCTTTTTGTACTTTGGGAAGCAGCCATTTAGAAAAAGGCACAAGACCTAGACACATCTGAAAACTAAACATCTGGGTGAGTCCAGAGTGGTGTACTTCACATGCACCCGACACCGTTTTCTTAACCACAATGCCCTGTAAACCTCCAACTTTTCTGGAAATCACACATTTTTTCCCCATTTTTGTGATAGAACCTTCCGGAATCTGCAGGAATCCACAGAATTCCTACCTCCCAGCATTGTCTCATCTATACTGATAACAATTCTCCCCCACTTGTCAGCCTAAAAATGTTATTTTTCCAACTGCCCTTTTGGACCCGCTTTGGTTCCCCCCCAGTTTTGACATGTTTTTGGCTCTTCCCTGTCACAGGACCTTGGCCCACCTACACAAGTGAGGTATCATTTTTACCGGGAGACTGAGGGGAACGTTGGGTGGTAGGAAATTTGTCCCAATGCAGTGATCCCACACAGAAATGTTGGAAAAATTTGATTATCTAGCTAAATTTGAGCTTTGCTGAGGATTCTGGGCAAGAAAACACTGGGGGATCCACGCAAGTCATACCTCCATGGACTTCTGCGGGTGTCTAGTTTTCAGAAATGTCTGGATTTGGTAGGTTTTCCTGTATGGCTGCTTAGCCCAGGACTAAAAATGCAGGTGCCCCCACCGCAAAAACAGGTAGTTTTTAATTTGATAATTTTGATGTGTCCAGATAGTGTTTTGGGGCATTTCCTTTCACGGGCACTAGGCCAACCCACACAAGTGGGCTACCATTTTTATCGGGAGACTTGGGGGAATGCATAGTGGAAGGAAATTTGTGGCTTCTCTCGGATTCCAGAACTTTCTGTCACCGAAATGTGAGGAAAAAGTGTTTTTTGGCCAAATTCTGAGGTTTGCAAAGGATTCTTTTGGGTAACAGAACCTGGTGAGAGACCCACAAGTCACCCTATCCTGGATTCCCCTAGGTTTCTAGATTTAAAAAATGCACAGGTTTGGTAGGTTTCCCTAGGTGTCGGCTGAGTTAGAGGCCAAAATCCACAGCTTGGCACTCTGCATAAAACAGCTCTGTTTTCTTTGGGAGAATGTGATGTGTCCATGTTGTGTTTTGGGGTATTTCCTGTTGCAAGCACTAGTCCTACCCACACAAGTGAGGTACCCTTTGTATCAGGAGACTTGGGGGAAAGCTGAGTGGAAGGAAATTTGTGGATCCTCTCAGATTCCAGAACTTTCTGTCATCGAAATGTGAGGAAAAATAGTTTTTTGGCCAAATTTTGAGGTTTGCAAAGGATTCTGGGCAACAGAACCTGGTGAGAGCCCCACAAGTCACCCCATCCTGGATTCCCCCCCTGGGTGTCTAGTTTTAAAAAATTCACAGGTTTGGTAGGTTTCCCTAAGCGGCTGAGCTAGAGGGCAAAATCCACAACTTGGCACTATGCAAAAAACAGCTCTGTTTTCTTTGGGAAAATGTGTTGAGTCCATGTTGTGTTTTGGGGCATTTCCTGTTGCGAGCACTAGGCCTACCCACACAAGTGAGGTACCATTTTTATCAGGAGACTTGGGGAAATGCTGTGTGGAAGGACATTTGTGGCTCCTCTCAGATTCCAGAACTTTCTGTCAACGAAATGTGAGGAAAAATTTTGAGGTTTGCAAAGGATTGTGGGTAACAGAACCTGGTGAGAGGCCCACAAGTCCCCCGCCCAGGATTCCGCTAGGTGTCTAGCTTTAAAAAATTCACAGGTTTGGTATCCCTAGGTGCCGGCTGAGCTAGAGGCCAAAATCTACAGCTAGGGACTTTGCTAAAATACATCAGATTTCAATGTAAAAATGTGATGTATCCATGATGCATTTCCTGTCGCGTGCATTAGGCCTACCCATGCAAGTGAGGTACCATTTTTATCAGGAGACTTGGGGGAACACAGAATAGCAAAACCAGTGTAATTGACCCTGGTCTTTCTCCACATTTTGTCCTTCCAAATGTAAGACAGTGTGTAAAAAAGAAGTCTATTTGAGAAAAGCTCTGTAATTCACATGCTAGTATGGGCACCCCGGAATTCAGAGATGTGCAAATAACCACCGCTTCTCAACACCTTATCTTGTGCCCATTCTGGAAATACAAAGGTTTTCTTGATACCTATTTTTCACTCTTTATATTCAGGAAATGAATTGCTGTATACCCGGTATAGAATGAAAACACATTGCAAGCTGCAGCTTATTTATTGGCTCTGGGCACCTAGGGCTCTTGATGAACCTACAAGCCCTTTATATCCCCACAACTAGGAGAGTCCAGCAGACGTAACGGTTTATTGCTTTAAAAAATCTAACATAGCAGGAAAAAGTTACAGAGAAAAACGTGGAGAAACATGGCTATTTTATTACCTCTATTTCAATATTTTTCTTTTATTTCAGCTGTTATTTTCTGTAGGAAACCCTCGTAGGACCTACACAAATTACCCCTTGCTGAATTCAGAATTCTGTCTACTTTTCAGAAATGTTTAGCGTCTGGGATCCAGCATTGGTTTCACACCTATTTCTGTCACTAACTGGAAGGAGGCTGAAAGCACAAAAATAGTAAAAATGGGGTATGTTCCAGTAAAATGCCAAAATTGTGTTGAAAAATTGGGTTGTCTGAATCAAGTCTGCCTGTTCCTGAAAAGCTAGGAAGATGGTGATGTTCGCATTGCAAACTCTTTGTTGATGCCAGTTTTAAGGAAAATGACCACAAGCCTTCTTCTGCAGCCCTTTTTTCCAGTTTAAAAAAAAAAAAAAAGAAATTTCGCTGTAATTTGGCTAACTTCTTGGTCTCCTTCAGGGGAACTCACAAAGTCTGGGTACCTCTAGGATCCCTAGGATGTTGGAAAAGAAGGACGCAAATTTGGCGTAGGTAGCTTATGTGGACAGAAAGTTATGAGGGCCTAACCGTGAACTGCCCCAGACAGCCAAAAAAAGGCTTGGCACCTGAGGGGGAAAAGGCCTGGCAGAGAAGGGATTAATAGATGGCAGTCAAAGACTGGCAGAGAGGCTTCTGAGAACACCCTGACAGATTCTGTCCTATTATTTTGCTGATGTGTTTTGGGTTCATTCTAAGATGGCCTCATTCTGCTTAAACATATTTCTGAGAGATTCTACTGAATTTCCCTGTGAGCTGCTCTATTAGAAAACATGTATGGTTCCACATCTGAGAAGAAAGCTGTTTCTATGTTCTGCTGAACTTCAATTTTATTAGAAACTAAATTAGGGTCTAAATTTTATGGGGCACACTATGGGGGTCATTACGACCCCGGCGGTCGGCGATAATGTGGCAGTAAGTACCGTCAACAGGCTGGCGGTACTTACCGCCATATTATGACATTGGCGGGTTGGATGAAGCCAATCCGCCAATGTACCACTCCGACTGCCATGGTGGTAACAGCCACCGGGCTGGAGATGGTCGATCTCCATCCCAGACGCCGCCATTGTTCCGCCTGCGGGATTATGACCCCGCCTACCGCCATGGTTTTCGTGGCATTCGTAACGCCACGAAAACCGTGGCGGTAGGCCATATCAGTGACAGGGAATTCCCTCCCTGTCACTGATAGGGATCTCCCCCCCTTTCTCTCTAGTTACCCCCCAACGCCCTTACCTCTCCAAATCCCTCCACCCCCGTACACTTATGCCCTCTTCACACACACACACACACATGCATACAGACACCCATTCCTGCATGCTTACACGGATGCATACATCCATTCACACACACATCAGCACACACTTTCAAACATACACACAGACACGCATTCACATTTCACAAAATACACGCACTCACACGTCCGTACATGCACACATGCATTTAACACTCAACACACACTCGTATTCACACACACACCCACACACGACACCCCAACCCTCTTTCCCTGTCAGAGACCTAACTTACCTGGATCCAGGGGGTCCTCTGGCAGGAGATGGACGGGGCGATGCTAGTGCCAGCAGCGCCCACCAGCAGAACACCGGCAAGCCATTTTATTGGTCATAATACGGCTGGCGGCAGTCTACTGGCGTGGCGCTGCTGGTGGTAGCAGCGCCACTTTACCGTCATCTGCCGGCATGGCCACAGCCGGATTTCCGCCATTCTTGTGTCGGATATCAACCTGTGGTCATAATATGGCAGACGGCCGGTAGCTGCAACGACAGTCTTTTGGCGGCCGTAGCCACGGTGTTAGGCGGTTTTTACCGCCAAGGTTAAAATGAGGGCCTATAAGCTTTGTTCTGTAATTTTATTTGCTAATAAAGAGATTGTTGAACTAATGATTTAACAAAATCTTAAATAGGTATTTGAAAAGTGAACCCAAATTGTGGCTCATCTTCACATGAAGCTAACAGCAAAACTTGCCAAGCCATGAGGATAAAGTGTTTCAAGTGTCACAAATGTGATCATTTTTCCAGTGGTCTTTCTGCTCTACTAAACCCTAAATGAGGCCTTTAGGCTGACAAGTCATGTTCAGAATTAACTTTTACTAAAGCCTTGAAGTTAACCATAACAAACATGAAAAATCTAACTTTTAGGTAAAATTAAGCAAATAATCTGAAAATTAGATTTCAACTTCATGAAAGCTTAAAACGTGTTACAATTGCACCATCGACATTGTGCAAAATTATAATTGGGCAGTATCAATATTTGCACACAAAGGAATGAGAAATGGTAGAGATGTTGATTGTGGTAATCAAATAGTGAGAAAGGAGAGTAAAAAACAAATCCCTTGACTAACCACATTTTGACAAGGCTACTCATTCTGATTTACTGAAGGAAGTGTAATTCGTAGCTCAGCAAACTTGAAAACACCCTTTGTAGATGACACAGGGAGTACGAATAATATTTGCTTTTTAAAAGACAGGACAAACTCCGCAAGCAACGGGAACGTTTTTTAACGCTATCACAAATACACAGAAGGAAAAATAGGAATTAAAGCTGCTTAGCCTTCTATGCATACATTTAATAAACTACAACATGACAGATTAATGACAGGCATTTATCACATTACATCGCATAATGTAACGCCTATACCGCACAAAAAATGCCCGCATTTCAAACATGGGGAGTCGACACGTTTTGGGGCGATGTACCAATCAGTGACAAAATAACCTATACTGTCTGAGAAGATAACTTTTTAAACTTTAAACTGACAATGCTTTCTCGAAATTAAAATATATCACTAATGCTTGATAAATCTAAATTGGGACCAATTATTAAACATTTTTGCTCACCTTTGTCTATCAAAGGTGTACAAAATGCATGTTCAATTCGTAGTGTGATCGACTGTATATTCCAAAAAACTTATTTTATTTTAACTATGTGCCAAATGACAGCTCTTCTTGCTGCATCTGCCGGAATGTGGTGTTGTTTATCTGATGGAAATGAGGTTCTGTCAGAGGCCTGCCTCCTCTGCCAGTCATGGAACAAGCCCCCTACCTTATTATTCTTGTCGGTGCCCTTCAGGGACCAGCCGTGCATTTAGACCTTTTTTTGGAATGTTAGCGCAAAATAATACCTTTCGAATTCTTAACTAAACTTGGCTGAATGAGCCGAGAAAGCAATTCAGCATATTTAAATACCGAAACGACCTTCACTTCAAATATGTCTCAAGACTGACTTTACTATTCTCAAACAGAGGTCAGCCGAAGGATCTCCAAGTCATTCTTTGATTTTCATTTGTGCTTTTCCCCCCTAAACCTTTGTTGAACTCAATGCTTACTCATGGAAGTGCACCAGGGATATTTAAGATATATACACTCACAAAGAAAACCAACCGAGAAATAGCGAAGGTAAGATCCAGACAGAGAAAGGCAAAATTGTATTATAAATCACTTGAAGTGTGCAGGTGAATGAGGTAAAAACATGAAATCAAAATGGATAAAATTCAAAGGCATAGTTCAGCTAATATAAAAAGGGAAAGGGATAAAAGAGGAAAATAATCAAAATTAGTTTTTGAAAAAGGTTAGAAGGCTGATTTGGAAGTGGAATCCCAATTTGTGAAACATTTATCTACCAGAGCAACTGATGAGTCTCCACAATTGTAACTGTTGGAGGAATGTGAGATGCCACCATGGTTTATAAACCAAGTAGAAACTCTACCAATTCAAGTGGTCGGTGGAGAAAAATATACCCAAAAAATGGAAGAGGTTTGCCAACATGTTAGGGACCTTTACTTTCTTTCTGATGGATGTTCAAATACACATCCTATAACGGTCGTTGATGGACTTACCTCATTTGATTCAGCCAGACACAGTGGTGGGCCATGTACTCTACATTTGCAGGCTGCTCTGCCATGGTTGTGAGGGAATGAGACAAGAGAGTGAGAGACAGAGAGTCTGCATATCTTTACTCTACCTGTTATTACTTCTAGTCTTAAGCTGCAGTGTAGAGTTTGCATTATAATTGTCTCTTTCTAATATAACTGGTAAAGGTCTATGATTTCCTAGGGCCGAAAGGGAATCAAACCCTTTATAGTAGATGTATGGAATAACCTGATCCATAATATATACTTCTATATCAAAAATTACTTTCAGTGAATTGTAAACCAAGTCTTTGGTCTGAACAATTCTCAATGTAACAGTAACATATGAAATCCTCATTACTGTAGAGCATTTGCGCCTGGAAATATACATTCAGCTCCCCACCATAGGCAATGCCTTAATACTGTACTTAACTCAAAGTAACATAAACAGAGTCTGTACAAATCGAGGAATCTGCGAGTTCCCCTTATAAAATAACAAGCTCAACAAAAATGGTAAATATTCGAATGATACATCCTTTAGCAATATGCAATACAATTCTAAAGCCTTGATCTCAGATTTTAACCATTAAGTCCTTCATAACGCATTTAAAAAAAATCATTTTTGTTAATGTTAACTAGGATTTCTATTTAAAAAAAATACAGATTCATCTTAAAAAATATATATATACATTTTTATCTTATGTATTATTAACATAAAAATAATTTGACCAGTATGTGCACAGTAAATTGTTTACATTGTCAGTATTCAAGCATAATCATTCTATAAACAATTAATTTCCAAGCTATACGATTAAAAGATAACTTTTAACCAAGAAGTGTTCCTCATATATTATAATTTCTAATTAAACTTTTTGATATTACCAGTTTGTCTTGCATATGCATATAGCTTTTCCCTATTATAAACTTTTCACATTTTTTTTACCATATAGTAAAGGAGGGTGCCTCTTTGTTTTTCCTGAAAGCAGTAATGACGTCATTGCTATTAAACATGTGATGGCTGCCATAGTCTTGTTGGATTGGGTCTTAACACTAGGATGAATATTTGAGCATTACCTTACTTGGCCTCATATCTTATCCCAGAATCGCCCTTAGGTGGGTACATAACCAAAACACATGCATCCACCAGTTCCTAAGCATGTTGAAGAATCATTACATATGTTGGGATTTCTTTTACGCAATGATGCAGGGTTATATAGTATACCAACCATTGAGCGAATGTTTGCATGCCTTCCTAGTTTGCCCCTCTTAAGAAAGCTGTATTATGCTCCAGCACCTCCCTCCAAATTCCTGGTTTCACTGTAACTGATATTTCTTGAAACCGCTTTACAAACTTGTTCTTGTAGTTTAATAGAGGTATTCTTATAAGTCTGCATTTACTTAGACCAGTAAGTCTTTGATAACTCCAGTTGAAAGCACAGTGAGTTCTAATCTCCTGTCAACAATGTCCTGACTGAAGCAACTAAGTATCTCAAATACCTAGCATGGAATGCTCTGAAACACAAGAAGAAGAACGTTTAGACTGTGAATCTAAGCTATCCCTCACCATAATAATCTCATGAGAGTTTTGTGACTTTCAGGGACACAAAGGGCCTTATTATGACTTCAGCAGGTGGAAAAGCTCATCCGCCAAAGGCCCGACGGGTAGGTTGCTGCCAGTGTGGCAGCCTCCCCTCCAGGACCATTATGAGTTACCCACTGGGTCAGCAGGCAGAGACTCAGTTTCCGCCTGGTGGGCCAGTGGGAAACAGCCTACAGCATTGTCTCCGGCTCATAATAGAGTCAACGGCAATGCTGTAGTGCATAGGGTGCACCATCACCCGTCGCAATGTTCACTGTCTGCAAAGCAGACCCCCGGGGCTGGCCAGGGGGTCCACTGCATTGCCAAGTGCATGGGTAATGCATGGCCCCCCCCTGGGGTCCCCTGCCCCTTGTCCCTGCCTGCCTTTTTATGGCAGTAAATCGCTGGCAGGGAAGAAGGGGCTAGCAGATTAGGACAGCCAGCACCGCCAGGCAACCGTGAACTCGTAATCTAGTGGTGCTGCCGCAGTCATAATATGGTGCTTGGACCAACACATTGGTGGCAGTCCGAACACCACTGTGGCCCTGGCGGTCATTAGACCACCAGGGTGGTAATGAGGCCCCTAGTGTTTTTTGACTCCACTTGTGTGTTTTGCATTATGTAAATGTCACAGCTGCAAAGCGCCACACCAAGCGGAGCCCACACTCTGCATACATTGCTGACCCCCTCTACAGTAGAAAACCTGAGAACCTCTGAAGTTCAGAGACATGCATCTCCATTAACACATGTCTTTGATAGTTGGCAGCAGACGATGGATCATGACAGCTTGCTCTAATGGAAAGTTGATGCTGTTGCAATCCACCTATCTCTAGCTTATGAGGTCTGAAGCTTATTTTAGTTGAAAAATGCTGTCCTTCTGAACTTATTTTAATTCTAAAGGTGTGCAGGTGAGAGCCAAGAAGCTAACATGATTCTCAGATGGTCTGAGCATAACCTTAATAAGGGTGGAGCAAAGGTAACAAAACACAAGTGTTAGAAATGGGGTCTTTGGTTGGCAGTCAGGTTACCCCCTGTCCAAGCAAGGGCCCACACTCTAGTCAGGGTAAAGGAGAATCACACTCAGTTAACCCCCGCTCACACCCTTGGTAGCTTGGCATGAGCAGGCAGGCTTAACTTCAGAGCCTAGGTGTAAAGTATTTGTACCAGCACACACAGTAATACAGTGAACCACTACAAAAAGACACAACACAGGTTAAGAAAAATATTCAATATTTTAATTAAATAAACAAGACCAAATACAATAAAAATCCACGATATACAGTTAAAAATATGAATTTATCAATTAAAAGCAATAAAACAGTGATCTGAGGTGAAAACACTGCAATTTGGTAAACCACGGCATCGTAACAAAGTCGTTCACGGTCGACTCCAGGTACAGTACCTTTAGAACAAGTGTAAAACAAGATGGTCCACAGAGTCAGGGAGAGCGGCATCGCTGGATTGGATGCGGCATCGGTTCTGGTGCCATGGGTTAGGAAGAGTGTGGCGTCGCGCAGTGGCATTGGGTCCTCACTACCGGGCGGTGGAAGTAAGCAGCGTAGGATGCAAATTCGGACCATTGATTCCAGAAGATGCGAGTCCAGCGGAGTAACGATGCTTCGGCATGACCTCATGGGGTTGCGATGACATCACGGGGCAGCAGGCACCGCAATGCGATGGAACATCACCAACGTTGGACTTACGACACTCTGATGTCAGCGAAGTTGGGCAGGATCAGCAGTGAAGCGAAGCCTATGGGGTCAGCAGGCTTCTTTAAAGTCCAGAGCCTCAGGGCAGGCAGTGTTGCAGCTCTGGGGTAGCAGTGTCAGCTCACAGGGTCATTGGATTCGCACTTCACTGAGGTGCATGGCCTCCGGACAAGCAGCGTTGTGGTTCCAGACAGCAGCGTCCTTTGCGAAGTCGCACGGCGTCGTCCGGCATCAGTAGACTGTTTTTTCACCCAGAATTCAGGGGTTCAGGACCTGGAATGGCGCCTTCTGGCAAGCTAGGGTCTACATCAAGTAGACTCAGGTCTGGTTGGAGAAGCCTTTGTTGTCCCTGAGGCTTCAAAACAGGAGGCAAGCTCTACTCTAAGCCCCTGGAGTCACTTCTCAAGCAGGAATGCAACAAAATCCCGTCTCTGTCGCCTTGCATAAGCAGAAGTAGCAACTGCAGGATAGCTCCACAAAGCACAGTCACAGGCAGGACAGCACTTCTCCTCAGCTCTTCAGCTCTTCTCCAGGCAGAGGTTCCTCTTGAAGCCTTGGAATGATCTAATTTTTCAGGGTCTTGGGTGCTCTTCTTATACTCATTTTGGCCTTTGAAGTAGGTCTACTTCAAAGCAAAGTCTCTCTTGTTTGTGAGATCCTGCCTTGCCCAGATCAGGCCCCAGACACACACCAGGGTGTTGGAGACTGCATTGTGTATGGGCAGGCACAGCCTTTTCAGGTGTAAGTGATCCCCCATGTTAACCTATGAGAGAGATAGGCCTTGCAACAGTGAAAAACAAATTTGGCAGTATTTCACGGTCAGGACATTTAAAACACATAAGTACATGTCCCACCTTTAACATACACTGCACCCTGCCCATGGGGCTACTTAGGGCCTACTTTAGGGGTCTCTTACCTGTAAGAAAATGGAAGGGTTAGGCCTGGTAAGTGGGTACACTTGGCAAGTTGAATTGGCAGTCAAGAACTGCACAAACAGACACTGCAGTGGCAGGTCTGAGCCATGTTTACTGGGTTACTAATGTGGGAGGCACAACCAGTGCTGCAGGTCCACTAGTAGCATTTGATTTACAGGCCCTGGGCACCTCTAATGCACTGTACTAGGGACTTACCAGTAAATCAAATATGCCAATCATGGAAATCCAATTACACATACATTTTACATAGGAGCAATTGAACTTTAGCACTGGATAGCAGTGTTAAAGTGCCCAGAGTGACAAAAACTGCAAAAACAGAGTCCAGCACACATCAACAACTTATGGAACAGAGGCAAAAAGTTAGGGGAGACCACGCCAAGGATGCCAAGTCTAACACATGTCCCCCCAACTGAAAGTGGGGAGAAACTACCCAACCTCATGGGAGTTCTCATCACTAAGGCTGAAGAATCTGGACAGACCATCAGCACTGGAGTGTTCTGTACCAGGGCGGTGTTCCAGCTTAAAGTCCATCCCCCGTAGGGAAATGGACCACTTCAACAGTTTTGGATTCTCACCCCTCATCTGCATTAACCATCTGAGGGGCCTGTGGTCGGTCTGAACCCAGAAGTGAGTCCCAAACAAGTACGGTCTTAGCTTCTTCAGCACCCAGACCACAGCAAAAGCTTCACGCTCTATGGCACTCCACCTTCATTCCCTGGGAAGTAAACTTCTGCTAATCAAGGCTGCAGGTTGACCTAGGCCCCTTTCATTAAGCTGTGAGAGTACTGCTCCTATACCATGCTCTGAGGCGGCTGTTTGCACAACAAAGTCCTTGGAGTAGTCAGGTGCCTTCAGCACAGTTGTTGTGCACATGGCAGCCTTCAGGGCATCAAAAGCGGTCTGGCAAGCCTCTGTCCAGGTCACCTTCTTTGGTTGCTTCTTAGAAGTCAACTCAGTCAAGGGGGTAACAATGGTGCCACATCCCTTGAAAAACCTCCTGTAGTAGCCAGTGAGGCCTAAAAAGGCTCTCACCTCAGTCTGGGTCTTGGGAGGCTCCCAAGCCAGAATGATATCAATCTTAGGCTGTAGGGGTGCTACCTGGCCACTCCCCACCTGATGTCCTAAATACACCACAGAACCCTGCCCTATTTGGCACTTGCTTGCCTTAATAGTGAGGCGTGCCTTTTGCAGGGCCTCCAACACTCTGCAGAGGTGTTGCAAGTGTTCCTCCCATGTGGAATTAAAGACAGCAATGTCATCCAGGTTAGCGTCACTGAACTCATCCAGTCCAGCCAACACCTGGTTGACCAACCTCTGAAAGGTGGCAAGGGCATTTTTAATCGCAAATGGCATCATTTAAAACTGAAAGTGCCCATCTGGGGTAGAAAATGCAGACCTCTTTTTGGTCCCCTCAGTCAAGGCAATCTGCCAATACCCAGATGTTAAATCAAACGTGCTGAGGTATTTGGCAGCTCCCAACCGATCTATGATCTCATCAGCTCCGGGTATGGGGTGCACGTCAGTCTTACTGACCGCATTGAGTCCCCGGTAGTCCACGCAGCACCGGAGTTCTGGAGTGGCACCAGGTGCAGCAGCCTTTAGGACCAAAACCACAGGGCTGGCCTAAGGACTGCTGGAATGCTCAATAACCCCCAGGGTTAACATCTTGGATACCGCCTCCTTGATGCTAGCCCTGACCTTGTCAGTCACCCTGGAAACCTTTTGTTTAATGGGTGTACTGTCCCCAGTGTCCACATCATGTGTGCACAAGTGTGTGACCCCTGGGATCAAGGAGAACAGTAAGGTGAACTGTCCCAGCACCTGTCAACAGTCCCTCTGCTGCACTGCAGTCAAGGAGGGGGAGAGGTTCACTCCTTCCACAGACCCATCTTTCTCTCCTGCAGACAGGAGGTCAGGAAGAGGCTCACTCTCCTCCTCCATCCCATCATCTGTCGCTAGGAGCATGAACAATTCAGTCCGCTCAAAGTGTGGCTTGAGCTGGTTCACGTGCAGGACCCTCAAAGGGTTCCTGGGAGTCTGCAAGTCCACCAGGTAGGTGACTTCACTCTTGCGATCCACCACCTCAAATGGCCCAGTCCACTTGTCCTGCAGCACTCTTGGCTCCACTGGTGCCATCACCCACACTTTCTGACCAGGTTGAAACTTGACCAGAGTGGCATTCTGGTCGTACCAGCGTTTCATATCCTCCTGGCTTGCTTCTAGGATCTCCTGTGCGAGACCCCTGAAGCGGGCAGTCTGGTTTCTCAGAGCCAGCATGTAACTGAATACATCCTGGGGAAATTTACTAGGATCTTTTTCCAAAGCCTCCTTCACCAGACCCCCTCCCAGGGTGGCCATTGATCAGCTCAAAAGGACTAAAGCCAAGTCCCTTTTGAGGCACCTCCCTGTAAGCGAACATAAGTCATGGCAAGAGGACATCCCATTTCCACCTCAAGGGCTCTGACAGGCCCATTTTCATGCCCTTTAAGGTGTGGTTGAATCTCTCAACCAGACCATTGCTCTGGGGGTGGTAAGGATTGGTAAACTTGTATGTTACCCCACACACCTTCCACAGAGACTTCATATAAGTAGATATGAAGTTGGTACCCCATCAGATACCACTTCCTTGGGGAACCCCATGCAGGTAAAACCCCCCATCAATGCACAACCCACCTCAGGGGAAG
The DNA here is from genome assembly GCF_031143425.1 of Pleurodeles waltl. Classification (NCBI taxonomy): domain Eukaryota; kingdom Metazoa; phylum Chordata; class Amphibia; order Caudata; family Salamandridae; genus Pleurodeles; species Pleurodeles waltl. Next base: position 271,879,513 of record NC_090444.1, on the reverse strand, counting down.
TGATTGACCTCAGAGGAATGTCTTCTGGGTACCGGGTAGCATGGTCCACCAAGACCAGGATTAACCTGTTGCCCAGGGCTGTCTTGGGATCCAGAGGCCCCACAATGTCAATACCAACCCTTTCAAAGGGGATACTAACTACAGGAAAAGGTTGGAGGGGAGCCTTACATTTCCCCCTACTCTTGCCGCTTACCTGACAACTTTGGCAAGACCTACAATGAGCATCTGAGTGCCTGCACATTAGGGGCCAGTAGAAGTGGGTGACAAGCTGTTTAAAGGTCTTGACCTGTCCCAAATGTCCTGCTAAAGGCACATCATGAGCCAACCCCAGTAGGAAGGTCCTGAAGCACTGGGGTACCACCAGCACACGGGTTGACCGAGGCTCAGGAACCTTAGGCTCACTGTACAGGTGACTGTCCTCCGAGTAGATAAGGTGAGATCCTGGCTCATTGCCAGCCGCCTGGTCTGCAGCCTGCTGCCACAAACCCTCTAGAGTAGGGCATGTCTCCTGTGCCTCACAGAATGCCTCCCTGGTGGGTCCCCCTTACTGCTGCCACTGTGACGGCTCAGGGACCTCCCCCATTTCAGCCACTGGTTCCCCTGTAGGCTCTGGGGGGTCACCCTAAGGCCATGCCTCCTTCCAGACTGTGGGAACTTCTGGGGCCTGTTTCCCATGCCCCCTGCCCTTCCTCTTTTTGGCGGTCCCCTGGATCACTGTGTCAGGCTATAGGGGCTCTTGACCACCCTGATGGGCTGCCATTGACCTGGTGGATAAGCATACCCACCCAGGCAGTCCCAACATCTCCAAGTGTGACCTGTGTTCCCCCTCCTTCCAAGGGGAATCCTCCAGGTCACTGCCAAGCAAATAATCTTCAGGCATGGTTGGACTCACAATTACCTTCAGGGAACCTGAGACTACCACCATTCAAAGGGAACCTGCGCCACTCTCCACAGGCGCTCTGAGTTGTCCACTGCAACTACTTGGTGAACTAACCAGGGATCTATATGCTCTTCAGACACCAGGTGACTTCTCACTGTAGTCACACTGGCTCCTGTGTCTCTCAGAGCCTCTACCCGCTGTCCATTGCTGGTCACCCACTGCCTGTACTTCTTAGTGTTCCCTAGGGTTCTCTGGACCAACTCACTGTCCCCTAGTAAGACAAGGGTCATCTCAGCTGGCTCCCACCCACCTGGAACCAACTCCACCCCAAGCGCTACAGTAGCCAAACCATGGGACTGCGCACCAGTGAGTGCTGGTGTACTTGTGGGGCATTTGGGGCCCCCCTCACATGACCCAACTGGTCACATGCATAACACCTACGGGGGGACCCCCTTTCACAGGTCTCCCTTTGGAGAACCATGGCTTCTTTTCCCCAGAGGGGGGGTTGTGAATCCTTACCATGGGAAATAGGTTGGGGCCATTTAGAGAACTCCCACTGTTTACCCTTACTCCCCCTTTCTTCTGAGAGGGACCCTGCCCACCCTTGGCGTGGTCTCCCCCATACCTCTTCTGGACCCTGGTGCTCTCCCAGAAGTCCGCTTCCTGCGCCAGCTTCCTGTGGTCAGTCAGCTTGCTATCAATTAGGTGCTGGCGCAGCTCTGGAAAAAATAAACTGTATAAGTGCTCCCAAGCAATCAAATTGTAAAGCCCATCATACCCTTCATCCAACCATCCAGTGATCTGCAGAATGAATCAACACATTCCAACCATGTTTGGGATTCCTTCCTCTTATAGGACCTGAACTTTTCCTTATACTGCTCAGGGGTGAAACCATATCTTGTCAGTAGGGCATCATTCCTGATAGAGTAGGTGAGCCCCTGAGTATCCCCTGAGGATGTCAGAGTATCCCTCCCCTCTACCTCAAAGTGCTTCCACAGACCCGCTCCCCAATGAGCTTCAGGGACCAGATTCATATGTAGAGCAGACTCATACCCCTTAAACCTCAAGAATATGTTATACTCCCTTTTTGTAATCCTTCACAATATCTTTAGGAATGTGCACCCTCCTCTCAGGCTGCACTATGATGTTGCTGCCACCATCCCTACTAGACTGGATCCTCTGATCCAGCTCCCTCTAGTTGAGCTCGTGGGCCAACACTAACTTTTTCTCCTCCATGGCCATCCTCATCTTCTCCAACTCCAATTGGTGAGCCCTCTCTGCCTGTCTGTCCTGCAGCTCTCCAGGAGTCTCACCCTTAGATGAGACACTGCTACCTGCCCTGGAGACCCTCCCCCTGGACAAAACAGGCAGACCCACAATACCATTGTGTATGGAATGCTCTTCCTCCTCCTCATCCTCTGTATGCCCTTCAGTTTCCTTGATTGTCCCTTGGCGACTTTTGCAGCTCCTCCTTCCTGTGGAGCCCTTAATGGGCCAGGCAAGATTTTTACAGAACTGCTTCAACTGAGCCACTTTATAGCTCTCCAGTTTCCCTAGGTCAAAAGCAGCTGCAACTGATGCATCTCCAGATTGGGACATGTTGAAAAATCAACAAAAGTGCAAGGTTCCAAAGGCAGAAAACAAGTTAACAATGAAGCTCAAAGAAAAGTCAATCAAAGATCACCAAGTATGGAAGTAGAAAAAAAAGTAAAAAAATTTAGCAAAATGAAAAACTTTACGTGGCCACGTAATGGCCTGCACTGAAAACAGTAGTGTGCACTTAATCACTGTATGTCAAGTACAAATACAAGTTAAAATCCCAACCGCTGATCAATAGTGATAGTAATTGGTTCCTTGGTTGGCAGTCAGGTTACGCCCCTGTCCAAGCAAGGACTCTGACTCTAGTCATGGTAAAGGACAATCACACTCAGTTAACCCCCGTTCACCCCCTTGGTAGCTTGGCACGAGCAGGAAGGCTTAACTTCAGAGTCTAGGTGTAAAGTATTTGTACCAACACACACAGTAATACAGTGAACCACTACAAAAAGACACAACACGGGTTTAGAAAACTATTCAATATTTTATCTAAATAAACAAGACCAAATACGATCAAATTCCACAATATACAGATAAAAATATGAATTTAGCGCTTACAAGCAAGAAAACAGCGATCTGAGGTGAAAACATTGCAATTTGGTAAACCACGGCGTCGTAACAAAGTCGTTCATGGAGTCGGTCGACTCCAGGTACAGTACCTTTAGAACAAGTGTAAAACAAGCCGGTCCACGGAGTCTGGGAGAGTGGCTTCACTGGATTCAGTGCGGCATCGGTTCTGGTGCCACAGGTTAGGAAGAGTGCAGCGTTGCGCAGCGGTGTCGGGTCCTCGCTACAGGGCAGTGGAGGTGAGCGGCATCGGATGCGAAGTCGGTCCCTTGATTCCAGCAGATGCAAGTCCGGCAGAGTTACGATGCTTCGATGTGACCTCACAGGGTCACGATGACGTCACAGTGCCGCAGGTTCCGTGATGCGTCGGAACGTTACCAACAATGGACTTACGACACTCCGATGTCAGCGAAGTCGGCCAGGATCAGCAGTTCCAGCGACGCAAGGCCTACAAGGTTGGCGGGCTTCCATGAAGTCCACGGCCTCGGGGCAGGCAGAATTGCGGTTCCGGGGTAGCGGCGTTAGCTCACAGGGTCGTCGGATTTGCACTTCACTGAGGTGCATGGCCTCAGGACAAGCAGCGTTGTGGTTACAGGCAGCAGCGTCCTTTGCAAAGTCGCATGGCATCGTCCAGCATCGGTAGACTGTTTTTTCACCAGGAATTCACTTTCAGGGGTCCAGGAACTAGAATGGCACCCTCTGGCAAGCTAGGGTCTACATCAAGTCGACTCAGGTTTGATTGGTGAAGCCTTTGTTGTCCCTGAGGCTTCAAAACAGGAGGCAAGCTCTACTCCAAGCCCCTGGAGTCACTTCTCAAGCAGGAATGCAACAAATTCCATTCTCTGTTGCCTTGCATAAGCAGAAGTAGCAACTGCAGGATAGCTCCACAAAGCACAGTCACAGGCAGGGCAGCACTTCTCCTCAGCTCTTCTCCAGGCAGAGGTTCCTCTTGAATCCTTGAAGTAATCTAATTTTTCAGGGGTTTGGGTGCTCTTCTTATGCCCATTTTGGCCTTTGAAGTAGGCCTACTTCAAAGCAAAGTCTCTCTTGTTTGTGAGATCCTGCCTTGCCCAGGCCAGGCCCCAGACACACACCAGGGGGTTGGAGACTACATTGTGTGAAAGCAGGCACAGCCCTTTCAGGTGTAAGTGGCCACTCCTCTCCTCCCTCCTAGCACAGATGTCTCATCAGGATATGCAGGCTACACCCGAGCTCCCTTTTTGTCACTGTCTAGAGAGAGGTGCAAACAGCCCAACTGTCAAACTGACACAGACAGGGAATCCACAAACAGGAAGAGACACAGAATGGTTTAAGAAAGAAAATGCCTACTTTCTAAAAGTGGTATTTTCAAACACACAATCTCAAAACTAACTTTATTAAAAGATGCATTTTTAAATTGTGAGTTCAGAGACCCGATACTCCACACGTCCATCTGCTCCCAAAGGTTATCTACACTTTAATCATATTTAGCGGTAGACCCCATGTTAACCTTTGAGAGAAATAGGCCTTGCAAAAGTGAAAAACGAATTTCCCAGCATTTCACTGTCAGGACATATACAACACATAAGTACATGTCCCTCCTTTAACATACACTGCACCCTGCCCATGGGGTTACCTAGAGCCTACCTTAGGGGTGTCTTACCTGTAAAAAAAGGGAAGGGTTAGGCCTGGCAAGTGGGTACACTTGCCAAGTCGAATTGGCAGTCAAAAACTGCACACACAGACACTGCAGTGGCAGGTCTGAGCCACGTTTACAGGGCTACTAATGTGGGTGGCACAACCAATGCATAGGCCCACTAGTAGCATTTGATTTACAGTCCCTGGGCACCTCTAGTGCACTGTATATTTTTTACTGCAAAAGGTTATTAAAAGTTATTTGTCAGTACTCGATTGTGCATCATTACCAATTACCACATTTACTACTGCCACCATTAAACACCATTCCCACCACCACAATCACCATTACTAACAAAATTACGGGTAAAGAGAAAACAAAGGCAAGTCGAGAGAGAACATGGCGGCTGGCAAACGTGGGTCGCAGAGGACTCCCAGGACACGCTCCGTCAGGAAACGCTGTGAGATGCGCACAGCGCTCCGTACCCGGATTAATTGCTGCTTGCTGTGGAGGGAACAGGGGCAAAACTTACCTGCCCTGGAACATGGTGATGCCAAGTTTTCGACCCAGGATCTGGGCACGGGCTGATTTGGAGCTACAAAGCGCTAGGCATGTAGCTGCCAGGATTCCCCTCCGGGGCAGCGAGGGAAGAGCCAGCACAAGTCCAGTAGCCGTCGAGAGGATGCTGAAGCTGCTGGAAGGCAGGGGACGTCAGGGGAATTGTGACCCCTGCACAAGCATTGTTTTGGAGAGAGGTAACTCGACCCTGAGTGGGAAAGTGACTAAGATTTCTGATCTCCCCCTCAGGGATGGAAATAATAACAATATTAGTATGCAGAGCACAAGGGGGCTAAATCTAGGTAAGAGGAGAGGAGGAGGTGGAGTTGGGAAGAAAGGGGACCAGACCTATGCCCTAAGAAGTGGTAAGAGGAGTCACAGTTTAAAAGGGAATTTGGGTCAGTTTGACAGTTGGGCTGGTTGCACCTCACACTAGACAGGAACACAAACGGAGCTGGGGTGTAGCCTGCATATCCTGATGAGCCATCTGTGCTAGGAGGGAGGGGAGGAGTGGTCACTCACACCTGAAAGGGCTGTGTCTGCCCTCAGACAATGCAGTCTCCAACCCCCTGGTGAGCGTCTGGGGCCTGGCCTGGGCAAGGCAGGATTTCACATTCAAGAGACACTTCGGTTTGAAGTAGGCCTACTTCAAAGGAGAAATTGGGTATAAGAAGGGCACCGAAAACCACGGACTTTAGAACACTTCTGGAAACCAAGAGGAACCTCTGCCTGGAGAAGAGCTGAAGAGCTGAGGAAGAAGAGCTGCCCTGCCTGTGACTCTGCTTTGTGGAGCTATCCTGCAGTTGCTGCTTCTCCCAGAGTAAGAGGGCAAAGACTGGACTTTGTGTGCCTTCCATCTTGTGAAGATCTCCAAAGGCTTGATTTAGAGCTTGCCTCCTGTTGTTTGAAGTCTCAAGGATTGCAAAGACTTCTTTCTGCCAGCACCTGGAGTCTCTGGAGAGACTCATACTCTGCCCTGTGGTGCCCATCCAGTTCCTGGCACCCTGAAAGGAGAAGCTGGCACCCTCAGAGGGAGAAATCCACGCACAGAATGCCGTGTAAGGAAAAGATCGACGCGGCTCCGATCTGCGGCTGAAAAATCGACGTGCCTGCAACGCGACCGAAGAATCAACGCATGGAGCTGGAGAAAGACGTGCAGCATCGCTGATGGAGGCTCGTGAGATCGCAACCCGTGCTGCATGGTTGTTGGATCATCGTGCGGCTGGATTTCTGACGCAAGCACCGCTGGGCATGTAAAAACAACGCAAGGCCTGTCCGGACCCAAGAGTGCTGATCGGATCGACGCATCGCTTTCTTGCAGAGAGAAGAAACAACGCACACGACCCGACGAAAGGAGAAATGATGCATGGTCTTGCTCGTGAGTGAAATCGACGCATCGCAAGCCCTTTTTGACACACACTCACCCGTGCGGGATTATTTTTGATGCACCCAGGGTACATTTTCACGCTAACAGTGTCAGTGTGTGTTTAAAACTACATGAAGACTCTTTTTGCTTTTAATTGATAACTTGACTTGTGTTCTGTGGATTTTTGTTGTTTTGGTCTTGTTTTATTTAGATAAATATTTCCTATTTTTCTAAACCTGTGTTGTGTCAT